>NC_090025.1:68702210-69040544 GCF_037176765.1 Anolis sagrei
TGATCTAGAGTAGTCCCGTTAAAGCAACTCTTTAATGGTAAAACAAAATTTGCATAAATTCCATCGATGCAGTGGGTCTGCATTAGTTAGCACTCCCAGTTGGATTGGGATCTTCCCCATTGCAATCCAAGCCTTCTACCTTTCCCTCTTCGTTAAACTTAAAAAAAAGGAAGGGGGAATTGGATTTCTTAGTTTCCTCTTTGGTTTGGCCCTAAAACAACTTGTAACATGTTTGAATGGGGCACAATTTAGAAACATTCTTTTCTCATATACATATTTCACATTTACTGTGAATGCATTTATTTATTTATTTATTTACAGTATTTTTACCCTGCCCTTCTCAACCCCTGAGGGGGGGACTCAGAACGGCTAACAGAGGCAGCAATTCGATGCCACAATCAATAACAAAGTATAAAACCATAAATACATACAGAGTTAAAACAATAGCAGTTAATTATAACCAAATTATCATAAGTCATTAAAACAATACTCAGTCCACAAACCCACTGATAGAACCATAAAACTGTATCCTCATACATATCGTCTTGCCAATCCATTTCCAGTCAAAGTGCTGCTTTATGTTTATTTTCAGAAAGCCTGGTCCCAAAACCAAGATTTTAATTTCTTCCTGAATGCCAGGAGAGATGGGGTCGATCGTATTTCATTTGGAAGCGCGTTCCACAGGCGAGGGGCTACAGCTGAGAAGGCCCTGTCTCTCATTCCTGCGATGTTGGCGGGAGCGAGAGCAGGGCCTCCCTGGATGATCTTAAGTTACAAGGTGGGACGTAGAGGCCGATGTGTTCAGACAAGTAAGCTGGGCCAGAACTGTATAGAGCTTTATAGGTAAAAAGCAGCACTTTGAATTGGGCTCGGAAGTGGACAGGCAACCAGTGGAGCTGACACAAGGGGGTGGTATGCTCCCTGTATGTAGCTCCTGTTAGTAATCTGGCTGCTGCCCACTGGACTAACTGCAGTTTCTGAACCGTATTCAAAGGCAGCCCCACATAGAGTGCATTGCAGTAATCTATTCGGGATGTGACCAGAGCGTGGACCACCGTGGCCAGATCAGACTTCCCAAGGTACAGACACAGCTGGCGCACAAGTCTTAACTGTGCAAAAGCTCCCTGGCCACCGCCGAAACCTGGGGTTCCAGGCTCAACTATGAGTCCAGGATCACTCCCAAGCTGCGAACCTGCGTCTTCAGGGGGAGTGTAACCCCATCCAACACAGGCTGTAACCCTATGCCCTGTTTGGCCTTTCAACTGACCAGGAGGACCTCTGTCTTGTCAGGATTCAGTTTCAATTTGTTAGCCCTCATCCAGTCCGACACAGCAGCCAAGCACCAATTCAAAGTCTGGACAGCCTCCTTAGTAACAGGTGGAAAGGAGTGACAGATTTGGACGTCATCTGCGGACAGATAACATCTTACTACAAAACTCCGGATGATCTCCCCCAGTGGCTTCATGTAGATGTTAAACAACATCGGGGACAATACTGAACCCCGAGGGACTCCACAAGACAATGGTTGTGGAGTCGAACAGGTGTCACCCAATAACACCTTCTGGAACCGACCCTCCAGGAAGGACTGGAGCCACTGCAAAGCAGTACCTCCAAGTCCCATTTCTGCGAGGCATCCCAGAAGGATACCATGGTCAACAGTATCGAAGGCTGCTGAGAGGTCCAGCAGAACCAACAGGGACACACTCCCCCTGTCCAGTTCCCGGTGTAGATCATCTACTAAGGTGACCAAGGCTGTCTCAGTTCCATGTCCCGGCCTAAAGCCAGACTATGCCGGATCAAGATAATCAGTGTCTACCAAGAACCCCTGGAGTTGCGAGGCCACCACGCATTCCATGACTTTGCCCAAGTAGGGGAGATTGGAAACCGGCCGATAGTTGACTAATTGCATGGGGTCCAGTTAGGTTTTTTCAACAGCAGTTTTATAACAGCCTGTTTTAGGCTGGCTTGCCCTCCTGTAAGGAGGCATTAACCACCACCTTAACCCACTCTGCCAAACCCCCTCTGGCTTCTTTGATCAGCCAGGATGGGCAGGGATCTACGATGCATGTGGTAGGCCTTGCCTCTCCAAGGATCTTGTGCACATCCTCAAACTGAACCAATTGAAACAAATCCATTAAAACCGGACAAGCTCATGTCACATCCTCAGAGACTGCTGTTAAAGTGGCATCACAATCGGAACGGATCAGAGCAACTTTATCTGCGAAGAACTGAGCAAACTCTTCACAGTGATTTGTTGAGCTGTTTGGGATTTTGCTCTGCGGCGGATTTAATAGTCCTCTGACAACTCAGAACAGTTCCGCTGGACGGTTCTTAGCAGACCCAATATTGGCCACGATAGATGTTTACTGTGCAGCCTTTATTGCCACGTCATAGGTCCTTAGATAAGAACCCAGATGTGCTTGGGCTGATCTGTTCCGCTACTGGCGCTACACACACACTAGCCTCCTCTTATTTCGCTTCAGTAAACCAAGGAACTGGTATAGCTCGGTTACTCGAGAGGGGGCATTCTGGAGCAATCGTGTCTATAGCCCTGGTCATCTCCCTATCCCAGAGACAGACCAGAGCCTGGACAGGGTCACTTACCAAGGAGGCAGGAAAATCCCCAAGAGCCATCAGGAATCCATCTGGATCCCTAAGTCTCTTGTGGCGGACCATTTTAGTGGGTCCGCCACCCCTGCGGAGGTGGAAAGGCGCAGTAAGTCTAAACCTGATCAGGTGGTGATCAGTCCATGGCAACTGAGCGAAGCAGTTCTTTCATGATTACAGTAATGACAGTAACTTTAAGGCATCTTGCTGCAAAGAGCATTGGACACATTGAATATCCACAGCTGATAATTAAAAAAGTGTGCATATAAGGGCATCCCTGCCCATCATGGCTGGTTTTAGACTTCAGTATTCTTAAGCAATCATCCAAGTGAGCATGGAAAGGGCTGCCATTAGCTGCTAAGACTCTTCTATTCATCACTATTGTCATCACTTTGTTTCCCTATTTGCTTATGTGACTGGACAAATAGAATAGGTGTCAAGTAGCAGTAGCTTTTAAAATCAATAAGGACATATCTAGGTCAGAGGACAATCAATAAGGACAGAGGTTGACCCAGGATGGCATGGAACCAGTCCCCAGCCTCCACTTCCCCCCAAAACTTATGTGAGCCTGGCTCCATGCTTACACCCCTCCGTGGAAAATTCCTGGTGCAAGAAAATGGTGCACCATGGGGTTGGGGGGGAGGAGGCCCCTCATGTAAATTTGGGGGAAACTGGATGGCTGGAAGGGGAGGGTGGGGGCACAATCCCACTCCTTCAAATTCCAGGAGCCCAAAGAACTAAGATCACTGTGAGAACTGACCTCTGGGAAGGCAAAAATATTCCTGGGAGTCAATCCCCACAGGGACAACACATGGAAAGATCCAAACCTTACATTACAGTCCAGATCTTTTCAGGCGTTTTATTAATCCATAGTAAACTAGGAAATCCCAGTTGACTCTGGAGTAATCCACGTTTATCTGAGGCATCATTTGGATGCCTCAGGTAAATCTGAGACAGGTCCTGTGTTTTGGGCCTGTCTGGATGGGCCATAGTCACTAATAATGGGGTAACTTATTTAAAACATTTTTTTGCACAAGGGATGCTTTTAACAATGAAAGAGAGATTCTTAATTGGTTTTCTGACCATGCATACTATATTCTCTATGTCTATATTGTGAAACTTGATTGATTCCTTATTTTATGTCTGAGAGTACCACATGAATGATTTTATAATAAAACTACATTAATGTCAGAAGTTATGTCAATTACATTTATAAATTGAGCACTAATGAAAAAAGGTCTCCTCCACCAAAGTATAATTAATCTTTTTTCCCACCAAACAATTATACTGGGAAGTAGTAAGAGCTCTGCTTCTTTTAAAAATCCAATCAGTTTTTTTCTAATATGTGATATTTTTAATAAAAATCCATACAATTTTAAGGAGAGAGTAGTGCTTTCACATAAAATGATCCCTGGAAACAAGCTGACTATCTAAAGAAAAGAGGAAACATAAAAAGGAAGAAATATTTTTTAGCATTCAATCTTACATTATTTCTTTCTTTCTTACCTTTATAAAATCATGGGTACTTGAGATGGTCCACAGTTAAATTAAAACAGACGTAGAGACCCCATCTACACTGATCTTTTAACGTGGTTTCAAATTTATATTTAAAAAAGTGTTCTCACTATGCATATTATTACCTAGGACATTCTGGAACCAGTTTGAGGCTAAATGGTGATTATTATTATTATTATTATTAACTTTATTTGTACCCCGCTAGCATCTCCCGAAGGACTCGATGCGGCTTACACGGGCCGAAGCCTCAAAACACAATACAATAGAAAACATAACACAACAATAAACAAAGCAAATCAAAACAATTAAGCAAAATAACAACAATGACAATACATCAATACATCAAGACACTATTAAAACTGGTTCGGCCGGCGCAAACCTTTGAGCGCTAATACACCATAAGGGCTTTCTTTCACATGCTTTTGTAGTCACTTGTTATCTAGACACTACATTTTGAAACTAATTTTGAACTACATTAAACGGCATAGGTAATTAATGCTGTTTGACATCATGTTAATTGACATGCCTGAATGTTATGGAATCCTGGGAGTTGTAGTCTGGTGAGGCAGCAGCACTCTGGAAGGGACCTTGTTAAACTACAACTCCCATAAGTTGTCGAAAGCTTTCATGACTGGAATCATTGGGTTGCTGTGAGATTTTCGGGCTGTATGGCCATGTTCCAGTAGCATTCTCCCCTGAGTTGAGCCATCAAAGACATCAGCTCTGATCCAGAAATCATCAGCTCCTAGCAAACAAGGGGAATGCCATGGTAATCATGTAAACTGAACAATACAAAGAAAAAATCCGACAACCCCTGGATCCCACAACATACAAAAAACTAAAGCAGGACCCAACCAACAAAATCACCAGGAAAACCAACTCTTTGATTAAGAACTCCTCAATCAATCTTAACAACCATCAACAATTATGCAAATCAGAAACCCTCACTCCTAAACCTTATGTACTCTCAAAAATCCACAAGGACTCCGCTCCTCCACGTATGATTTGGTAAAATTTCTGGCCGCACAACTAAAAACCCATATTGTGCTCACTACGTAATACATTAAAGACTCAGCCTACTTATAGTAAAAAATCAGCAATTTCAACTCAGCACCTTACTTAGGCAATTCCTCGTTGTCCGAGTAGGGTAGTCTTCCAAGGTCAGTGTAGTGGCGGTGGGTCCATAGGTGAGTGTGTAACCCTGTTCTTGATCTGCATCTTCTCCTGCAGTGAGGGCATTGGTTTCCAGGTGGAACTCAGCACCAATAACAAACTGATCAGCTCCAATGTGGTGTCTGTATTCACCAAGGCCCCAGTAGCAGACACCATCACACTCATCAGCTTGAATTATCCAGAAGACATCACAGCTCTGTTTAAACATTGCCTCACTATAAGCTACTTCCAATGGGACAATAATATAGAAAGATAGAGTAGTCATGGGGAGCCCTCTCAGCCCAGTCATGGCAAATTTCTACATGGAACACTTTGAGAAACAAGCCCTGGAAACAACAACAAAAAAGCCCACTATATGCTTCAGATTTGTGGATGACACCTTCACCATTTGGAGCCATGGAGAAGACGAACTTAACAAGTTCCTGGACCACAGCAACAATATCCACCCAAAATCCAATTTACCTTGGAAAAAGGAAATGAAAGAAAACAACAATTTCTAGAAGTCCTTGTCATTCACAAGCCAAATCAACAATTGGGCCACACAGTTTAAACAAAACTTATGCACGCTGACAGATACCTACATGAAAACTCCAAACATCACCCAGGTTTTTTTTTTAAAAAAAGCACAGTTAAAACCCTGACAAATTGTGCAAACAGAATCTGTGAACCCCCTCCTCCAAGGTGAACCACCTAAACTGACCTCTATGGACCAATGAATACTCCACCCCAGACATCAGAAGACCTGCAAGACCAAGAATAAGCCATGAGAGTAAAGACAAAGATCTACCTAGAAGAAAAGTATTTTTTACCATACATCAAGGGAATCACTGACCACATAGGGAAATTGACAAAGAAATATAACCTCCAAACAATCTACAGACCTACCAAGAAATTCAACAAATGCCACATTCAGCAAAGGACAAGAGGCATAAAATAAGAGTTACAGATTCACTTGGTGTGTTATCATAGGTATGATTTGCTTCATTTTCAAAATAGCTCTCTTCTCACTCATGGCTTGTATTGTTGTTTTCTGAGCTCTGCCTTTTCTGCTATGGGCCTGGGTCTGTTGGCACTGAGGATGAGGGTTTTCCTGGGCCTGAGTTAAGCCCAGGCAAGAGGCCTGAGGTGTCTTATGAATGGAGTGTTTCTCCTGCGGATTCACAAGGTCACATTCTTGGGAGAGGTCCTCAACAGCCTTTCTCTGAGAAATAATTGTCTTCTGGGGATGATTTGTCAGATGCAGAATTTAATGACAGTGAAGATACAAAGGAAGACTTTTGTAATCAGAGACAAAGTTCTCAGATGCAAAGAACGTCAATTCATCTGCAGGAAAAGAGAAATAAGAAATCCTTATCTGGTTTTAAGGGCAAGAGAAATGCTTTCCTTTCAGTTCTGGGGTCAGGAAAAGTTTTCTATTGATACAAGAGAAGGAGTTAGCTCAGTCTTGTCAACTTTGGAATGTCATGATGGTCTTGTTTCCAAGTGTTCCTAGATTTGCCAGGCTCCTGATCTGTGTATTGGATTTTCATGCTGCCATGTTCTATGGATTTTTATACCTTTGGATTTTGTGTTTTACCTTTGTACCTTGAAACTCATGAACTATCTTTTATCTTTGGATTATATTGGGGGATTTTTTAAAATTACTGATTTGCTTACATATATTCTTCAATAATCTGCTTGCTGATTATATCAAGCTGGTATGGTGTTTAAGGACAGGGGTGTTCCTGCTCTGAAGTACAACAGAAAGTGAAATATCACTCCTACACTTACACCAGTATGTGTAGGAGTGATATTTCAGTCATACCCTATAATGACATACAATATATAGAAATTGTGGAGATTGAACCCCTCCCTCCCCAGTCCATATGTAAGGAGAAATTATATTTGGTCCTCCATGCTTACTATGAAGTAAAGGTTAAAGGAGATGTAACTGTTAGTTATGCCTTTAAAACAATATGCAGTTTGACCCTGAGACAAAGTGCTCTAGATATTTCAATACTGATGGGAAATGTGATCATTTGAATTGCCATGTAACAGTGCCACATTAAGGCATGTTAAAGGCTAATGAAGTTTCAGCTATTGCTCAATGTTTATGACTCTATTAATTTTATGCTAGATGTGAAGCTTAATGCAGGTTTAATGCACTTACATGCATCTAACCACAAAGTATATTGATTTCCTATCAAACGATAAAATAAATTTTTGAAAGTAAGTAGCAGATACTGTGTAAATATATTTTTAATTGTATCATAAAAGAGGGCATTAGCCAAGCTTTTACAGTAAGGCTGCTAGAAGGCAGATGGGTGTGTGTGTGTAAAACATTTTCCCCTCCTGCTCTTTTAAACCAAAGATTTTCAATACAACAAATCATTCCTCGTGCTGGAACTCTAATTATAGCCAAGAATCACACTAGAAATACCTATGTAATGATGAACCCTTGGGTTTCCAGACAACAGGTTTATTTTTAAATAGTGTGAATCCAATTGGTAAAAAGATGCCAACAGAAAGGGGGGTCTTAGCAATGGGAGGGTATTTTTGTGGCTCTGCTGAAATGGATCTCACCCCACTGAATGTTATTCTAGTAGAATGTATAACTCTGAAAATGGCTCCAACTGTAACTCTCTTTGCCTTTGGAGATAGTGAATTAAAATCAGTGTTGTGGGAAGTGTTACCAGCCCATATGTAACAGTATAGTTAATCCAAAAGAAAATCTGTTTTGTTCATCATTATTTTTTTTATAAAAAGACTTAAAAATCTCTTTTGGTTTAGTTAATGTGAGGGGTATCAACAAGATACTAGATATTTCTGCTCAATATTTTTCTTCAAAGATTTTTAAAAAATTGATTTGTTTTTGAATGAAAGGGAATGCAAATAGCCAGAATAATGAACCATTTTTTTGTAATGGCTCACAAAGTCATGTCTGAACTAAACAACCCTAGAAAAGATTATGGGACAGTCTTGTTCTGATGTTCTTTGCAAAGAGACTGAAGCGTAGTTTGCTTCTGCCATTGCTCTGAGCCAAACAGAAGAATGGTGTGTTACAAACAGAAGGAAGTTGTGGAGAAATCTTTCCTTTTAGCGATATAATAATGGTGCATTTAATTGGGAGATGCTTATGAAACCAGGTCAGATAAAGTGTTCTCTGTATAGTCGTATGCTTTTTCCCTTTCCATTTTGAAAAAAAAATCAATTGAAACTTGGACAGAAAAGGAAACTCTGCCCTCCCCCCAAAATATGTGATCACTTCTAAACCAGACCAAAAACAAAGCAAAACAACAACAAAAAACAAAAAGAAATCCTTCTCTTTCCAGGGATGCAGAAAAGAAATCTGTCTTTAAATCTGTGACAAGATGAATGGTTAGATGGGTACATTAATAATGCCATTCCCCCCTCACATAAAGTCATAGTTGACTTTATAAGGCTGTTCATTATTTAAAATATGCAGAATAATATAGTCAGAAAATGATGTCTCCTCATCATCCAGTTTTGGAGTAACTCACATTGTTATGAAAAACAGAAACACAATACAATGTGAATCTGTATATTCAGGGAAGATATATTTTTAAAAGCAATTATGATTATTCCATAAGGCTCAGCAGGTCCTTTTCTGCTACCATCTGGAAAAGCCTTTGTCATCTTCTGGTACCCAGGATTTTTCCTGTCGAGGATGCTGGGTTTTGGCTTCCTTCTGTTGTGGGAGGAAGCAGGATTTGTTCCTACATGCAGGTGAAGCCGAGTGTTTTCAGAAAGTAAACAGAACTAAGTGCAGTGTCAAACCATAATGCAAAACATCATCAAAACAGACCCCAAAACCAAACACATATATCTATCACAAATTCAAGTTTGGACAAAATAAATGTATTTTTGAAGACAGCAGAAAGGGAAAGGGAGCGGGAAAATGGTTTGTGATGAGGTTGAAAAGGTAAAATATTATGCTTTATCCCTTCATTACACTTTGGACTGCAGACAAGTGGAAATCATCAAAGCTCTTCTGATTACAAAACCTTTCAACAATTGGAAACAGTGGAATGCTAATTGGATGACAGTGGCAATGACCATTTCAAAGTCAACCTTTTTTTAACATGCAAAATATACCAGAAGATGCTAAAATAAAAATTATATATGCTATCAATGAGGAGAAGGTGGCAAACCTTCATACTTCAGCATTTCTCCGTGATAGCTGCCACTTGGATTTGCAATCCAAAACATGCCTGAATGGTATCAAGCCCCATTGGGCATAGTGGATTTTACTTCAAAGTAAATATGAACAAGAGTACACCGTATATATAGAGCTGCATAAATTGCTCTACTCTGTATATATGTGAAGGTTGTAGAACCATACCTGCTACCTGTTTCTCAGCTAGTTCTGTCTCATCAAAACTTCATACCTTTTGTGATCAACTTCAAAATATCCAAGGTCCATTTTCAGTCTGAAAATGCTTTGGAGACCACATTGAGACCTCAAAAAGGGGGGAAGGGAAACAGTATTTGAAAGTTTTGCTTCCCATTTTAATGGGGAAAGGTTTTAATGGGACCTTGGGGCTTTGAAGGATTATGGTCTGTTGCAGGGGAATACTGCTACTTCTGGATTTTTTTTGAAAGAGTAGAAAAATCTACCTTCTAAAGTCATTTTTTTCATCTTGAGGGCAATAGGTGACATGCTACAAAAAAGGCGTTGAGGGTCATATGTATCATGTAGACCATATTTTGTCCAGCCTTGTTTTATATCTTCATGAAAATGACTGAATGAGGTTGACTATTACTAGATTATGCAGAATCAGCAATACTGTTTTTGTCACCATCAAAGACAGCCAAAATTTGGAAAAAATTTTGAAGGGGAGAAGGTTATCCCCCCCCCCCCTTCCTTTCCCCTTGTTCAATAGTGCTCTCAAGCAGAACTTTCTATATGGGGAAGGCTCAGTCTACTGGCTCTTTTCCCAGAATTTAAATTCTTTACTTTTAAAGAATAGACCTTTCTTCAAACCAGGAAGCTACAAAAATCATTGAAAAGGGATCTGTACAGTTTGCAAAGCCCTGTACAAGCCTTAAAATATAGGGGATAGGAAACATTCCTAAAAGTGTTTCAGTAGCTAGCTCTCTATTAATGTCACTCCTTTCCATATTGTCAAAAACAAAGTTCATCATTTTCCAGTGGTGTAAAGACTGCTGGAGAAGCAAAAGTGGCTTTGAGGAGCACATATGATCCACTGGTCACACCTTGCCCCTCCCTGCACTGTAGTCAGCATAATTCCTTATTATAACTAACTGAGAAATTGAGTCTTCTTCTCAATAAACAGAATAATATAGAATCTTTTACTTTTTATTGCAAATACAATTTATTTTGTTTTCAGAAGAAGAAGAAGAAGAAGGAAACCCCTCAAACTGGGTTGTTGTAGGTTTATAAGGCTATATGGCAATGTTCTAGAAGCAGTCTCTCCTGTCCTGACATTCTAGAGATTATTAAAATATTAATAATGTCTAGAACTATTAAAAAAGAGATTAGAAAAATGGGAAACATCACAGAATATGGTATGTAAGTTATAGAGCCATGTTAGTTAAATAATTCTTCACATGCGCCTATTGCAGTGGTTCTCAACCTTTGGGTCCCCAGGTGTTTTGGCCCACAATTCCCATAAATCCCAGCCAGTTTACTAGTTGTTAGGATTTCTGGGAGTTGAAGGCTAAAACATCTGGGGACCCACAGGTTGAGAACCACTGGTCTATTGTGTCATCAAAGACATAGAATCTTTTACTTTTGAACACTCATGTCTCTTCCATAGCTACCATCAGAATGGGTAATGTCTTTTATTGGAGGAAAGAGAACTTCACTTGGAAAAATCCAAAGATATATCATCCTGCTCTTTAGCACTCCCATTAATCTATGTATGTGGGAGAAATCCAATTTCAGGCTGAGATTCTGCCTTCAGGCTTTTGATTAATTCAAAAAGTTACCCCTGACATAAGGACAATTGTCCATTCCTGCTCTTGCAAGTGATAGGATGATTCTAGGGTTACTCACCTTGCATGAACTCTTTGAATGCTTGGAGAAAGAAAGGCAAAAAAGTGTGATCTTGCATTCTGAAAATATGAAATCCTACTGTAAACTCAGATTTGTCTAGAACTTGGACAAAAAAATCCTGCAAGATAAAAAAACAAAAATAAAACAACTAGATCCATTGGGAGTGAAAAATATTTATGAGAGGATTGGAGATTTTTTAGGGTATGGAAAAAATCAAGTAAAAAGTCAAGAGAAGCTGAATTGTGTAGCGTTACCAGTTAGTTGATTCTGGTAGAATGTATCCTCATAGAATAAAGTTGATCTTACAGGAGGTACAAAATTGTTTTTGGCAGTTGATGTGCAAATGCAGGTTCATATTCATGAATAGCTACACTTCACGTTCTCTAAAGCATAAGAAGTTTTCATATTTATCCTTTATTAGATGAACCAAAGTGGCAAAAAGTGAGTATAAATATTTGGATATAATATCTGTTTCTTTTGCTATTCTGTCTGTTTTTTATTTAATGTAGATCACCTTTGGGTACCTTCGGAACCGATACGTGATAATAAATATTTAAAAGAGAAAGGTGGGGGGGGGGGGGGAGGAAAGAAGGCAAAGAAGAGAGAGAGAGAGAGAGAGATTATAGAAAGGTTTGTTTATAACATGTTAAAAAGTTTCAGGATTTGGACTTTTTGTGGAAACACATTTTATTTGTTCTAAGAAAATGGTGAATGATAATATCTGTACATTTTAAAAGTCACATGAATTACGCATGTACTTGTACATACAGGCCACATATTTCCATAACAATATTTCATACTGGGTTTGTTTGTATTATTCATCTCTCTGTGCTCACTCTTCAAACTTGAAAGGCAGCTTTTTGCAGGTCATAGTGGAGTGGGAGGAGAATGTGACTGTAAAATAAAACCTCTCAATAACATCCACCACGCAACTGCAGACTAAAACATTGTCATGCATCTGAAAAAGATACATCTGTACATTTGGCCAATGAGTATATTGAGATCACAATGGAAATTTTAAAGGGGAGAACAAACACTGGAACCTGTTTAAATTTAAAAGACAAAAAGAAGACATATTTTGACTCTAGAGGTATACGTGTACAGATAGACAAGAGAACTGTGATTCAAGACAAACACTTTTTGGGTTGTTGTAGGTTTTTCGGGCTATGTGGCCATGTTCTAGAGGCATTCTCTCCTGCCATTTCACCTGCATCTATGGCAAGCATCCTCAGAGGTTGTGAGGTCCTCACAATCTCTGAGGAAGCTTGCCATAGATGCAGGTAAAACGTTAGGAGAGACTGCCTCTAGAACATGGCCATATAGTCCGGAAAACCTACAACAACCCAGTGATTCCATCCATGAAAGCCTTTGACAATACATCAAACACTTTTTATCCATAGCTTTTTGCTGTGTTGTCTTGCAGCAATAAGGCACATAGCTTCATTTAGCTATTTCTCCTTGAAAAAAATGGCTTACTATATTTTGTATAAAGGACTACCTGTATTTTTGAGTTTTCTCTGAAGTTTACCTCCAAGAATTAGTTTTCAAATCTTTCAGATACAAAAGCTCCACTACACTATCATCATAGGGTCCTTCCATACAGCCATATAACCCAAAATATCAAGGCAGATAATCCACAATATTGGCTTTGAACTGGATTATCTGAGTCCACATTGCCATACAATCCAGTTCAATGTGGATTTTATATAGCTGTGTGGAATGGGCCATAGTTATATAAGGATTCGGGTACCAGTTTTTCTTCTTCCCATATGGTGAACCACCTTGGTCTCTTCAATTGAATCAGCTATAAACAATAATTACCTTTGTTAGTCATCTAGTACTGTTGTCAGGGTATTTTTGAATCTCAAGCATTAATGTTACTTACTTTGCGTGTGAAGAAAATAACAAGAGACAGAGAAGAGGGTGGGAGCGGGGGGGAGAGAGAATAAATATAAATGCAAGTGAAATGGCTGGTATGCCATTGCCTGGCAAGGAATACTTCTTTGGTTGTAAAAGTAAAACTTCAAAACCATAGCATCAATATTGCCACCCAATGGCAGTTCATTTCAGGACAACTTCTTCCTTAAGCAGAGTGAGGCAGCCATTTCACATTGAAAATTCAAGAAGGCTATATAGGTATTCCCCGAGTTGCAAACATCCAACTTACCCATAGTTAGGACAGGGGTGAGACAACAGAGAGAGAAATCTACCGCTAGGAAGGGAAATTCACCCCTGAAAGAGTGTTTGGCCTTGCCTTCTATGGGAATCATAAGTTTCTGGACAAACCTGGTCAAGTAAACTGTATAAAACACAACCCTACTGATTAAGGGATTATCTGTCTTTCACTAACACACAAAATGATTTTATTTCTAGGTTTGGGAGATCGCTGGAGGGATATTTCTTAATGGCTCAGCAATCTCAATTCCAAAGGGTTTATGCTAATAGAGGAAACTGGGTGAACGGGTGCCTTTACAATACATTTGATTTAACTTTATACAATATTAATTAATTTAACATACACCAAAATATCATTTCGTACATTTATTTGTGGGTTTAACTTGATAAAGCACGGATTACAGTTGCTGCTAAGTCCTTCTAAGGCTTTCAGCTTCTTCACAATAGCAGAACTTTGGTGAAGCAGAAAAGATCAAAAAGAAAATAATAATATACATTTATGTGGAGACTTTTAAAGTTCCAGATTGATTTGGGAGGAGGGTACAGTGGCAGCATCCTATGAAATTTTGGGATTTCATGTTTCATGAGGCATTTGAGCTCTCAAGTTGATAATACCTCACTCTAAAATACAAATCCTAGAAGTCTTTAGAATGCAGTCATGACAGTTCAAGTGGAATCATAAAGATATAACTGTCTAAAGTCTATAGTTTGCTTCCTCATTTTAAAAAGCTCTCTCCTATGTATTAGACAGCCCAGAGATTTGCAAAAATCTGATAAAATTGCCCTCCATATTAAAAATCAACCTAGAATTAGCTCCAAAAGTTTTTAAGTGTGGGTCTGGAGCCTTGGGTATTCAGGACTGCATTTAGGAGTTCCAAGGGTCTCAGTGAAACAGAGAAATATATAGTACATGAATGCATGATTACTTTGAGTTGCATTTCACTCTATTCCACCCTTGTTCAAGAAGATATTGTGAGGGGTAGTAATGGCAGAATGGACATATCAAGTCTTTCATTAGCATAAAACAACAGTCTGTTGTGGTCAATTATGAAGTGAGGGAACTCATCAGAATACTCTTCCAAACCCTGCCCCCAAAATGCAGGTAGCTTGTTTGAGCCATATCTATAAACAAATTCTAGCCTTATTCCTCCCCACAAAGTGCAGGTACAGGTAATAAGTCCCAGTGGCCCATTCAAGGCCAGGCTGCCACAAAATATTTTGCATTATAACAAGGGTAGCTCATAACTGTATCATGTTGCTGGGAAAAACCCACCTCACCCTCAATTACAGTTAGAATTTCAGTGAAGTTGAGAGGAAACAAGAAAGTGAGAAGGGATGGGGAGAGATGATATCATTATCCCAGGTTTTTTTTTAAAACCTCTTAACATATCGGCCACGGGGGAGCTGACTTCACTATAACTGCTCAATCAGTTTTGGAAAAAGAAACCTGAACCATATGGATGTTGCTCTGCTTTGACTATGGGTGGTTCTACACAAACCACTTCTCCGGGGCCTATCTGTTGTGGCAAATGTTGGATTGTAGTACCACTTCTTCGAATATAGTACCAAGAAATATAGTCTACAGCACGTGGCATTCCTTGGTGATACTGCTTTCGCTTCCAACACCACACAAAATCTGGTACCTTTGTCATATTTAATCTCCAATAATGATAAGAGTTCACAACACTTTTCTTACCACTTTTTATCTCAGGTTGTAAGAAATAGGCATACAGTTGTGGGAATGGCACAGAATATAACACAAAATAAAAAGTGTTATGTCCTTCCGGAAGAGCCTGAAGACATGGCTATTCGAGAAGGCATTTAATTAAATGCTACAGCAATTGGTAACGATAAATGGAAGGGAATGTAGACTACGAGATTGGTTGATCCTATGATAAGACGAAGCGGATTTTTAGTGTAATTAGATGATAGTGTATTATTGTTATGTTGTTTATAGTGCCATGGTAGCTTATTGTATGATATGTTTGTTTATGTTGTACACCGCCACGAGTCGCCCTAGGGCTGAGAGCGGCGGTTAATAAATGAAGCAAATAAATAATAAATAAATAAAAACCAGTATCTTAAACAATAAAAAACCAAATACTGTGGCATTCTTTTTTCTCATTTCCCTTCCTTTCTCCTTTTTATGCTAGAATTACAAGTATCTAATTATTTTATTTCTCTTGTTTGTTTGGTTCTTGCATCATCCTCTCCTAGGAGATCACCTGACAGCAGACTATTTAATTTATTGTGGCTTCTATCTAGTATGTCTCTTTGCTATTCTCTTGGAAAATTGTGACAGTGTATTTCATGATTATTTTAGGTCAATAAAAGAATTATAATGAACCCAAGACTTTTAGAGTGTCAAGGGATATGATTATGCTTTGGAACTTCCTGAATGCCATAGACAACCACAAAACAGAGAGCTACCGGCTGGAAAAGTGAATGTTTTCCCAGATGAGCAAGAAAGATGTTGCTTGTCTAGTAGTTGAAAATACAGCTGGCAGATTGAGTCATAGATAATAAGGCCATTTAATTGATAACTGTGAAGTTCAGGAATCCTTTAGAGACAAGAAATCGGAAATGTCTTAAAGCAAGAGCCTACCTCCACAATAAGGAAGGGAGATCATTTGAAACTAGATGCTTAAACAGTAACAAAAATGTGCAACAACAGATTTAATGATGTTTGAAATGGAGGAACTTCCTATCTATACTTAAAATAAAAATTGTATGCCTTGCTTTTAAAAAATAATTTACTATCTTATCACCTAGAAAATGATGTCTACAGGTTTTCCCAAATGTCGCCATACATAGGTAAAATGGGAAATTGTAGCAAAATGTACTTTTATTTACAAAATATCCATTGCAAAATTATTTGTAATATTCAAGAAACATTTTCCACATGTTGGCCACTGTTTTCTACACACAAAAAAAATCAAAATATAATATAAAATATATGTCTCCTATTTATGGAGACTTTTGAGACACCTTGTATTTCTGGGTTTTTTTTCCTGTCATAAATGCCCATCCAAAAGTCTATTCTAATCCAATTCACATTTTTTAAAATGTTTAGGGTTGTTTTTTTTAAAAAAAATCTAAATATTTGAGAGATTATTTGTGTTTCTCAAAATACACAACTAAAGCTGATTTTTTTTGGGAGGGGGGTGTCAGCTGATAAGACCACTGCAGCATTTAAAAAAAGCATGAGGAGTATGAATTGGATAAATTCCTGGAAGAGATGGGATTATTGCAGGCCAGTGTCTTTTTCACCTTCACCGGCAGCAGCATCATCCCTCCATTTCTTTTTGGAAAGTTTCCTAGGCTTCCCAGTAAGGGCCCTGCTGGGAATTTGCTTTCCCAGCAGAACTTGCATGGGGAGGGCATTGAAAAGTCTCTGAGCTCCTCTTGGAGCATGATGGAATTTGAAGTTTCTCTTTCTCTCTGCTTCTCGGCCAATAAAAAGCTTGGCTGCATTCATGCTCTGGTAGTCTGACTGTGGACAAAATTGGAGACTACAATTCCCAGAACCCTTTCTTGAAGTCTTGTCTTATTTTAAAAATGTTATGGTTAAAACTTAAAATAATTCTAAGACATCAGTAGATTAGTGAATTGCTTTGAAACTTGGCAGGTCTGCAGTTGTAAATGGGGTCTAAAACTGAGGTAGGTTTCATGCAGATAGGCTTTAAAATGACTGAGGATGGAGTTTTTAAAGTTTTCCCATTTAGGCAATGGGCCAAATCTTTGCCGAATGAAAATGGCAATTCCTCTCCCTATTCGAGTAACTTCTCGATAAACAGAATGAGGAGTTAGCTGTTAATGGACCCCAAAACAATGTGCCCTTTGGCTGAGTTGTACACCTCTAGGAGGGATCATACTTACACACTATGGGTGAAAGTGCAAACCTGGTAGGCATTGCTGTTGCTTATTTCCAACTAGAGTAGATTTTTTTTGTTGTGTCAGGAGCAACTTGGGAAACTGCAAGTCACTTCTGGTGTGAGAATTGGCCATCTGCAAGGATGTTGCCCAGATGATTTGATGTTTTTATCATCCTTGTGGGAGGCTTCTCTCATGTCCCCGTATGAGGAGCTGGAGCTGATAGAAGGAGCTCATTCACCTCTCCCCAGATTTGAACCTGCGACCTGTCGGTCTTCAGTTCTGCCAACACAGGGGTTTAACTCACTGTGCCATCGGGGGCAACTAGAGTAGATCAATTCCATCAATTGCTGAATTGTGGGTCAATATGTGGGTAAATGCTATTGATTAAATGGGTCTACTCTAGTCACAACTGATAAAAGAAGCTCTTTTGTTTTTTCTTCCCTCTTTAATGTTGTTCGTTGTTAGTGTTGAGGATGATGATCAAAAAAGCCTGGTACAACTCTGGACAATTTAATCCCAAAGGTTTTTTTTTTTTTTGGGAGGATGGTACGTCGCAATGCAGTCTCCTTCCAAAAGTGATTTCTAGCAGGCATTAGGGAAAAATAGTGACAATTTTACATGATTTCCCAGAGATGCAATAGAGAGAACTTATGAATGAAATTATGGCTCCGGTGTGGCACAGCCTAGAAATAAATCCCACAGAACAAAATGACTTTTCATTCTGAGTAAGCAATTACGCATAGGTTTATATAGCAATAATGACTTTTGTCAAAGTTTTAACGCTTTATGTTAGCTTAAGAACTGAGTCAAGAAATCAATGTTTGAGCTTAGGAAATGAGTCAAGAGACAAAAAGTGTATCTACACTGTAGAATTAATACAGCTTGACACTACTTTTATACCATGTTTCAATGCTATGGAATCTGACAATTTATAGTTCAGTAAGGCACCAGCACTTTTTAGCAGAGAAGGCTAAAGATTGTGTAAAACTATAACTCCCATGATTTCATAGCATTGAGCCATGGCAGTTAAAGTGGTGTCAAACCGCATTAATTTTACAGTGTAGATGCATCCTGAATCTGACATTCCACACAGCAGATACAAATATGTAATTTGGAATTATGTGATTGTTAATGTTATATATTCATGATGTCTATGTTTATGTTCCTGTTGAGCAGGAAGTAGCTTGCTGCCACTTTCATTTATCCCATCACACAGGTGATCATTGGGGATTGGTTGAATCTGGCTGGAATTCACTATATATCACTGTGACTATGGGTGCATCTGCACAGTAGAATTGATGCAGTTGTTGTTGTTCATTCGTTCAGTCGTCTCCGACTCTTCGTGACCTCATGGACCAGCCCATGCCAGAGCTCCCTGTCGGCCGTCACCACCCCCAGCTCCTTCAAGGTCAGTCCAGTCACTTCAAGGATGCCATCCATCCATCTTGCCCTTGGTCGGCCCCTCTTCCTTTTACCTTCCACTTTCCCCAGCATAATTGTCTTCTCTAGGCTTTGCTGTCTCCTCATGATGTGGCCAAAGTACTTCAACTTTGTCTCTAGTATCCTTCCCTCCGAAGAGCAGTCGGGCTTTATTTCCTGGAGGATGGACTGGTTGGATCTTCTCGCAGTCCAAGGCACTCTCAGAACTTTCCTCCAACACCACAGTTCAAAAGCATCGATCTTCCTTCACTCAGCCTTCCCTAAGATCCAGCTCTCACATCCATAGGTTACTATAGGGAATACCATGGCTTTGACTATGTGGATCTTTGTTGCCAGTCAGATACCACTTTAACTGCCTTGGCTCAGTGCTATAGAATCCTGGGATTTGCAGCTTCACAATATCTTTTCTGCCAAATAATGGTGTTATCTCACCAAACAACAACTCCCCGGATTCTATAACACTGAGCCATGGCAGTTAAGTCGTGTCAGGCTGTATTAATTCTACACTGTAGATGCAACATATGGTGCTGTACATTCCATGTAGGATTCTGGCCTCAATATTTTACTTATTTATTCATTTAATTCCTGGACAATTTAACGGTGTCTTCTCAGTCAAAGTATTTGAATGCAAATTGATTAAAAGTTCTCAGAAGCAGCTTGCTTCACATTCTTTATTAATTCTCCCAGTCCTCTCATAGCTAACCAAGCTAGTCTCTTAAAGCCCTCTCTTCCTTAGCCCAGTTCCGCCTTTTCCTTTATTACAAAGTCTCTCACAGTAACACAATAGTTCTCAAGCACAATGCTAGCTCACTCCAGCCTTTAGTCTTCCCACCTAAGCTTCAATCCAATACCAAACTCATATATTCGTTTAGCCTTATATTATTCATATAACATTTTGGCGCCTGGTGAATTTTACTTTAAAATATTCATATAACATTGAGGGTACCTGGTGATTTTTTTTCCTTTGAAAGCAATTTGTATCTGAATGAGTTCATATTCCAAAATGCACAATATAGATGTTCGGGTTTGTGTTTGCCTTGTGGTGTAGTCTATTCATCCATTTCATTGTTTATTGTTATTTTGAAGACTTTTATAGTATTGCAGAGGCAGACAGTTTAAATGAAGTACAGGAATTTCTAAGAAGTGAACATCCAAGATAGGAAAGAACTGAAGTAAAGCAAAATAACAAAAGGAAACCAATTTTAAACCTTTCGAGGTTAGAATTTGTTATTAATTCACATGCACAAATTCTTGAGATTGCATCTGAAACATGCAATATTGACGCTTTAATCAAGCACATTTTCCTGTTCATACCAACTCTGAAATAGCTTCTGGGCATTTGCTGAGTTTGGAAACTTGCATTTTCAAAGTAAATCACATCCATTACTTGTTACAATGTTTGATAATTAGTTCTTTGGCATTATTTTTAATAATCTAATAAAAGTAACTCATATAACTTATTACTTTTCTGCTACATGTGATTGCTTTTTTAAAAAAAATGTTTAGGTTGAGTATCCCTTATTCAAAGTGCTTAGGATTTTGATTTTTCCCCCTCAGTTTTATTTTTTTTATTATTTTCATAAAATACACAATGAAATAACTTAGAGATGAAACCCACACTGACACACGGCATTCATTCAGGTTTCACACATACCTTATTCACATAGTTTGGAAGTAATTTTATATAAAATACTTTTTAATAATTTTAGGCATTTTTTGTGGACATTGAACCATGAGAAAGAAAAGATGTAACTATCTCAGGGCACTTCCAAACAGCCCTTTATCCCAGGAACATTCAATGTTCCTGAGTCCCCATCCACAAACACCCCAGAAAGTGTTTGCTTTCTGGAGTGGGTGTCCAGATGTTCTCCCTGAACTTTCTGGGAGAACACCTAGACACTCTAACCCTCTTCCCAAAAACCCTTTAAAAATAAAAGAACCTACCTGGCCTCCATTCACATGGTGCTGGAGCACTCCTGGAACGTAGGAGTGATGTGCCAGGAGAAGGGGGAGCAGGAGCGATTTTCCTCCTCCCCCCCTTTCTTCTGGCAAGTCATTTCTACATGCCAGGAGAGCTCTGGCACCAGGCAAAATGGAGGCTGGGTAAGTTATTTTATTTTTTTAAGGACTTTGGGGGGCTTTTGGGGAGCGGGTTTGTATTCTCATGGTTTTCCAGGCTAATTTAATGTTATTGGGGTTTCTGCCTTTCTTTCTGGGCCAGCCATGTGCCAAAGGGGCTTCTCCCTTGTCTGGTCATCCAGCCATGCATCTTTCCCTCCCTCCCTCCCTCTCTCTCCCCCCACCCTTTTTGGGGAAAAAGCAGGGCTTCTTCCTCCACTCCAGCATCACATCCTCCTCAGGGCCCTTTGGGGGAACCAATCCCAGCTCTTTTAGAGGAGAAGTCATTTACAAGACATACATAACTCATCCAAAAGTCATAGATCAGTGTTTTGAATCTTAAGCTGTTTGTGTGGTCACTCCTTGTGTTTCTCAATATTGTGTCATATATACAAATCTTACGAAGTAGATACGACCAATTAGACCAAGTTTTGCACACCTCTATAAGATATGCCATATGGATAAAGCAATCTCATGTTTAAGTTGAGAGCACATTTGGGAGGCAAAATTCTGGGTTTTGTTATGACCCATCGATAAATCAAGGACCATTCCATGAAGCAGGGAAAGTGCCAGTGCTGCCTCAGGGAGCTGGCCACCCTGGTTACTACAAGCACCATTTTCCCACCCAGGCATTGAAAATGGCCAGAGATGGCACCATGGTGGAGAGAGTAGAGGAGACCAGTTCTTTTAGTTTTTTCCAGATAAATTAAGCTCTTGCCTTTTTTAACTCTACTTACAAAATAGGGTTGTTCCTTCTTTGATTAAGGTTAAAGGATAGTACATTGATAAGACAACCAAGTTTTTCCAGGCCAATTTTTGAATATCAGTTCTAGACTTATTCATGGGTACTTGCAGTAAACCTAATATCAATAGGGTTTCAAGCTTCACAAAAAAAGAAAGAAAGTAGAACTACATAGTTCCCACTTTCTATGAAAAGCTTGCTTCAGCTGTGGTAGCTTGTGTGTCTTTTGACAGTTTTGCATTTAAAGAGTAGGTCTGGGCTGCCAACTGCCAAATCATATTTTCTTTAGTACTGAAAAAATGTACTTCAGCTTTCCTTAACCTGGTGCTGACAGATATGTTGGATTACAACTCCCCTTACGCTATACAGCTGGACCAGATGTGTTGTACCACTGCATTGATCATCCCATCCAACTTGGCAATTGGCAACATTGACGTTGGGAGTTATAATGCCAATATGTTTGAAGGGCATCTGATTGCAGAAATTAGCTGTGTTCCCTGGTGTGGTCTGCCCACTGTCTAAATGATTTCTTCTTACTGATTTTGCTATTTAAAAAGGTTTCCTCCCATCTCCCGCTGCCCATGCCATTGTATATGCACCATAAAGGCAATGGCCATTAAAAATGATTCAGACAAATACAAACAAATCCCCATTAGTACTTCATTTTATGGGAGCAAGACATCTTTTGTTTGTACCACAGCAAAAGCAAAATAATCACTGGAGTGTAAATCAAAGCTAACATAACAGATAGAACAGATTTTATGCCCGACTGTTCAGATAGATTAAACTGCCAAACAGTTTAAAAATTTAAGTGTTGCAACAATTGCTTTGTTTCTCCTGCTAGTGATGGCAGTTACACACTGGAAGACTTTTCCCCTGATGTCATTCATTGTATATTCATTGTGCTTCTGACAACTTTCTTTCTAATTGTGAAATTAGAAACACCATAAACGGAAGGGAACCAAGTGATAACTGCAATGTATGGGTTACCACAACCGCCCTTTCTTTCTCTCACTCCGCCTTTGTAATGATTTGCTTAAATGTTGGCAGTCATCCTTATCATTTGGCTGACTTTTAAAGAATTCTCTAGATATTATTTTGCAAATTCATTACACAGCAACTGTTAATAAATGCTGCAGACTCCATCAACTCAAAGGCATTTTATGTACTTTTGTAAAGCAGCTTGTATACTGTTAATGAAATTATGCACAAATTGCTCAACAATAACATGAAGCATGATACATTTGTTTTAAAAATGTGGACTCAGGAACGACTTTATTTATTTATATATTCACCATATTTATAGCCTGCTCTTCTCACCCTGTAGGGGACTCAAGGTGGCTTACATAGATAGGGAGCAATTCAATGCCACATGGACATACATAGTGAAATAAACATATACATTAAAACAATCATTTAAAACATATCAAACCTTAAAGCCACTTATTTAAAATCACATAATCCAATATCATAGTCCAAGTTTGTTATTGCAGTAATCCATATTCTCTTGTTGCACTGGTAGATTACTAATTATTAGGCCTGGGCGGTTTCGTTTCGTTAATTCGTAATTCGTTAATAATTCGTTAATTTTTCCAATTACAAAACGATAACGAACCATTCTGGAGCAATCATTTAAAAAAACGAATTTTTAAACACGTTTTGCAAATGCTTCGTATTTCGTTATTGTATTCGTTTCGTTATTGTTCAGAGGTCGTTTCGTTATTATTTCCGCATGTCTGGGCCAGTTTTATGGTTTAATTAGTGAAAAAAATTTATAATATCACACCAACAGTCAAGAACAGAGGGAGAGGGAAGCTTCAGAAGTTTTTGGAGGTTTTTTAGCGTATTTCGCGGTCGCGTCCACCATTAACGAATCGATTCTTTATTGTTTCGGAAATCGATTCGTTAATTTTTTACCATTTATGAAATTTCGTAAATATCGAACTTTTTAAAAGGAAAATTTTGTAATTATTTTAAATATCGAAACAAAAAAAAAACCCCCAAATACAAATCGATTTTAGAAACAAATTTTTGCGTTGTTACCCAGGCCTACTAATTATTTGTCTTTTCTTAGGTATCCCACACTCTTATGCTTATTTTTGTACATACATAGCCAGTGCCACACATAACCAATATCAATAGCAATGTATCCCAGAGATGGAGTCATCTTAAAAACTCTATTATGTTTCTGTTCTCAGGTTGGACATTGAAGATTAGAATCATAGAATCATAGAGTTGGAAGAGGCCTCATGGGCCATCCAGTCCAACCCCTTGCCAAGAAGCAGGAAAATTGCATTCAAAGCACCCCCAACAGATGGCCATCCAGCCTCTGTTTAAAAGCTTCCAAAAAGAGGAGCCTTTGCCACACTCCAGGGCAGAGAGTTCCACTGCTGAACTCCTTTCTTGTAGTTTAAAGCCATTGTTCCGCATCCTAGTCTCCAGGGCAGCAGAAAACAAGCTTACTCCCCACTCCCTGTGACTTCCTCTCATGTATTTATACATGGCTATCATATCTCCTCTCAGCCTTCTCTTCTTCAGGCTAAACATGCCCAGTTCTTTAAGCCGCTCCTCATAGGGTTTGTTCTCCAGACTCTTGATCATTTTAGTCGCCCTCCTCTGGACACATTCCAGCTTGTCAATATCTCTCTTGAATTGTGGTGCCCAGAATTGGACACAATATTCTAGGTGTAGTCTAATCAAGGCAGAATAGAGGGGTAGTATGACTACCCTGGATCTAGACACTGTACTCCTATTGATGCAGGCCAAAATCCTATTGGCTTTTTTTGCTGCCGCATCGCATTGTTGGCTCATGTTTAACTTGTTGTCCATGAGGACCCCAAGATCTTTTTCACCCGTACTGCTCTCGAGTCATGCGTCCCCCATTCTGTATCTTTGCATTTCATTTTTTCAATGAAATAGGATGGATGACTAGTGGATTTGATGTTTTTATGTATGTTCATAGCATCATAGGGTAGGAAGAGATCACAAGGGCCTCCCTGTTGAAGGCTGTCATGGTTGGAATCACTGGGTTGTTGTAGGTTTTTCGGGCTGTATGGCCATGTACTAGAAGCATTCTCTCCTGACGTTTCACCTGCATCTATGGCAGGCATCCTCTGAGGTTACGACCTCACAGCCTCTGAAGATGCCTGCCATAGTTGCAGGCAAAACATCAGGAGAGAATGCTTCAAGTACATGGCCATACAGCCCAAAAAACCTACAACAACCCTTAGCATTAACTATTGGGAAAATCTTAACTGAGCTTCTAAACATTGTAAGCATATCGACTAAATCCTTCATCTTGAGATTTGCAAGCTCCCACATACTAATGCAAATTACTAGAGAAAAAGCAAAGCAAAACAAATTTTACTGAACTTTTTTTTTTTTGGATGGTTAAACTTAATTAACTCCTAATCATTCAAAATGCCTATCTGGAATTCATGCTGATTAAAGAAGAAGCCTAAAGGATGGTTTATGCATTACATGATTCCCTGGGATAACATAATGTTCAAATCTTTAATACAGATATCTGATTTACCGGAAGGTCTGTATAACTTCAGATGTATTTCTTACCGGTCAGTGTGGAATTCATAGAATTAATAAACCATTCATAAAGTTCTAAAAACACGCAGAGACCATACATCTGTTTTATACAAATATATTAGATATAATCAAGGAATCAAGCAGTAAAACAGCTGGAGTAAGAGATAGATATTCCAGGGCATCTGTTAAGGCCTCTAATTCAGCTCTACAGCCAAATCCCTGATCCTCTGAACTTGCTGGGTGTTGGCCCTCCAGGTGAATCAAGAGTGATAGCAGCAAGGTAACTGAGTAGTAAGTTCCATTTTACTTTCCTTCCTTTTGAGTAACTGTCAGATGAAGACCAGAGTCTGGTTCCTCAGACCTGGGTACCTGACTTGGAATGTTATACAAAACATCACGCAGAATTGGGAGATAGTCAATCCTTCCAGTGCATGGACTTGTAAGACTTTTTCACTACCACTCCAAGAATGACCAAGTGGCCATTGTTGTTTTAAACAGATGGTTGGGATTTTGGCGATACTATTTCATGTGCAGGTTGAGCTAAGATCTAACATACTCCAAAATTGTCTATGTGGGGCAGCTGATATAGTGACTAGGCCTGGGTAACAACGGAAAAATTTGTTTCTAAAATCGATTTGTAATTGGGGTTTTTTTTGTTTTGATATTTAAAATAATTACAAAATTTTCCCTTAAAAAAGTTCGGTATTTACGAAATTTCGTAAATATTTACGAATCGATTCGTTAAGATGGCACCCGCGTTGGCGCATGCGCAAAGCATTTACGAAATTTCATTATTTGTATGCATCGCTAATAACGAATCGATTCGTTAAGATGGCGCACCGCGTTAGCGCATGCGCAAAGCATTTACGAAATTTCGTTATTCGTGCTAATTGCACTGTATTATATTATATATAGCACTTTGTGTTGGCAAAAGGAGCGCACTGGTTGGAACTACACAAATAATGAGCGAGCACTGTATTATATAGCACTTTGTGTTGGCAAAAGGAGCGCACTGGTTGGAACTACACAAATAATGAGCGAGCACTGTAATATATAGCACTTTGTGTTGGCAAAAGGAGCGCACTGGTTGGAAATACACAAATAATGAGCGAGCACTGTATTATAGCACTTTCTGTTGGCAAAAGGAGCACACTGGTTGGAACTACACAAATGACAAACGCACACACAGGCACACAAGATTCTTTTCTTTTTTTAGAATATTTTTTGATTTTTTTTAAGAATAAAAGAAAGGTACTTTTCAAAAATATTTAAAAATGGAAACTTAACAAAATGCTCTCCCCGCTGTGGAGCCAACAGCCACAAGACAGGGGGAAACACACGCACACAGGCTCACAAGATTCTTTCCTTTTTTTAGAATATTTTTTGATTTTTTTTTAAGAATAAAAGAAAGGTATTTTTCAAAAATATTTTAAAATGGAAACTTAACAAAATGCTCTCCCGCTGTGGAGCCAACAGCCACAAGACAGGGGGAAACACACACACACAGGCTCACAAGATTCTTTCCTTTTTTAAGAATATTTTTGATTTTTTTTAAGAATAAAAGAAAGGTATTTTTCAAAAATATTTAAAAATGGAAAATTAACAAATTAACAAAAACCGCCCTCGCTCTCCCAACAACAGAATTAAGGAATTAAGGAATCAATGCAAGGAAATCCAGTTTAGCCAGCCAACCAAGCCAATGCAAGCCAATGCAAGCCAATGCAAGCCAATGCAAGCCAATGCAAGCCAATGCAAGCCAATGCAAGCCAATGCAAGCCGCCCTCCCGGACCTCCCTTCTCCCTCGCCTCCGCAACAATGAGCAAAGCGGCCACGCGGAGCCGCTTTTAAAGGGCTTCCCGGCCAATCAAAATCAGCCACGGTGCACTGCTTGGGTGCTTGGGAGCGCCGGATTCGCTCCCAGGCACCAGCATCCTCCATCCCATTTCCGAAACGGGCGGAAGCTCGTAAAAAGGATGGAGGATGCCGTTTCATTATTGAAAAACCCTTCCGGGTTTGAAAAAATGTTTTGTATTCATTTCGTAATTGCTAAAAATAACGAATATTTAACGAATTACAAAATTAACGAACGAAACCGCCCAGGCCTAATAGTGACACCTTTGCTTTCTGGTGGTTCAGTGTTTGTTGTTTTGTGCACAGAAATATTAAAACTATTATATAAAATGACTATCAGGGTATATGTAGAAGGTGTCTATGAACATAAATTAATTTCTTATTTAGACGTGTGTCCCATTGTGTATATATGAAAATGCCAGTATTGAAAAATCTTTTTTTTTAATCCAAAAATCAGAACACTTTTGGCCCAACCATTTTGAATAAGAAATACATAACTGGCTCACAAAGATTAAACACAAATCAATACAACTTTATAGTTAGCTCTCCATATCTATAGATTCTGACTCCATAGATTTTTCTATTCATGGCTTGAAAATATCTCCCCCATCCAAAAAAAAAAAAAAAAATAGAAAGCAAACTTTGCTATTGCTGTTTTATATAAGTGATAAAATTTTACTTCACAGTAAACCTGTGCGATCAATGAAAAAAATATTTCAATGGTCATTATTAAATTAGGGGGAGGGGCAGAAAATCATTTCTAAAGTATTTCTAAAATAACTATAATGATATAACATTTTATAACATTTTTTAAACTTTTTCGTTAAGTAATTGTGTGGCAATGAGGAAACTTCAGGGGTTTCTTTCGCCCTCAATTATAGAAAACATTTAACACTGTTATCCCCCCCCCCCCCCAAGTTTCAGAATGTTTCACTCATCCACTGATTGTTGGGGATTTTTTTTTACAAACTACATTTTTATTTAAAAAAAACTTTAAGAGCTAGCTGCTTGGTTTCCTATACAAAGACACAAGTTAACCAGGGCATAATTTCCCCCAAGTTTCAGAAAGATTAATACTAGGGCTGGGCGGTTTCATTCGTTAATTTCGTAATTCGTTATTAATTCGTATTTAAATTAGCTTACGATCCGATATCGAGCCATGCAGGAATAGTGTGAGGAGTAAATTAGATTCGAAACAATTTTTTTCAATTTATTTCGTTATTGTTTCGTTATTATTTTGAAATTATTTCGTAATTATTTCGTAATTATTTTCGCATGTCTGGTGCAAGTTTTATAGTTGTTTTTTGTTTTATCACACCAACAGTCAACAACAGAGGGAGAGGGAAGCTTCAGAAGTTCCCCCTGTCCCGTTTGGAGGTTTTTTTAGCATATTGCGCAATCGCATCCGCCATTAACGAATCAATTCGAAATTAACGAAATTTCGTAAATAACGAAATTTTGAAATTTCAAAATTTCGGAAGTATTTAGAATTTGGAAACGCTAGCGCCCCCTGGAATTGAATCGAGTTTAGAAACAAATTTTTCCGTGGTTACCCAGCCCTAATTAATACATCTACTGATTTTTTGGGGGGGAGGGGGAGGGTTTTGGCAAAAACATTTTGAAAGGCAACAGTTATCCCCTTGAATGTCTCTCTATAATGACACAAAACACATACCACAGAACTTCAACTTATGGATTTTCCTCTCATCCCAGCACAGATTTACTTTCTCAGTCCTCTTTGCAGATTCAGTAAAACTCTACTGCTGCTATATGTGGATAATAGCTCCTACCTAGCTCATTGGAGCTTTTTGATGTGAACAGAATTCTGGGAAATGTAGTTTAGAGTCTCCTTGCCAGTTAACTTGCTCTCCCAATAGTGACAAGCAACCTTAATAAATGCCCTATTTGGCTTCACACCACCTGATTTTGGGAGACTTACGAGGTTTATTGAACAGCAACAAAAATCATAGGTGAGTGTTTTGATTCTTATGTTTTTTTGCATGAGTGCCCCTCGTGTTTCTTGATATTGCCTCATATATACAAGCCTTCTGAAATAATATGACATGTGGCAGAAATGACTTTTTTGCATAGCCCTACTAGGACAGATAATAGGAAAAATGTTGATGTTCATCTGGCATCCTGGGACTAAATCCCAGTGAATTCCACTGTATTTTCAGGGCTACAATCCAGTGCACACTTTTCTAAATACTAAGCCCCATTTAGCAGAGAGCCTTATTTCTGTATAAACATATACAATTGAGATGTCTATTTATAATTTTATCCTTAGTTTGCATGTAAAGGTCACATTATCCTTCATAATCTGTCTTTCTTAGTCCCTTTTCTAAGCAATATGCATAATTTAAACCACAGAGTGAAAAGTAACTCTGCTCACTGTCTGTTTATATATCTCTCTACTAAGAAAAGCAAAATATTATTTATGGATTTTAAAATGAAATAGAACTTTAAAAACCACATTGACTCCCATAATTGAAAGCCACAGCAATAAAATACAGAGAAGCTGAGTTTATAAAATTATACTTGTGATTACAAGAGAAAATGTATTAATGTGTGAATTCCTAAAACTATGGTTATTTCTTAGACAGTGGAGATCCAAACAAATGCCTGTGGCTTATATGTCCAAAGTGTAGGAAGTCAGTTTTAGCCACCCTTGTGGGTATCAAATCTGTGGATGCTCAAGACTCATTATAAATAATGGCATTATAAAATGGCAGAATCAAATTTTGTTTCGATTATTTCTTTTCCTGGAATATTTTCAAGTCATGAATGGTTGATTCAATGGATGCAGAATGTATGGATGCAAAGAGCCAACTGCATGTATATTATAATTGAATAGCCATGGCTATAGAAACCAAACTCAAGTTTTGATCTAGAAACTCCATTAGAGACAGTAAATGTTTCTAAAGATGCCAGACTAGGTTATGACTTTGTCACATATGCCACTGGAATGATGATGTCTTGCCACGTTCTGGCGGTGCTTGCGCAAGGAACCTACTGCACTGTGCTCCACTCCATTGTGACTTCCCCCCTGTCTCATCACATGGGGAAAGCCTGTTTATAGTGGCTTGAACCGTCTTTCGTAATGGAAAGATGGGGATCCTGCCATTGTCTAATGCTTCCATTTTCTGACAGAGGCAGTTCTGTCACAGAGCCACCCTGAAGGTAGTTCTCTAGTGTGTTAAGGTGAGCCATTTAGCTCTGTGGCTGAAGTAGAAATATCCAGTTGCACCACCCAAAATGTAAGTGTGAAGAGGTTCATCTAAGCAGAACAGGAAAGAAAAGGGCTACACTGGTTTTAAAGTGTGATAATAAAAGAGAAGTGGGGAGAAGAGTTATAATGATGCCAAAGAATTTCAGTCTGTATTTCATAAAGATTAGGAAAGATGGATAAGACATGAGGAGAATTTAGGTCACTATTTAGCTTTATCCTAACTGATTTAAGTCCCCTTCCACATTGTTCTAGACTATATGACAGTGTGGAATCAGGGCCCTTCCACACAGCCATATAACCCAGAATATTTAGGCAGAAAATCCCACAATATCTGCTTTGAACTGGGTTATCTGAGTCCACACTGCCATATATTCCAGTTCAAAGGAGAAAATGTGGGATTTTAATTTAATTTATGTTCATAGCTATGTGGAAGGGGCCCCAGATAACCCAGTTCAAAGGAGATATTATTATTCCAGATTATATGACTTTGTGGAAGGGCTCATAAGACACTTCAACTCTTTCAAAGCCGAGCATTGTTGTATTTGTAACACTGTTTCTTTTGAATATACCCTGACCCCTACTTGCTTACTTTATACAACGTTTTATTTCACAAGATTAAAATAAACCTTCTTGGATATTTATAAAAGATCTGATCTTGAATCACAAAGATTTTCTTGGGAAAAATAAAATACTTTCCATAGCTGTGCCTTGCAAGTCACCTGTCTACTTATAGTGACCACATGGATTCCATAGGATTTTCTTAGACTAGGAATACTTAGACTGGGTTTTGACTCCATCTGCATTGACCATTTAATGCAGTTTGAAGCTAGCTAGCTAAACAACAAATACCCAGGAAACCACATGAAAGAAAGCTCTTAAAGCACATTAGTGCTCTGTGGTTTGTGTAATACTTTCCATAATGATCATTATGTGTGAGAGAGTGTTGTGCCTTGCAAGTTACCTGTTTACTGTAGTCAATACTGGTTTGAAACTATATTAGATGGAGCCTTTGCCAGTGTCTACCTCTGAAATATTACCTACATCATCTGCAAATCTTTGGTGAGCCTCCTTTACCTTCCAATATCAGACAAAATCTGGTGTCTTTGGGGTATTCAGGTTCCCATAATGGTAAGGGTTCACAAAGCTTTTCTTACCACTGTTTCTAAATTCTGTATATTCTAGTCTTTTGAAAATGGGGTCTATGGAATAGGAAGATCTTGATCTTCTGAGTTAACACTTCATATTTCATATTCTAGAGAATAGGGGAAAGCATCCATCTGTTTATCTGTTTTGAAATGAACACTATAGGAAGTACACCTATGTTTCACTATAAACAGACGGTTGAAAGACTTATACTCTCAAAAAGCATTTTGTTTATTGCTGCAGCAAGCTTGCTTCTTTTGCCATTGTTTCTCAACCCGTTCTGACATTATAAGGATGCCAAAACATAAATAAAAGCTCAAACTGTTCTATATAAATTCAGTGAAGAAATAGCCTCAGAGACAGCAGTAAATTATTCAGACTCATTCCGCTTATATATCCAGATACTGATTAATTCCACTGGGTACTCCTGTTTAAGGCACCATCAATGGACAACAATAGCAGATATAGTCAGTTGTGTTCCTTATAATTTTCCCAATTTCACATCCAATTTTAATTTTTAGTTACAATGACTTATAAAGGAAGGGGAAATTATATAAAGGCATAACAGGTGCCACATTGCTTCTGAAGCAAACATTACTGCCTAGCATCAAGAGAGAGAGAGAGAGAGAGAGAAAAACTGCTTTACAAAATCTTGAAAAACAGCCACAGACACACATGCTTCAACCCCCCCCCACCCCCCCCACCCCAAAAAACCCTGAAACCCTTGACATTCTTGAATACTTCAATAATTTCAAGGAATCCCAAAATACTTTTCAGATATTCAGTCAAAAATAGCACACATCTGAATAGAACTGGTAAAAGCTACTATTTTGGACATTGACTCTCAGAATACTCCAAGCATTGAGTGTATCTTATAGGTGTTGGAAACATCCTGAGATGAAGATTGCCAAACTCGTAGACCATTTGAACCAGTTTCGTTCACACTGATGCCATCTAACTGTTTTTGGGCCACAATCTCATGATTTATGAATAATAGCTAAGGGTGGTGTTGATTAATAGGTCTTCACTGGCAAGTATCAGGGGAGAGAATAGATTTTTGGTACACTTTTGTACCTCTTTTTGGTAAAGACTGGGGCTCTTGAATGACTTCTTTTGGTCCTGGGATCCAAGAGGTTGTGAGGGTGTCTTAATTTGGAGCTAATTTGGGAGTTTATTCCCTCTCTAAAGCCCTGGGACTTGAGAGAACATGCCTGGGTTGGGTTTGCCTTCAGAAAATGACTGGCAGCAGTGAGCAAACAATAGTTTTGGACTCCCCTTGTGCTCCGATGTTTTGTTCAAAGGAAGGTGGACACTTGGTCTCAGTCAGATCCATATTAGGTTGTTCCCCCTCCTCTACTCATTTTCAGGCACTGTTCATTGGCAAACACAACTTAAGCAGTGTATAAATTAAGCAAGTAAGGTCAGGCTACATACAAAATAAGCAGTGTTACAAATACTACAGTGCTCGGCTTTGAAAGAGTTGAAGTGTCTATGGGCTCTTCCACACAGCCATATAATCCAGAATAACAAGGCAGATTCTATATATCTGGTTCTGTTATTTCATGGTTGTTCATCAAAAATCAAATATTATCAACACCATAAGCCTTTGGTAACCTTTCTTCGAGGAAACAAAATCTAAGAATGTACTTCATCCGAAGAAATCTTACCATGTAGAAATCTGTGCTAAGAACTTGTTTCTATTGATATAGTACCCGTCTTGCTAGTGCTTAAGTTTTGTATGCCACTACTACAAATCTGGATGCTTATGATCAGACCTACAGGGTCTGCTTTTGAAGTAAAAATTGCAGTATCAAGTTAGGCCATATGATTATTGCTCACATTTTATTATAAACTCTAAATCTTGAAGCATAGAAAACACCCTTGGATGCAATAGAATCTGTGGGGAATATATTCCATTTGTAAACTCACATTGAAAAAGCTAGAAGCAAGAAAATTCTCAAATCTTTATTTTTCTTTCATTGCTATGGCATTATATTCATATATATATTCCCCTTGCCATGAGCAAAATAAAGTTGCTCTTCTTTTTCTTTGTCAATATTTTGAGAGCTATTAAAGAAATCATAGAGACTTTTTCTATTAAACATCTTCCAAAGTTTTAGTCCACAGAAACAAGTGAAGAGGTGGAAACAGAAACTATGATGGCAATGTATTCATTTATATGTTTCTCCTAAGCACATTCATATGAATCCCATTTGAATTTGCTTTGGATTTGGAAGATTATGCTGCATTCAAATTAAAAACATAATGTTGATGTGAGGGGACCATATTTTTTTTAAAAAAAACCCAAAATAGTAGAAACAAGTCTTTTCAGAGTCTCATCTATCTTCCCTCAGTTCTTGTGGGTTTTTTCGGGCTATATGGCCATGTTCTAGAGGCATTTCTCCTGACGTTTCGCCTGCATCTATGGCAAGCATCCTCAGAGGGTCTGTTGCAATTAGTACAATGGGTTTATATATCTGTGGAATGGTTGGGGTGGGGCAAGGAGCTCTTCCCTGCTGCAGTTAGGTGTGAATGTTAGCTAATCACCTTCATTAGCATTTGAAGGCCTGCCTGAGTCTGGGAAAATCTGTTGCTGGGAGTTGTTAATCTGTGCCTGGTTTCTTCCTCTCTGATGTTTGGCTGTTAAAATTTTAGAGTTTTTTAAAACTGGTAGCCAGATTTTGTTCATTTTCATGGTCTCTTCCTTTCTGTTGAAATTGTCCACATGCTTGTGGATTTCAATGGCTTCTCTGTGTAGTCTGACATGGTGGTTGTTGGTGTAGTCCAGCATTTCTGTGTTCTCAAATAATATGCTGTGTCCAGGCTGGTTCATCAGGTGCTCTGCTATGGCTGACTTCTCTGGTTGAAGTAGTCTGCAGTGCCTTTCATGTTCCTTGATGCGTGTCTGGGCGCTGCGTTTGGTGGTCCCTATGTAGACTTGTCCACAGCTGCATGGTATACGGTAGACTCCTGCAGAGGTGAGAGGATCCCTCTTGTCCTTTGCTGAACGTAGCATTTGTTGGATTTTCTTGGTGGGTTTGTAGATTGTTTGTATGTTGTGTTTCCTCATCAGCTTCCCTATGCGGTCAGTGGTTCCCTTGATGTATGGCAGGAACACTTTTCCTCTGGGTGGATCTTCATCTTTACTCTCGTGGTTTGTTCTTGGTCTTGCTGCTCTTCTGATGTCTGAGGTGGAGTATCCATTGGCCTGGAGAGCCCAGTTGAGGTGGTTCAGTTCATCTTGGAGGAGGTGGGGTTCGCAGATTCTTTTTGCACGGTCTGCCAAGGCTTTGATGGTGCTTCTTTTTTGACTTGGGTGATGGTTGGAGTTTTTATGTAGATATCTATCTGTGTGTGTGGGTTTTCTGTAGACGGTGTGACCCAATTGTTGATCTGGTTTGCGGATGACTAGGACATCTAGAAAAGGCAGTCTTCCTTCATTTTCTTTTTCCATGGTGAACTGGATGTTTGGGTGGATGCTGTTAAGATGGTCCAGGAACCTGTTGAGTTCTTCATCTCCATGGCTCCAAATGGTGAAGGTGTCATCCACATATCTGAACCATATCGTGGGCTTTTTGGTTGCTGTCCCCAGGGCTTGTTCTTCAAAGTGTTCCATGTAGAAGTTAGCTATGACCGGGCTGAGAGGGCTCCCCATAGCTACTCCATCTTTCTGTTCATAGAATTCATTGTCCCACTGAAAGTAACTGGTGGTGAGGCAATGGTGAAACAGAGCTGTGATGTCTTCTGGGAACCTCTGGTTGATGAGTGCCATGGTGTCTGCTACCGGGACCATGGTAAATAGAGATACCACATCGAAGCTGATCAGCTTGTCGTTTGTATTTAGCTTGAGATTGCTGATTTTTTCTATGAAGTGGGCTGAGTCCTTGATGTAGTGTGTAGTGAGCCCAATATGGCTTTGTAGCTGTGCAGCAAGAAATTTTGCTAGGTCGTATGTGGGGGATCCGATGGCACTCACGATGGGTCTGAGTGGGGTGGAGTCCTTATGGATTTTTGGGAGTCCATAAAGCCTGGGTGGATGGGCTTCCGATTTACATAGCTGCTGTCGTATGTCAAAGTTTATTGAGGAGTTCTTAATCAGGGTGTTGGTTTTCCTGGTTATTTTGGCGGTTGGGTCTTGCTTGAGTTTTTTGTATATAGTAGGGTCCAGGAGTTTTCTGATCTTCTCCTTGTATTGCTCCGTATGCATGATGACTGTGGCATTCCCCTTGTCTGCTGGCAGAATGAGGATATCAGGATCTGAATTTAGGTCTCGAATGGCTTCTCTTTCCTTCCTAGTAATGTTACTGGAGGGGAGTTTTGCCTTTTTCAGGATCCTTGCTGCTTCCGCTCGTACTTCTTCTGCTTCTTCCTCTGGTAGGCGGTAAATTGCTGATTCGACATTGGCAATGATGTTTTCTACTGGGATCCTGGTGGCGGTTACAGCAAAGTTTCCTCCTTTCGCTAGTATGGATACTTGGTCTTCAGAGAGTTGTCTGTCTGTCAGGTTGATGATGGTCCGTGATGTATCCAGTTCTGGTTTCGGCTGTTGCTTTTGGCGTTTGTGGAATTTTTGTTTTTGTCTGTTGGTGTGGACAACCATGTTCTTCTCCATTTTCCTGTAAGTGAGATTGTCTATTTTGTCCCAGTCCTGGGAATTCATCTTCTGGCTGATATTGATATGGAGATGCAGCAGTTCCTTGTCTGTGTTTGCGAGTTCTTTGCGGATGGTGTGGATTCTCTCTCTTAAGAGGTTGCGTTCCAGGCGGTCATAGATCCGGTGAGCCTGTGGTGTTTTGAAAGTCCTTTTGGCTGCGAGGAATTGTGGGATGGTATCTGTGTCTCTGCAGCGTAGAAGGAAAGTCAGGGAGCACAGTAGATGTGCTTTCCTGGTCCTTAGTTTCTCCAATTTCCGTGTGTCTTGGAACAGTTTCTCCCCATAGAGATGTTCAATGTATTGTCGAAGGCTTTCATGGCCGGAATCACTCAGTTCTTGTGGGTTTTTTCGGGCTATATGGCCATGTTCTAGAGGCATTTCTCCTGACGTTTCGCCTGCATCTATGGCAAGCATCCTCAGAAAATCCAACAAATGCTACGTTCAGCAAAGGACAAGAGGGATCCTCTCACCTCTGCAGGAGTCTACCGTATACCATGCAGCTGTGGACAAGTCTACATAGGGACCACCAAACGCAGCGCCCAGACACGCATCAAGGAACATGAAAGGCACTGCAGACTACTTCAACCAGAGAAGTCAGCCATAGCAGAGCACCTGATGAACCAGCCTGGACACAGCATATTATTTGAGAACACAGAAATGCTGGACTACACCAACAACCACCATGTCAGACTACACAGAGAAGCCATTGAAATCCACAAGCATGTGGACAATTTCAACAGAAAGGAAGAGACCATGAAAATGAACAAAATCTGGCTACCAGTTTTAAAAAACTCTAAAATTTTAACAGCCAAACATCAGAGAGGAAGAAACCAGGCACAGATTAACAACTCCCAGCAACAGATTTTCCCAGACTCAGGCAGGCCTTCAAATGCTAATGAAGGTGATTAGCTAACATTCACACCTAACTGCAGCAGGGAAGAGCTCCTTGCCCCACCCCAACCATTCCACAGATATATAAACCCATTGTACTAATTGCAACAGACCCTCTGAGGATGCTTGCCATAGATGCAGGCGAAACGTCAGGAGAAATGCCTCTAGAACATGGCCATATAGCCCGAAAAAACCCACAAGAACTGAGTGATTCCGGCCATGAAAGCCTTCGACAATACATTCTCATCTATCTTAATTGGAAGGCAGAGGAGAGATGGTAGGAAATGCATGTATCCCTCACTTTTTGATGGTCCACTTTTTGATGTTCTGCTTTTTCAGCTCTTTTCACTTATACTCCAAACCTCTATATTTAGCACATAGTTCACTATTTGATCATGGTTGTACTATACTTTTGTGATCACATGCTACATTTCCTCTCTCTGAACCAACACAATACCATCCATTCAGTCTTTGTATAGCATCAAAGTCCTTTGTAGTGCACCTCTTAGAAATTTTGTGAAGTGCACCTCTTATATAGTATTTGTGCTTATAATGCAGTATTCCTCTGCTAATATTTGTGTTCCTAATATATGGATTACACATTTAATTCATTTCCATTTTTAATAGTGGTGTGGTACCTAACCTGTCAAATAAGTGGGGGAAACCTGTATCCACTGTTCATGACATTGAACATATTTGCTAGAATACTGTTGCAGTTTATGATGCTTTTTTTTTTTAAAGACCTTAGTTTTGACTACAGCCATACACAGGAAATTTTGCTTGTATTCTATATTATAGCCTGGGGAAAGAGTGCAACCTAAGATGAAGCAAATGTTAAATTGGGAAAACAGAAGCAAGCAGGATTCCTGTCCTTTCCCTTATGCATAAGAATTAAATCACTTATTGCCGCATAGTTCTAAGAAGTAGCAGAGGCCATTCTAGAAAGCATTGCCTGCACAATCAATTTATCTTTTATTGCTTATCATGAGTTTTTCTTTTGATGTTCTTCTGTAGTAGAGTTGTGCACAGAATTCATTTCTCCCATTTCCTTCATTTCTTTCGTGTCTTTTTTGTCCTCCGGGTGCATGGAACAGGAAAGCCCCTCCTGCTATGGAAATCAGCTCGACACAAAAGAAAACAGGAGCGGGGCCCAACTCCTGGCCTTTTCAGCATCACAGAGTAAAGAAGCGCTTGGCTGCAGTCCCTGGCAGGCATGGGTGCTCCTGCATGCCACACACACACACACACTCCTTGGGAAAAGAGTGTATCTGTGGCATGCAGGCATGTCCGCACCTACCAGGGCCTGTAGCCAAGCGCCTCTTACTCTAGAGTAAGAGGCATTCAGCTGAAGGCCTAGCAGGCATGGGCACTTTTTGGGCCTGTACACCACACACACACTCTCTTTCTAAGGAGAGTGTGTGTGTAATGTGCAGGAGCACCCATGCCTACCAGGGTCTGCAACTAAGCACCTCCTCTAGGGTAGAAAAAGCAGGTGAGAAGAATTTGCCTTTCTAGAACTTAATGAAATGAAATTATTTACACTAATAGATATTCTCCACATTTTAAGTCACCCTCAGTCAGCATCCACTGACTTGGGTTTAGAATAGGGATAGGCATTCTTTTTGAGGAAATTGGTCACTAGTCAATTACATAGCTTGAGATAACATTACACTAAGGGCAGATCTAGACAGCCCCTTTATTGCGGAAACAGTCCAGTCCCCTTTTTATTTATTCCGCACCTTCTTAAAAAGTGTAGAATAAATCCATTACTTCTACTGTCTGGACTGCAGTCCAGACACCATTCTCATAGTTTTCCAGGCTAAATTAGCCTGGAAAACTGTGGGAATCCAACCCCTCCCCAAAATCTCTAACCCCCACCCCTTTTAAAAATAAAAGTATTTGCCATCTTCCATTGGAGAGCTACAGCAGCTCTCCTGACACATAGAAAGGATGTAACAGGAGAATGGGGGGGGGGGGGGGGGAAGGAAAATCGCTCCTATCCCCCTTTCTCCCAGCACATCATTTCTACACACCAGGAAAGCTGCCACAGCTCTCCATTGGAAGTTGGTAAGTACTTTTATTTTTAAAAGGGGGTACAGCTTTTGGAGAGGGGGGAAGAGTTTCCAGGTGTTCATCCAGGCCAGTCTCCAGAAGAACATTTGGACACCCACTCCAGAAAACATACACTTTCTGTGTGTGTGTGTGTGTGTGTGGACAGGGCCCCAGGAACATCTGCATTTTTAAAATGCGGATACTCCTGGGATAAAACCCTGTCTGGAAGAGCCCTAAGGCAGTAGACTAGCAATGAAAAATGTATGGCTCTTGGAAGTTGGCAGACTGCAATTTCTGACATTCTTCATCATTGGCTGTGCTGGAAAGGGTTGTTGGGAATGAATGTCCGGTGTTATCTAAAGGAGGGCTTCTTAAACTTTTTTCATTTGTGACCCCTTTCTGTCTGGAATTTTTTTACATTAACCCAGTTATATCAGTATAAAACTAAGTATGAATATCAAATATTTACTGATAACAAATCAGCATGTGTAAGGCTTGCTAAACCAACTGATTTTTCTTTTTATAAAGTACGGCTGAAGCATTTATTGCAAAGTCCATTTCAAATACTGTACTTTGTTGCTAAATTGATGACATTCAGAAACCTTTTACTTTAGCTAATTTTTTATGATCCCAACAGTGAGTTAAGGAGACCCCGTTTGGGGTCAGGGCCCACAGTTTAAGAAGCAGTGACCTAGTGGGCTGAATTTTACTTATCACTGAATTAGTCCATATTGTAGTGCACGCCTGAATCTGTGCCACTGTCAGGCTTATAAGAGAGTTCTGTTGATGTTGCTCCTGCTTACTAATATCACATTAGTCTACTGCATGAAGAATCCAAATCTCTCCACCACTGACATTCAATTCACAATGACATACCATCCCTTTTTTCCAAATCGTTCAATAAAGTTACAGTCTTGCAATCCATTTTTCTTGGTTAGGAGTGGACAGGATGACCCCAGCTGCCGCAGTAAGAGCGGAACTGCTCTTACATCATTTGCCATGGCAGTCAGTTTTGCCCAGTAGTTGTAGGCCCTGATTTTTGGATAAGCCATCCACTGTATATACTGCCGCAGTAAGAGCGCAGTTCCGCTCTTACTGCGGCAGTATATACAGTGGATGGCTTATCCAAAAATCAGGGCCTACAACTACTGGGCAAAACTGACTGCCATGGCAAATGATAGACTCCCAAAACTGTGCCTGTTAGAGCAGATAGAAAATCAACATCAGACCTCCTGGTTAGTTCTCCTGACAAAATACATTAGGAGCTGTGGACTTCCGACTCGGTATCCGAATCTCTTAGAAGAGCTAGACCCAAAAATAGTTGCTCAACGAGTATTGGATATAGAAGGCCAAAAAGACATTGCTGCCCTCAGTAAAGCTGGCTCATTGAAATGGTTAAGCCGCTTTAAGCATACCTTCCAAACAGCCCGATATCTAAAAACAGAAATGCCTAAACACCTTTGGAGGGTATTTACCAGAGCTCGTTTTGAGCAGCTGGATACAATGGTCAAGCATGGAAGGTTTAATCAAGTTCCATACAACGAACGATTTTGTATTTGTGGATCATCGGAGGTGGAGGATATCACACATGTACTGTTCAACTGTGAGCTGTATAAGAAAGAGAGATACCATTGCCTTGGACCATACATTATTCACAAAACACACTGGGATGCACATATTAAAACTTCATTTTGTTGGCCAGCCAGAACCCTAAAATAACATACAAAACAGCCCTTTTTCTATTCAAAGCAACACAGCTGAGAATTGCACATTTAGAATCAATTGGGGTAAACTGTGGAGGTGACGCAGATATTTGACCTGAATGGGATCTTGCTAACAGTTTGTTTATTTTAACTTCTTTTATACCGAGGGTTGTATGTTGTATGTATGACTATGTGTTAAATGTGTTTATGTGTTTAATGTTTTGATATGGCCAATAGGCCAATCAATAAAACGTATCTATCTATCATTTTTCTTGGAAAACAAAGGTAGGTAAGTTAAGGACTCTAGCCAATATCCAGTTTGCTAAGAGCTTTTTCTCATGCGTGTAGCTCCATGCCATACCCCATTGTTATAATATTGTTTGTTTGTTTTTAAGAGAAAAGAACCTTTTCCTGGAGAAAAGATATTCAGGCTTCCATTATCAGCTCCTATGAGTGAAGGGGGAAAAAGCTTCTGAGCTAAAGCTTTCCCGTGTCCCACAGATAGAAGAAAACTTTATTTTAGAATGTTGATTTGCATGAGCTATAAAGCCATCTAGTGTATCATGAACATATGGTTTGTTTAGACTGGCATCCCTAAATCTAATTGTTTCATAAATATTTAGTTTAGGATAGTGGATGGGCTATTTTGAATTATGTAAGAACAGCCTTTCAACATTTGGTCTATGTCCAACCTGATTCACTACACAGATTCCTGCTCCAGTTGAGCTACCTGCTTTGGCAACATATTCTTACTGAGAAATTGGCCCAGATGTTGCAGCAACTGTTTCTTCCATTTCCAAGCCAGTAGTTTCAAAACTACTGGTGCAGACTTTCACTCAGGGCAGAATGGGGGCAGGAGGGGTCAAGAAACAAGAAAAATGTGTAGACTCATCACAGTACTAGTGAAGAATCTAATAGAGCTGTATTAACATTATGAATGCTGAAGTTAATATAAGACATTTCTTTCCCATCAACACACTCTGCATGTCACGAAAGTAGAGTCGTGAAGATTTTGCCCCCAAACCTGTTATCCTGTTAATTAGTTAGGAGAGTGTAGGGTCTCAAGATCCTAGAAGCACTTCAATGGGAAGCCATCAATGAACCTTAGGTGCTGTAGGCTATACAAGCAGTCCCCAATTTACAAACAAGAGAGATTCTGTAGGTTTGTTCTTAGCTTAATTTTGTATACAAACAAGAGAGGTTCTGTAGATTTCCTCTTAAGTTAACTTTGTATGTAAGTAGTAACAGGTATGCTATTTAAATATAACTCCAGCCAAGAAGATATATTTTTAACTTTATTATAATAATAACACTTTATTTGTAGCATAAGGAAGGGTTAACACCCCTGTGGAGTTTGTTTTGCCATCTGTACCCCTGTTCAGAAGATTTCACCTCACTTTCTATCCCTGTGGTAATTGGATTTTGAAAAAAAATGATTTGTTGTGGAAACAAGGATTGGTGGTAAAGCTTCAGTGGAGATATTTCCCCCCATTATAACTCGGGAGTGAATTTAGCTTTATAATAATAATAACACTTAATAATAATAATAACACTTTATTTGTAGCATAAGGAAGGGTTAACACCCCCTGTGGAGTTTGTTTTGCCATCTGTGCCCCTGTTCAGAAGATTTCACCTCACTTTCTATCCCTGTGGTAATTGGATTTTGAAAAAAAATGGTTTGTTGTGGAAACAAGGATTGGTGGTAAAGCTTCAGTCTAGGTATTTTCCCCCATTATAACTCGGGAGTGAATTTCCCTTCCTAGGGGGAGGTTTCTCTCATATCCTGTTGGATTATCCTGCAATTAACTATTAGTTGTTTGTCAGTTGGATGTTTGTAACTCAGGGACTGTCTGTAATTCAGATAAAGGAACTGGCAATGCCATCTCTGAGTACTTCTTATCCAAGAGCAACCTATACATTTTATGGGATCACCATAAGTCAACAGGCGACTTGAAAGCATATACATACTCTCACACATGCATTCAATCTACATTATTGCAAATCATTTTTCTGTCATGCCATGGGACTGAATTCTTTACCAATTGCACAACAACCAAAATGCCCCCTTAAAACATTTTTAAAGTAACACAGTCTGTCTTGTGGGAGAGTAAGGGGATTAGTAGGAATGCATCCAGATATTTTCTTGTCGGAGAGCCTGTGAGATGTAGTGGTCTGAATATTGGACTACAACTCTGGAGACCAGGGGTCAAATCCTCACTCAGGCATGGAAACCTACTGGGTGACCTTTGGCAAGTCATACTCTTTCAGCCTCAAAAGAAGGCAAAGGCCTTGAACAATTTTTTCCAAGAAAACACTGGGATATGTTTACCTTGGAGTTGGCATAAATCAGATATGACTTGAAGGCACACAACAACAATTTTCCTTTGACATAATCCACCTACAGGGACATCCCAAAACCTCCTAAGGTCCCTGTAGAAACCTATTACAGAAAAATAACTGGACATTTCTCTATTGTTGTATCTCACTTTGCAAAGTCATACATTCCTGTGTTGTTTAAAAGGTGAGTTTGAGAGTTAACACTTGGAGTTGTATCTACAGAGGTATAACATCATATGATACAAACATCTCCTGAAGCAGAATGTATTTTCCTATATATAGTAGAAAATATTTTTTAAAAAATATAGAAAATAGCACACCATACAGATTTCTCTACCCACAGCTAATAAAGTTAATGGTAATAATGGCCAGCAAGTCTAACATGATCCTTATTGAGCTGTGAATATTAGGGCTGGGCGGTTTCGTTCGTTAATTTCGTAATTTGTTATTAATTCGTATTTAAATTAGCTTACGATCCGATATTGAGCCATGCAGGAGCAATTAAAAATTGAAACAAATTTTTCAATTTATTTCGTAATTGTTTCGAAATTGTTTCGAAATTGTTTCGAAATTGTTTCGAAATTATTTCCGTATGTCTGGTGCAAGTTTTAGGGTTGTTGTTTGTTTTATCAGTGATAAAAAATAAATTATCACACCAACAGTCAACAACAGAGGGATAGGGAAGCTTCAGAAGTTCCCCCGTCCCATTTGGAGGGTTTTTTTGCATATTACGCAATCGCGTCCGCCATTAAGGAATCAATTCGTAATTGTTTCATAATTGTTTCGTAATTTACGAAATTTCGTATATTTCAAACTTTTTTAAAGAAAAATTTCGGAATTCTTTTAAAAAACAAAACGCAAATACCCCCTAAAAACGAATCGAGTTTACAAACAAATTTTTCCGTGGTTACCCAGCCCTAGTGAATATCTATTGAATATATATCTGTTGAAACTAGCTGGGATAAATGAGGAAACAAATGTTGCTTTAGATCATTGAGGAAAGGGGATTTCTTTATATTTGTACTGAAAAACACTTGAACCTTAAAAAATAGTGGCTTAGACAGATGTCTCTATCCCTATATATGGAGTGTAGTAAGCAGTAGGCCTGTCGGTTTCGTTTCGTTAATTCGTTAATTCGTATTAAAATCGTTATTTTTTGCATATCCGAAGCGATATCAAAACATATTTTTAAACCCGGAAGGGTTTAAAAATATCGAAGCAGCAGCCCCATGTATTTTACGAGCTGAAGCTCCGCTCGTTAATTGCATGGAGGCTGCTGCTGAGCGCGCCATCCGGCTCTGGCTCCTCCTCTTCCTCCGGAGCCCATTGGATGGCGCGCCGCTACCTTGGCAGCCACCCTTGGCAGCCCATTGGATGGCAGCCACCCTTGGCAGCCACCCTTGGCAGCCCATTGGATGGCGCGCGGAGGCCGCTTGTGAGCGCGCGCGCGCCATCCGGCTCTGGCTCCGGCGCCCCCCTCCTCCTCCTCCTCCTCCTCCTCTTCCTCCCAGCTGGGAGGAAGAGAAGGAGGAGGAGGAGGAGGAGGGGGGTGCCGGAGCCCATTGGATGGCGCGCGCGCGCTCACAAGCGGCCTCCGCGCGCCATCCGGCTCTGGCTCCGGCGCCCCCCTCCTCCTCTTCCTCCTCCTCCTCTTCCTCCCAGCTGGGAGGAAGAGGAGGAGGAGGAGGAGGAGGAGGGGGGCGCCGGAGCCCATTGGATGGCGCGCGGAGGCCGCTTGTGAGCGCGCGCGCGCCATCCGGCTCTGGCTCCGGCGCCCCCCTCCTCCTCCTCCTCCTCCTCCTCTTCCTCCCAGCTGGGAGGAAGAGAAGGAGGAGGAGGAGGAGGAGGGGGGCGCCGGAGCCCATTGGATGGCGCTGCGCGCGCTCACAAGCGGCCTCCGCGCGCCATCCGGCTCTGGCTGACTTTTCAGGGCTGTATGACCATGTTCCAGAAGCATTCTCTCCTGACATTTTGCCCACATCTATGGCAGGCATCCTCAGAGGTCTGTTGGAAACTAGGCAAATGGTGAGTTATATATCATCTAATATCTATGGAATGTCCAGGGTGGGAGAAAGCCATTCAATGCTAATCAAGGTGACCATTACTGCAACATTCACACTTAGCCTGTTTGATCAAGAAAATTTTTTTTTCAAAAATGTTTTGTAAATAATAACGAAAATTCGTAAATAACAAAACATTTTTTTTGAAAGTTTTGTAAATATTTTTAATATCGAAACAAAAAAACACCCCAATTAAGAATCGAATTTAGAAACAAATTTTTTCTTGATCAAACAGGCCTAGTAAGCAGGGAGGGGGACAAACAGACAAACTGAGTCAAACAGACAAAATAGCAGAAAAATATGATGTAAACCCAGAACTCATTACAAGCCAAAGATTTCTTCCAATATCACAGTCTAGTAAAGTGTTATTTCTAGATATTATAGTATTTCACTTGGCAGTTGTCCAAACATGCCATTTCACATATTTCTTTGTCAAAAATGATTGTTAAAAGTATTTGCTTCATCATTTACTATCTAGGAAAAAAAACCCTACTCAATGGAGGTTGAACATACTGGAGTCATAACAGCATGGGTTTTAAAGTACTTCGCTGCTGAAAAAGCAATACCACCTATTTTGCATTTTTCCTCTCCACCTGTAAAAACAGATGCAGGGGTCAAGCAGATGTTGATATTTCCAGTGAATTATTACATTGTAAATGTGCATACCAAGTTCATTCCAGCATCTCAATGACCAGATCTTTCCTATTTACTTGTGGGGTGGGGATAGGCAGGGTAAAGATGGGCCTTTGAGCTTGAAATAAATATTCTTATGGAAAGTTACATTAACTTCCACTCTTATATCTCAAGATTTCAAGGGAAAATGCTACATCATCATATGTTTTACATGCTTTTAGGGTGCATTCGAAAATGTGTGAGAGGAGAAGTCTGTAGTTCATATTGGAAACAGCATGGTTTGTTTCTATGCAATTTTTCATTTACAAAAATATGTTAAGAACCATATAGAAAACTAATATTTTAGACACCAAAACATTTATAAACTCACACCTTTTTCAAATACAACAAAAACAATTGCATTCTCTTTCCTTCTCTCAACAAACTTCATTTTTTAACCACACAGTTAGGTGTTATCCTACTTATTAACTGACTTCATAAAGTAACCAAGGCCCCATTTACGCTGCCATATAAAATCCAGATTATCTGCTTTGAACTGGATTATATGATTCTATACTGCCATATATTCCAGTTCAAAGCAGATAATCTGGATGTTATATGGCAGTGTAGATGGGGCCCAAGAGGTATTACAAATGTTTATCTGTACTTTAATTAAACTCTCACAAGACAAGTTCATTAAAAGACTTGTCAACACAAAATCTTTTCAGCTGAAAACTGCCATGTGATTTAGCCCTCAGATTTGTTCTTTAAAAAAACTCCCAACACCTGGTTAAGTTGTGTGGAAGGCTTATATGCACTTCATGTCTTAGGTGTACTAGTGGGTTTTTTTTTAAAAGAAACAATATAGATAATATTCATCTATGAGAAGAAGATTGGGCAAGTATCTCTTTGAGGATAAACCTAGAAGTAAATCCAACATTCCTGCGGTGAAAGGTAAGAAGCAATTTTTCTCTTAATATATTATATCCACATTAACAGTATAGCTTCCTGTACAGGATGCGTTGAGACTGATGAAAGAGACCAGAAAGTCCAAGATTTTGTTTTTTATTTTTTAGATCTATACTTGTTTGATTTAAAGGTAAAGGTTTTCTCCTGACTAAGTCCACTTGTGTCTGACTCTGGGGGTTGGTGCTCATCTCCATTTCTAAGCTGAAGAGCCGGCATTGCCTGTAGACACCTCCAATGTCATGTGGCCGGCATGACTGCATTGAGCACCATTATTTTCCTGCTGAATGGGTATCTATTGAGCTACTCACATTTACATGTTTTCGAACTTCTAAGTTGGCAGAAGCTGGGCCTAACAGTGGAAGCTCACCCCGCTCCCTGGATTTGAACAAACAACCTTTTGGTCAGTAAGTTCAGCAGCTCAGCGGTTTAACCCACTGCACCACCACAGTGGGTTACTATCCCAGCATATTTCCAGTCAGTTCCTGGTACAATTAGCAATTATTTTTATATTATCACCCCAGATCAATTTATTTTAATGTAGTAGAAAATTGGAAAGATGGGAACAAAGCTAGGACTTTTCAATCAGTCTGGATGTGACAATTATGAAAATAAATAGATATTTCATTAAATTGATTTGTCCTTGAATATATGGCACTGTCTCAGATTGAAAGGGGCCATTAATCAGCTGAAATCTCACTGGCAGAAACTTTCCAAAGTCTCCAGTAAAGGTCCTATTGGTGTTTGCTAATTAGACACTTATAGGAAAGGACTGAATTATGTTTCTTCTGCATGAAAAGCCTATGTATGTAGGTCTCTCTTTATAAGTCTTCCTTTCTTATATCACTGCTACCATTGGGACCAGTTTGGAAAAGCTAGATAGAGACTCTGTTTTGGAAAAGTAATGCAGATATTAAGAAAATTAATTTTGTAACAATGTGCTTAGATCTGGCTACAAGATTAGAGCACAGTGAGTACTGGTCTACAAGAACATAACAAATTCTCGACTAGGGTCTTTCTTTTTTTTTGGCTTCAAAAAAATGGTTCATTTATTGAGACATTCACACTAGAGAAAACATCTGTTTCTTGATTGTACTTAAACCATGGCCCAAGGGAATTGTAGATGGAGTGATATACAACACGTCTCCACACATGCATATTCTGTATGGAACAAAAGATGGAATGAAACATACATCTGGCATTATGCGAGCAAGAACCTGTTTTAATTATTACCCCTTTCCTGTACTACTTCTTCCTGCATGAAAATAGTGCATAAAAACCTGAAAAGTCCATCCCAAATAAATAGCAGGTATCAGTATTGTCATTGCCAGATACAAAATACAGGGGGAATAGGTAAACAGTCAAGTTACTGTAAGCAGGTCCCCTTTTGCGTGAAATACATTGCCATTTGGGAGAGTCACATTTTCAAAATTAAATGGCACAGTCTTCTCTCAGTAAACACTCATTGTTTGGGATGGAGGTATGGGGGGAAATTAGATTATTTCCCATAAAGCAACTATAAGGCAAGCGAGCCTTGGAAAGGCTTCGAAAGCCAGACAACTGACATAAATAAAAAAAAACCACCACCTCAATATTTGGAATTGTCCTTTATGTTTAGAGAGCCACAGTGGTTTTACAATTGAAAATCTGCAATAAGAATTAGATATTGAACCATTCTGCATGAAGAGAACTTGTGGAAAACCTGTAACAGCTTTCTCCATAATAGCCTTAGAGTACTTGCATTTTCTCCTTCTCCTTCAGAGTGTTTCAGGGATTACAGACTTAGATTCTTGTACTCCTTAAATGCACAAGTTCAGTTACAAAAGAGGGCTGTGATTTTTTTTAAAAAAAGTAGTGGAGCATGTCTTCCAGGAGCATGGTTTACATTGCCTTTTAGTTGCATGGGATTTTGAGTTATTTAGTGTAAAGGATTATTGAGATAGTTATTGAACACTGTTTGCTTCGTCCCAAAACTAACCTTGGGCTGGAATAGGGAAGGCCTACACTTTCTAAAAGATAGTAGCTCAGGGTTGGGGTAAAAAGATCTCAGGATTTTTTTTCTACCATTTGGAGGAAGGCAACTCAGCGACTAGAGGCAAAAAGAAAGAAAGATCATCTTTATGGTTTCACCAATTGACTGTTTTGTTTGTAACTTTGACAAGCTGTGCCAAGTCTGCAAGGACTGAGAAATAAATATTCTGTTTTGGTGTTCAAAACCTGTAGTAGCCTCAGTTGCTGAGAATGTCAAGCTTCTAAAGAAAGACCCCCGCGGTCCGCCCAGACAAAGAGAGAAGCACATCTTAGTTTTATTTTTATAGGGTCTGGGTGTGATGGCACAGGAGCCACTTTGTACAACATTGAGCAAGAAGCTATCCAGTGACATCTTGAGCTATTCAGTATCTTGAGAATAGTTTTGGGTGTCATCTAAACATAGTTCTGATCTTCAAAACAAATGGCCATTGAGTGGTGATAGAGATGTTCCAGAAAAATGTCCTCATGCCAACCTGGACACAGCATATTATTTGAGAACACAGAAATGCTGAGCCACTCTAACGAGTGCCATGTCAAGCTACACAGAGAAGCCATTGAAATCCACAAGCATGTGGACAATTTCAACAGAAAAGAAGATACCATGAAAATGAACAAAATCTGGCTACCAGCATTAAAAATCTCTAAAATAATAACACTAAATAAAGAACACTCAAAAACAGGGGACCTCCACACAAGAAACAATCAGGGACAGCTGATCACCTCTCAACAAAGGATACCCACAGGCAGTAAGAAGCCTGACCTTGAAACTGCTAGGCCATTAAATACTAATCAAGGTAGCCAATTGAAACATTCACACCTACCTGTAGGGTGATAAAGAAATATGATGTACATACTCAGTTTTATCAGTTTTATCATATCTTATGATATTTATTAGGAGCCCCTGGTGGCGCAGTGGGTTAAACCCCTGTGCTGGAAGGACTGAAGACCGACAGGTCGCAGGTTCGAATCTGGGGAGAGGAGGATGAGCTCCCTCTATCAGCTCCAGCTCCTCATGAAGGGACATGAGGGAAGCCTCCCACAAGGATGATAAAAACATCAAATCATCCAGGCGTCCCCTGGGCAACATCCTTGCAGACGGCTAATTCTCTCACACCAGGAGTCACTCCTGACACGACCAAATGATATTTATTTACTGTATTGTTATAAGTGTCTTATTTTAACTTACTACATAGAGTGCAATCAAGTCTTATCAAGCCTTGTTGTTTTGCTTGATATTGTGGTATGGCTTAAGGCAGTGGTTCTCAACCTGGGGTCCCCAGATGTTTTTGGCCTTCAACTCCCAGAAATCCTAACAGCTGGTAAACTGGCTGGGATTTCTGGGAGTTATAGGCCAAAAACATCTGGGGACTCCAGGTTGAGAATGACTGGCCTAAGGGCTGATCAATAAAATTACTACTACCTACCTCCAACAGACAGTTCTTTCTCCCAACCTGGACATTCCACAGATGTATAAAACCCAATTTCCTAATTTCCAACAGACCTCACAACCTCTGAGGATGCCTGCCATATATGCAGGTGGAACGTCAGGAGAGAATGCTTCTGGAACATGACCATACAGCCTGAAAAACTTACAATAACCCAGTGATTCCGCCATAAAAGCCTTCAACAATATATTGTCCTCATGCTAACCCAGGCTGGTTGCCTCTGTCTCTAACAGCCAATGTTCCATACAAATGTACTGGCATAATATTATATTCCACCCACTTTATAGAAAGAACTCAGACTACCTATTTCTGAGAATTGATAAAAACTAAAGATTGGACCTTTCTGGTTCTGCTCTAAGCACAGTCACTTGGTGCTGTTTTTGAAATTGTTGGATGTGAAATTTAACTGAGGGTTGATGTCAGTTTGTGTATACTTTTTCTATTATAAAATTATGTAATAATCAAAATGGAAATATAAAATTGTTCTCATTGATCATTTAATGGTCAGAAGATCTTCCAGGAAATGTGGTCAACTTACATCACTATGCTGAGGCTGTAATGACAAGGCAATTTGCTATCTGTAGTAAAGTCAGATAGCAGATCTTGGGATTTTCTCCTGTCTTAGAATAGTCCCAGACAACCCTTGAGAATTCTGGGAGTTAAGTACCTTTACAAAGTTCAGGTATAGGGCTGTCCACCAGATGTAGGACGTGCCAGAGATATTCCTCAAGATCTCTTAAGATCACCATCCAAATCCACACTGTACTCTTATAAGCATCTTAGATGAAAGCAAATGATGACATCATTCACCATGAAATTCATGTCATAACTATCTGAAGGTTGACATGAAAATCACCACACAATAGGTTTCACTGCTTAATCATCTTCCATTATGCTTCAAATAATAATATTGGTTTTATGGCAGAGTCTCTTTTTCTACAATAAGCAGAAAGCAAGCCCACAGCCAGTTCTATTTTTAACGCACTTCCCCTCAGGACACGTTGAACCCTGCTTTCTTAGTGCACTGAAAAGGAGGGTAGCTCTGCCAGGATGACAAGTATAACAAACTATCAGCGGCACATGAAACATTTTCACAGCTGGGAGCCATCTGGAACATGTCGGCCTGTTGCGAAAAATTGTCTCTTAATTGCGACTGTATGAGTACTAATACACAGTTTTAAGCAGTGCAAGCTTAATACATTCAGGCAGAGCCACTATCAGCCCAACCAGTTATGCAATGACTGCAAGTCACTGTTTTTACTGGAAATTAATAGGACAGATGCTGAAAGTCAGAACTGTGTATAATGCGAAGCCCGTACTCAAAGAAGTGGATGAAAAGTCACTGCTATAACCAGGATACAGGACTCCTGGTTACAATTCCTTTTTTGATGCCATGCAAACAATCACACCTTTGTGAATTAAAATGTATATTTCTATATTTATTTGGCAAGCAATACAAAAGCAGTAATTTTACTTGGGCATTAATTCAGCTTTGGGATATAAAGATCTGTTTTCTTAAATTTGCAATTGTATTTTTAATGCACTATTGGAATTACATGGGGCTGGATGAAGAAAAACAAATTGAAACTGAATGCAGGCAAAACAAAGATGCTTGCCATCAGGGATCCTAATCGAGGGGTGGAGGTATGTCAACCAGTTCTAGATGGGTTTACACTCCACCTGAAAAACTGTGTCCGCCATTTGGAAATACTCCAGGATCTATCCCTCCAAATGTTAGCTCAGGTTGATGCAATGGTCAGGTGTGCTTATTATCAGGTTTGACTGATATGCCAACTGCACCCCTTCCTAGATTTAGAAGACGTAAAGTTGGTAGTGCACATACTGGTGACCTCAAGGTTGGACTTGTGTAATACATGGCGTGCTGGCTGATACTCAAACGGGCTGGGTTGGAGATGTCACTGCCTTGGTCTTTTCACTACTGGTTGCTACTCCCCAGCGGATGTCAGGTGGTGCAATACCAGCTAGACAGTGTAATTTCTCCAGTGGTGTAGGGCGCAGACATCCCATGATAATGCTGCATGTCTCATTAAGAGCCACATCTACTGTTTAGCGTGGTGAGATGTGTTCCACACTGGGCATGCATACTCAGCAGCAGAGTAGCACAGCGCAAGGGCAGATGTCTTCACTGTATCTGGTTGTGATCCCCAGGTTGTGCCAGTCAGCTTTTGTATGATATTATTTCTAGCGCCCACTTTTTGCTTGATATTCAGGCAGTGCTTCTTGTAGGTCAGAGCATGATCCAGGGTAACTTCCAGGTATTTGGGTGTGTTGCAATGCTCCAGTGGGATTCCTTCCCAGGTAGTTCTCAGAGCTCGGGATGCTTGTCTGTTCTTAAGATAAAAAGCACATGTCTGTGTTTTAGATGGATTAGGAATCAGCTGGTTTTCCCTGTAATAGGTAGTAAGAGCACCTACAGCTTCGGAGAGCTTCTGTTCAACCATCTCAAAGCTCCCTTCTTCTTCTTCTTCTTTGAGATACATAAAGACCTTAGCCTACACTTCAAAACAATTGGCGCTGACAAAATTACCACCTGTTAACTGCAAAAGGCCACCATACTTGGATCTGCACGCATTATTCACCGATACTTCACATAGTCCTAGACAATTGGGAAGTGTCCAACATGTGATTGAATACAAAAGCCAGTATAATGATCTTTTTTGCTGTGTACTAATCTTGTTGTGCATCAAATAATAATAATAATTTTATTTCTTACCCGCCTCTCCTTATGGAGCAAGGCAGTTTACAACATTGCTAAAAACACATAATCGTCTAAAATATTTTACAAAATGCACATTTCAGTGCTTATTCTCCTTGGAATTCTTATCTTCACAGGTTATTGGTATTAATATTGTTTGAACTATTCTTTGTTTTTTAGTCTTGTTTGGGGCGCGCGCGCGCACACACACACACACACATGTCTTGCCCAGCATGTGCATGTGTACTTTCTTGCCTTTTTACTATTCTAGGGAATTCAGATAGCAAATTCTAGAGCACAACCCATTTTTGCTAACTTCTCTACCACATAATTTTTCCTTAGAAAGAAACTTTCCAAGTAAGTCAAGAAGTTCAGGGTTGTTTGAATTAGCATTCTCCACCATCTCCCCAAGGAGATGCCACCATCTCCCCAAGGGACTGAGAGCAGCTTACATGAGGCCAAGCCCAACAACACATCAATAAAACAGAAAAGCAATAAACAAAACAATACAATGCAATACAAATTAATATAAATCACATATAACAATAACACAGAAGGATTTAAAAACCTATGGCCAGGCCAAATGTAATAATTTAAAATTTAAAAAATAAATGCTGGGCATGAACAAGGTAGGATATATCTGGTAGGAGGGTTTTAAAGAAGTGAGGAGTGCAGTCCAACGCAATCCACTAGTTAAAGTGCATTTGTAAGGACATTTTGCTGGGAATTATTTCTTTATTCTGGGAAGGCACACTGGAACAGCCACATTTTCAGGCTCCTCCTAAATACTGCCAATGTTGGGGCATGCCTGTGTAGACAACAGGAAAATCTTAAAAAGCATGACAGAACTGTACAAAGCCACTCTTTAGTAGTTTCGGATAAGGTTTATTTTACAGGTATGGATAGTAAAACAGAATTCATTGATGGATGTGCAGCACACAGTGACAGAGTAGCACTGCCTGATAGATGTACTGTACAATGGTCTAGTCTGGAGGTTTAGCCTCTTTAATTTGATATCTTCTGAATCTGTCTGTTTGAGTCTGATTGATTGAGACATTAGAATTCATTCTGAATGAATCTGCAACACATCCCTAAAATTTAGGTACAACATGTGAAACACATCAACACTATTAAAAATCAAATGGGCACAAATTCTCTTTTCTTTGGCTTACTCATGACAGCATAAAAGGTATACTTGTACTTAGTATCTCAAAGTCAATAATTGTTTGTCAATAATTCATAGTTCAGAGCAAAGCTTTCATTAAGCATGGATTATAGGATTATACTGAGTTGCCTCTTAAGTCAGGTCAAGAGGTTCAGCATGAGAACAGGATTTAATTAGCATTTCCTAAAGAAATTGGTGGCGTTCCATTTTCCTCCCTTCCATGGGCTTGCTGAACATTTTTCGAAGAACCTGTAATTGTACCATGGAGATATTTCTAATTGTCTCTGTCAACTAAAGAAACCCATTTGGGCCAAAGAAAAACTGGTAAATCAAGAATTCTTGCTGGGATTAGCCACTTGAGATGGGCAGAGAGGGTCCCCTTCCACACAGCTGAAAAAACCCCCACATTATCTGTTTTGAACTGGAATATATGGTAGTGTGGGCTCAGATAATCCAGTTCAAAGCAGATATTGTGGGATGTTCTGCCTTGATATTCTGAGTTAAATGGCTCTGTGTAAAGGCCCTTCTTCAGTGTAAATGAAGCCTACGTGTGCTCACTAATATATGAAGTGTATGTCTGGAGAGAAAGTGAAGATTGGTTACTTCCACGCTACCTTACACAATCTTACCTTCAGTATACCAATATAGGTTAGGCCTGACTTATTATTGAATGGAATTGCTTCAGGCAGTTTTTAAGCAGCTAGAAAGGATATAACATTGTTATTTTCTTTTCATTAGACTTTCATGGACCATCAGAGGAGGAAGAGGATCTGACATTTTCTACCACATGCACTATAGTAATGTATCTCTCACCTTGCTTTGGAAGTATACACCACTTTCTACCCAATTTAAAGCAGTATAATGTCTTGTGCTATCTCTGGTTAAGGTAGTGGTGAGATAAGGATAGAGAAGAATCCTAGAGATCTTATTGGATTTTAGCAAAAAATAGGCTGGCATCTTGTTGGTGACTCCCAACTATTGTAGATCCTTTAAATAAATTGTTGAATGATGTGTCAACTCTAGTTAGGAGTAACTATATAATATAGGGTGTAAATTTTAAAATGTAGGTGTAACAAGTGGTCCATACATAGATGGACAAGGCCAACCAGAATCTAAAGTAAGTAACCATTAAGGAACAGGAATGCAAGCGAATGGAAGGCTTGAGGAGAACTAAGTAATGATTCTCCAAAAGATAACCTCAAGTATAGACATAGCCTAGAAATGCCAAACCCAGGTTTTAGCCAGATTGACAATGTCTTCTTTCTTTGGGAGAAAACTGGTGTCCTGAAAAATATAGAAAGCTTAAATTATCTCAGGTGTGTTTACATTCCAAGTCAGAGATCAGGGCCAGAAGAGCTATTTCCAGCAGTGGCAAAGAACAGGTGAGTTGGCTACTTAATTTAACAAAATGGTGAATATTGCCATACAAATTCTGCTTCCTTTGGAAAAAAAAGTGCAGACTACTCAAGCCTGTTGAGAACTGTTTTATTCCCTTGTACTTGACTATTCTCTCACCTAATTCAGTCAGGCACTGACCTAAAGCCACAGTATCACTTATTATCTGCTTCTCAGCACATTTCATTTTAATCCCATGTATAACTAACAAAATAGATAGGATTTAATGGCTCCCGGGGAACCCTTATAGTTCATGCTATCAAGTCTGGTTGATGTACATGCGAATAGTGCCGTTGCTAAAAGGCCTGCTGCATTTAGTTCCTTTTCTAATGCACTATAGCAGAAGAGGGGGTTTTTTCCCCTAGTCTCAGGCTGTGTATAAATGTCATATTTTCTGGCTGCAGACTTTTGGAGATGCCCTCACATATTCTGTGTCTGGTTAGATTTAGTTTCTTAAAAAAATCTCTCCCCCAAGTTCAGACTATTGTTTTGACAACAGTTCTGACAGACTTGTAATGGTAAGCAGGATCTTCGTAACAGCTTGATATTCTGTAGTGTTAACGCACCTTTCCGCCTTTTGAAATCATAGCGCTACATGAATCCCCTACAGCATAATCCAATATGCATATCTGGAAGTCTGTCTCATTCAGCTCCATGCAGACTATCTCTGAGTACACATGTACAAGATTCAGGCATGGGCAAATTTCTCACCACCAGGTGTTTTAGACTTCAACTCAAAGTATCAAAACATTTATTTCGGTCATTGACCAGCACAGGAAATAGTGTCACATTTCCTTACAAACCTGGCATGTTTGGTACATTAAAAATATAAATACAACTACTAAAAACACAATATGGGTGAGGGAGCAGAAGGGGAAACAGGGTAAAAACATACAATGTCCAGATCCATCACCAAATTGTAGATTCAGGGAAGACGATTACTGGACACACAGTTGACTTTTGGAACTAGTCATTCCCTGGCGGATTTTGTATGCTTCTGCACAAAACCTTGCGACATTGTAGGTTGTAGCTGAATTAGTATCCGCAAGTAGCAGGGAGGTATAAAATTGTCCTGAATGGCCTGGGTGCTTGTCTATTAGGGGTAAGATAAGCCTGGCACGGGTATCCCTGTAGAACGGACACTGAAGGAGCACATGTTCTATTGTTTCCACATGACCCGAGTCACAGGGGCAGAGTCTCTCTGGGAAAGGGATCTTCCGGTAGCGACCTTCGAGTACAGCTGATGGGAGAGCGTGGCATCGGGCCAGGGTGAACGCCCTCCGATGAATAGGAACCTCTAAGTATGTTAAATATGCCATAGGGGAGGCAAGGTATCTGCTGTCTTCACTGACAAGAAAGGTTGGAGCCGAGGCCAGATCTAGTTGGCGCTCTGTGTATGTGATACGTTGTTTAATAAGTGCTTTGGCTTGATTGTAATCCATAGCTAATAGTAGACCTGGAGAAAATCCCAACGAGGAGATTTTGGATGCTACCGCCTGCTTCCATGTGGATTGGAAGTCATCCTCCATGGTTAGTGGGGCAAGGCCAAGGGGTGCACGGGACAGTCTGAGCCAGAGGTTAAGTATGGCCACCCACACCCTGGCCTCCACTCTCATAAAACCCGTCTCTAGTCGCAGGGTGGCATTAGAAACACATTTAGGTACCTGCAAGGCCGATCTCAGAAACTTGGACTGAACCACCTCTAATGGGGCAAAACTGGGGAAGGGGCCCAGCTGAGCACCATACAAGAGTTGGGCTAATGACTTGGCTTCAAACAGCTTGAGCGCTGCCGGTGTGAAGTGACCCCCTCTTGTCCTGAGATATTTAAGAATGGCAATTGAGCTCCCCTGCGCGGTGTTGGATACTTGATCCCCATTAGCTCTTCTGCTACCATTAGATTGGAAAACTACACCTAGATATTTGAAGGATGTAACTTGTTCAATTTTATGACCATCTATGCTCCAAGAGTAAGTCCTGGGCCTATTAGCGAAAGCCATGATTTTGGTTTTATTGTAATTGAGTTGGAGCTGATCTGTGTTGCAATGTTGTATTAATGCTCTCAAAGCTCTTTTGAGCCCAATGGGTGTTCTAGAGAGCACAGCAGCATCATCTGCATAAAGCAGGATGGAGATGTGTCTTCCCGCCAGCTTTGGGGGGTGGAAGTCCATGTTTTGAAGCTGGTCCACTATGGAGTTTATATAGAAGTTGAACAGCAAAGGGGCCAGAATGCAGCCTTGCTTGACACCCTTGCATGTTTCAACAGCCTCAGTGAGGTGGCCCTGTGGGTTGCATCTTACTTTGAGTGTGGTCTTTTCATGAAGTTGGCGTATTAGATATAATAGACGGCGATCAATTGTAGAACTCTCCAGTTTTTCCCAAAGTTTAACTCGCGAGATGGAATCGAATGCTGCTTTAAAGTCAATAAAAGCAGCATACAGTGAGGTTATGTTTTGAGAGGAATATTTTTCCACAAGGTGTTGCAGCACTAGGCACTGATCTATGGTGGATCGACCTTCCCTGAATCCAGCTTGCTCCTCAGCTAATATGCTTTCTTGTTCCAACCAATCTTGGAGTTTCCATTGTAGATGTCTAGCATATAGCTTGCTGATAGTGTTAAGGAGGCTGATTGGTCGATAGTTCGCAGGATCATCCTTTTTCCCTTTCTTTTTATAGATGGGAACAATGATTGCAAGCCCCCAATCCTTGGGGATTTGGCCATGGTTGTCAATACATGTAAAAAGTGAGGCTAGGATGGGGGTCCAGAAATCCAGGTTGTTCTTGATGGCCTCTGCTGGGATAAGATCTTCTCCTGGAGCCTTGCCTGATCGTAGTTGGGCAACCAGGTTCTTAATTTCTGTAGCTGATACAGGTGGCCATGGTGGAAGGTTCTCTGTATCAAAGTTGGGACAGTCCCTTCCAGTAGAGGTGTCCATATAGAGATCCTGGAAATATGCCTCCCAAATCCCCGGAGGGATGTGGGAATCCACAATAGGTTGATCAGATCTTTGGGCATTTGATGTAATATGCCAGAAAGTGGCTGAGTCTTTCTCTTTGACAGCTTTGATAAGCTGAGCCCAGTTGTTTTTCATAGCTTCCTTTTTCTTATATGCGAGCATCTGCTTGTAATGCCTCTTTTGTTCAACTCCAAAACACCTGGAGATACATAGATAGATATATAACTGTTGCAATGGAGAGAAATTCTTGGAAAACATACTTGGAAAAATGGTCTTGGGGACACATCTATCTCAAAAGTTTCCTCTTCCCCCTTTGGTTATAATTGTTGCACACCAAGGCTGTGATAAGCACCTTTGAACCCACAAACACACCAGTGTTCTTCAATAAGCAAATAGTTTATTGAAGTTTAATATAGCAAGTGCCAAAAAGTAAAAAGGCAATCAAAAAGGAAATAACAAAATGTCCATAAAACAATCCATAAGCAAAGTAAACTTAACCCACAAAATCCACATCAAACGAGCAGAACAATTCCAAAATCCAATTGAACAAGTCCACAGGAAATAGTCCTTAAATCCAAAAGGTTGCAAGCAGGCCCGTAGCCAGGATTTCATTTTGGGGGGGGGGGGCTGATTTTTTTTCAGGGGGTTTCGGGGGGGGGCTGAGTCTGAGTGAAAGAGGGTCTAGCCTATCAAACCCTTTGTATCATTACCCCAATACCCCCATGCATATGGGATATATTAAGTATGGTGATCAGATCATGATATGAATAAACATAACAGTTTAAATAATGCACCAGTAAGGCCCTTTCGCGAACCACCATGAGAATTTCGGGGGGGGGGGGGGCTGAAGCCCCTCGACCCCCCCCCCCACGTTACATGCCTGGTTGCAAGAACAAAGTCCCTTGAAGAGTTAGGAGCACACTTGGACTACACCAAAGGCAGTAGCTTGAAATCAGGACACAAGGCTTAGCAAAATCTCATCATGAACATGAATCTGGAGCAAGGGTATTACATGAAACAGTCATGGAAGCTGAACATTGGACTCACTAAAGAGCATGCATGCATAGGCCCTATATTTATTCAAAATGCCAAAGCAAAAGCATTCTGATTCCCTTGGGAAATCTCTTTTTTTCTCTTAACTTGCTGAACGCCTCCTCCCAAAAACCAGGTGGCGATCCTGATAGATTTGCCCTCTGCGATCAAAGATAGGCTCCTCCTGTTCAGTCATTAGCACATTCCTTTCTCTCACACTATCTAACCTTGAACGTTTCTCCTCAGATTGTTTTCCATCAGATTGTCTCAAGACATCTTTGACTTGGGAACCAGTTATCCCAGAATCCTCCTCAGTTTCACTCTGGCTAACTTCATTTTCTAGGCCATCATCTGCATTCACCAATCCCTGAGAATACAACAGCCCATTAAAGTCAAACATTGGAACTTCTGAAGGGTCTTGATCATGATCATTCTCCTGTGGCAAAGAGACAATCATAGGCTGAACCTCTACAATAACTGAGAAAAAATGGTGTCTCTGCTGGGAACAGAACTTAAGGAAACACTATTTCAAGTCTTAAATTTGACAGACTGGCACATGGTGATGAAGTAAGAACACATTTGCTATCAGTGTCCCTCCCTCTGCATACCAATGTGGACATGTAACTGCCATTATCACTAGTGGAAAATACTGGTTCTATTTCTCCCTGCGTCTAAAAAATCAATCATACTATATAAGAAAATGATTGCCATTTCAGTCTAACAAAGCAAATTGTGTGAAAAATCTCAGTTGAATTATACCCAGATAAACAAACAAACAGATATGGTTTATTTCTTTTCCACAATGGAAGGCATTTGTCTCACCCGTATTGGATACAAAATTCCCCAGAGGCCATTCCCTGCCAATCAGAGGATGAAACCTATTTTTATGGGGCCCCATATCTATGATAACATCCCAGGAGCAGCAATAAATGAATAACATTTTCAAGCTAATGATTTCAAAAGAACAATTTGCAGCAGATGTTTACTCTCTCTAATGCACATGAGAACCCCACATAAAGGTGTATCACAGCCTCCAACTTGCAATATTCACTGCAGGCTGCGGTATAATTTAACCTAATTGGAATGAACATGCAGTCATTTGTATTTTATTTTGTATGATAAAATTTCTATGAACTGTGGAAGTTCTTTAGGCAAAGAATCCAAGACCTCTCCTGAACCCACATACTTCCAATGAGGTTTCATAAACTTTCAGACATTCAGCTTTTCCTATATTACAAGAGCCTTAGGGTTTAGAAACATCTTAAGTGTACACCTGAAAATATAAAATATTTATGTGACATAGAGCAATGTTGTATTTTAGGAGAGATAGTGAAAAGGTAACTAAAGCTGTGAGTTAGTATCAATTTGAGTTTTAAAAAGGAAAAAAAATAAAGTAAGTATCTTATGTAAAAAGCAGCCGAGGTAAATCAGCATGTATGTTGGTATTTTTTAGTACTGCATTAGCTTACATTATATCTGGATATCTGCAAAAAATATTTGTATTATTATTAGCATAGCCATTGGGCAAGCTGACTACAGAATTCTGAGAACTGCAGTCTAAAAAATAACATTTGAAATATTTGAACAAAAAAGTAATACAGGAATATGAAAACTAATAATCAGGTATTTTGAAAATGTAGGACACTGTTTCTCAATTCAAAAGTTTATATCTAAAAATAGAAATGAATTTCTTGTCTGAGTCATATTATCCTGTGGAAATATCCATTTTACACTTCATGAATCCAGCAATAGAACATCTTACCTTGGAAATCCATACAGGTCACAAAACCTAAAGGTGGAAAGAATACTGTATATATATATATATATATATATATATATATATATATAAGGGCTGGGCGGTTTCGTTCGTTAATTTCGTAATTCGTTAATAATTCGTTATTTTTTTTTATAACGAAGCGATAACAAACCATTCAGGAGCAACTAAAAAATGAAACGAATTTTTAAATCTATTTCGTAATTGTTTTGTAATTAGGTTCTTGTGGGTTTTTTCGGGCTATAGAGCCATGTTCTAGAGGCATTTCTCCTGACGTTTCACCTGCATCTATTGCAAGCATCCTCAGAGGTTGAGAAGGTCTGTTTTGTAATTGTTTCGTTATTATTTCCGTATGTCTGGTGCAAGTTTTATAGTTGTTTCCCTCCCCTCTCCCTGGTTGCAAGCGGTCGGCATTTACCCCACTTCCGAGTCCCTGGCCTTTGCTTAAGTGGATCAAATTCTCCTCTCCTCCTGTCGTCACCTCACCTCATTCCTCACTCTGGCCTGCGTGCATTGGGCAAAGAGACACAGCAGTGCAGCACTCAGAGATCTGCCTGTTGCCTGCCTAACCTCCTGCCTTCCTGGGCAGGGGTTAAAACTGTTATGATTATTATTATTATTGAGAAGCATTGTCAAACCAGAATAGAGATTTCACCCCTCCCCCCTCTCTCTCTTTCCCCCCTCTTTCCTTCTCCGAGGTTAAAACTATTATTTAAAACTATTATTTTCACGTTGCGCAACCGCGTCCGCCATTTTAACGAATTGATTCATTAATATTAACAAAATTTCGTAAATATCAAACGTTTTAAAAGGAAAATTTCGGAATTCGTTTAAATATCGAAACGCAAAAAACCCCAAAAAACGAATCGATTTTAGAAACAAATTTTTCCGTTGTTACCCAGGCCTAATATATATATATATATATATATATATATATATATATATATAGCCAAAAGACCGATTTTACTAATGAGAAAAATCCTTGCTATATGAATTCAGGACTTATTCTGCATTTTTAAAAAGCATTAAACTTCTTTACTCAGAAAACCACATTTTCTGCACACAGACTCATATCTGAGCAGAACATGCTGTTCTTTGTGCAGACAATTTGTTTTTGTCACAGAAGTGTTCCTTTTAGTGCAGAAAATTCAGTTTTCTGCTTAAAAATGCCATACTGTGTGCAAATCCACATGTGTAGTTTTGATCATAGAATTAGTATAGAATTGCAAATAGTCTTCAGAAACTATGCTGTTGTCAATTACTTTTTCACAGTGATGAGAAAAATAATTTAAATTATTCATTGTTGTTTGCAAGAATGAAACTTATGGAGCTTTAGATCCCAAACATGAACATAATGGGGCTTTAAATCTATAACAAGAACATTCAGACATAAGCAAAATGACTTAAAAAATGCACATTTGAAAAATTCATACTTAACAGTCAAATTATCAAAGTGTTGATTGTACAAATTGCCTACGTGAAAAACTGCATTTAGCAGTTTTATTTGTACAAAAATATATGTACAAATATATGTATAGGAAAATATAACAAGTTTTACAAATGAGTTATAAGCTAGGAATGCTATAGGAATGCTAATGAGATTGTGAAAATTCAGTTAAAAACAACTGACTCGTTTTCATATCTCTCGGAAAAGGAAGTCAAGATGATAAACAAAACTACAAGTATTTAAAACATTATTTGTAGATGTAAATGTAAACGAACAACAAGGAATTGGATAAGCAGCATATGAAGCATAAATGTTCAACCATAGTCAAGAGATAATATCTGGGCATCCTGTTGGGAAGTTACACCATTATAAGCCCATTTACAATGGCATAAAGGTAAATTGCCCTGTTGTGCAACATTTATATTCTCAAGAAGAGAGCAGAAGCAAAGTCATGTCATTAGGCTCACCATATTGCATGCTGAGCCAGCAATGTGGCCACAGTAACACGTGTCTCATTATGTCATGGGTCTCAGAGCACTCTTGATCCCATTGCACAATGGGACACAATGCCTAGGACCCTGGTGAGCATCATTACAATTCATTTGTAAGGCTGTGTATTGTGTCAGAGATGTAGCTGCATCATTATATAGATATACATCTTCTAATGCAAAATCTCAGATTGTATTTTTATATACATTAGAGCAGACCTTCTATAGAAAACATTCCAGAAGGGTTTTTAAAAATAGCTATATTCTAAGTTTGACTGAATGCTAGGGCTGGCTCTTGGTCCCCTATTGACTATTTATTTATTTGGCATGAAGTGTGAAATGGGCAAATAGAAAATACTAAGTAAGGATACATACCCAATGAGAAAAGAAGTATCTAAGAAGTAATCTGTGGAACAATATGCAGAGGGTGGTTATGTCACTGATTTTATTCTGTTATTCTCATTTCAACTGCTGTAGTGCATTGTAGTTACTATAATGTACGACAGCTGCTATACTGACTGGGGTATCCTTGGAACTGAAGTTTGTAAAAGTCAGTTTTTCCACACTCTGAATAAAAGCAATTCATACAGATATTATCATAGTGTCCTGTGAATGACAGCTGTCCTGTAAGGAATATTTAGCAGATTCAATATACCTAGCAGATTCAATATGATGTGAATCATTTGTCTGACCTAATGATCCTTGAAGATTTAGTGTGCAGACCAAAGAGAACCGACCTTATGCACACTTTGTGACCTTGCTTTCTCTCTCCCCTCCCTCCCTCCCTCTCTCTGACACACACACACACAACTTGTAGAACTTCCAGATTTTCAAAATATCAGTAAGGAACAATTAAGACTGTAATGTGTGAGTCAGACTATATAAAAGGTCCATCTCAAGTCTCACAATGCCCAGCCTTAATACTAAGAAAGAAAGAAGTTCAGAAACTGTAGCACCAAAGGTATCTGAGGTCAAGAAGCCATAAATCAGAACAAAGTCCAAGTAAGTAAACAGTGAGGAGGTCATAGATCCAAGACATACAAAAGCAGGGTCAGGTTGTAAGGCCATTAAGAACTGAACTAAAAGTTTGCTTTCAGTAGCTAAGCAGGGGAAAGTTTGCCCATGCCCACATGCCTAATAGTATTTAAAGAATACGTATCACAGATGTGGACATGAAGCCTTTGTTGTATCTGATGGTCTGTGCCATATGCTTAAATCATCTTATCTCAGGAGGGCTTGAAGGTCTCAGCTTCAGCTCCCCTTCTTGCTGAAATGATCTTCTTTTCATGATGATCAATTGAATCCTTCTCCGGTTCAGCCAAAAGGGGAGCTGGAGGTGGACTCCGCTGTCCATCAGACTGAAGTGGAGGAGGACTTGACTGTTCATCAGGCTGCACTGTTGGAGGAAGACTCAGCTGTCACAAGTATTCCTTGTCTTCTGAGGAAGAGGATCTCTCTGAAGGGGAGCATATTTATTATTGACTCTTGCAAGAACTCAAATTCTACAGGAAACTCCTGGAAATCATGTGACAGTAGGTCAGCAGACATTAGGAGGAGTTTTGCAACTGTCAAGCTGAGAATACTAAACATATAACAGGAATAATTAGCATACTTATAACAGACATACATCATTACAACTGTAATGTGTGAGATATATATCTGACTGTTACTCAGAATTTGAAAATGCCGATGATGTCCCTTTTGATGCTTATATAGGAAAAGCTTTCTAGTACTTAAATAAGGGACACCTCTATTAATATGGGAGTTATGGGATGATGCTCAAGTTTAGATTTTACCCTTTCCCAAATTCTGTTGTATACTTTGTAGATGGAAATTTAAGACTGTTTAGAAATATATATATATTGAGAATTTTTTTTTTTTTGTAACTATTTTTTATTGAGATTTTTCAATATACAGGCACACATGTTACAGGCATAATGGATCCACACCTATACAAAGAACAGTATCTTCTACATTTATCTCAGCAGATATTCCCATCCATGCGTGTAAAACTTCACATCCGGATACATAGGGTACACCATTCCCCTTGGGCATTGGCCTAGATCCTTTATCGTTATTGTTATTGGCTCTCTTTTATTTTTTATTTTTCCTGAGGTGTGTGTGGGGGGGAAGAGGGTGAGGGAAGGCAGGGTGGGAAGGGGAAAATAGGTGGGGCTGGGGTTGGCAAAAAGGGTCAGGTGAAGGTACATTAAAAACATTGGACTTCCTCAATAGATTGCGCGGCATCACCAACTGGTACCTAATATATTCATCTCTATCTTTGAAAGCAGCGTCGTCTGATCAACATTCGTTAATTATAACACTATATTTTTCTTAATTTTTAAGTATTGACTCACAGGTCGCCAATCAACCCTTTTTTTTTTGCTTACATCATACACCATATTTGACAAAGAGTCTAGTTCCATCAGTTCGGTAATTTTTAAAAGCCAGTCCTCCATAAGCGGCAGTTCTTTGGATTTCCATTTACTCGCAAAGGTATTCCTCGCTGCGGCAGACAGGTGGAATAAGAGTTTTTCCTTATTTATATCCATATCAAAATCTAGTAAATGCAATAGGTAGTATTCTGCTCTCAAGTCAAATTTAACTTGTAGAATCCCCTGTGCATAGGAGTGGATCTCCTTCCAATAAGCCCTGGCCTTTTTGCAGTGCCACCACATATGCATATAGGTGCCAAGCTTTGTACCACATTTCCAGCATAGACCATTTGAGCCCTTATGAAATTTTGCCAGCTTTTGAGGTGTTAAATGCCAGCGAACAAATATCTTATACCAACTTTCGGTTATGTACACTGACTTGGCATATTTTAATTTCCTTTTCCAGATGTCCTCCCATTCCTTAAGTAGGATGGTGTGCCCCAAATCTACGGCCCAGGAGGTCATATTTTCTTTTATGAGTTCTGTCTCTGTGGCCCACTCCAAGAGCTTCTGGTACAACCCTTTTATTAATTTCCTGTCCTTTTTCATAACTGTCTCCCAGAATGTTTCTTGGGGTGCAAAACCAATTTTGTTGTCTTCTTTAAAACAGTCTGAGACTTGCAGGTAATGGTACCAGGAGAACTTTGGGTCGAGTGTTCTTAGTGTATCTAACGTTTTTAGCCTCCATTGGTTTTCTTTCCTTTCTAACAGTGACCTATATGTAAACCACTTATTACTAGGTAGTTCTCTCTTATGACAGGCCTCGATTGGGGAGAGCCATAGGGGTGTCTTGCTATAAAATCTAGACTTGTACTTTCCCCAAACCTTGAGGAGGGCAGCCCTAATGAAGTGATTAGTAAAACTCTTTTCGATCTTGGCCTTTCCCTGCCAGAGATAGGCGTGCCATCCCCTCCTGGTATCTGCTCCCTCTAGATTTAGAAGTTTCTTCTTCCTCAGAAGTGCCCATTCCCTTACCCAGGATAAAGCACTAGCCTCAAAGTACAATTCTAAATCAGGCAGGCCTAACCCACCTCTTTCCCTGGAGTCTGTTAGAATCCTATATTTGATTCTAGCTTTTTTGCCACACCAGATAAATTTCAGGATGTCTCTTCTCCATTGTGTAAAGCAAAGTTTGGTTCTCAACACCGGTATCATTTGGAAGAGGAAGGGGAAGGTCATCTTCGGAAGCACATTCATCTTTATCATGGCCACCCTGCCTAACAGGCTAAGATTTAATTGTTTCCATGTCTCTAGTTTTTTATTTATATTTTTCCAAACCGATTCGTAGTTGTTCTTTACCAGTTGGGAGTTGTGGGCCGTTAAATTTATCCCTAGGTACTTGATCTTATTAGTGACCTTGAATCGTGAGATTTTTTCCAATTCCGCCTTCTTAGATTCCGCTATGTTCTTGGTTATGAATTTCGTTTTTGACTCGTTGATTCGCAAGCCTGCCACCTTTCCATATTCCTTGATTTTATTGGACCAGCTTAGGACTGTTTCTACGGGATTTTCTATGATACAAACCAAGTCGTCGGCATACGCCTTTACTTTGAATTCGTCTTTTCTTATTTTAGATCCTCTCAAGTTAGCATCTCTCCTTATTCCCTCTAGTAAAGTCTCCAACGACATAATAAATAACAATGGGGATAGAGGGCATCCCTGCCTGGTGCCCTTTTCTACCTTGATCTCCTCTGAGAGCTGGCCATTCACTCTTATCTTTGCTCTTTGGTTTGTATAGATTGCTTTTAGGACGTTGATAAATTGAAATCCCATATCCTTTTCCCTGGAAAGCTGCAGCATAAATTCCCAGTTTACGCAGTCGAAAGCTTTCTCGGCGTCGAGAAACAGCAATCCAATCTCCCTTTGCGGATTAGCCTCATAGAACTCTATTATACTCAAGATGGCTCTCATGTTTTCACTCATTTGTCTTTTCGGGAGAAATCCCGTTTGATCTTCATTAATGATTTCATTCAGGATAGTTTTTAACCTGTTGGCTATCACATTCGCAAAGATTTTATAGTCGATATTCAGAAGAGATATCGGCCTATAACTCTTCACGCATTCTTCCTCCGTACCTTCCTTATGTATCAGAGTTACCGTTGCCTCTTGCCACGAGTCCGGGATCCTCGCCTCTGATAGGATGTTATTGAATATCACTATTAGGTGTGGTGTAAGTTCATCTTGGAATGTTTTATAATATGTTGCAGTTATCCCGTCTGGCCCTGGTGACTTCTCATTTGCTAATTTTTTTATGGCTGTCTTAATCTCCTTCTCCTCTATCTGTTTATTAAGAGTTTCTCTTTGTGCTTCCGAAAGCCTGTCTGGTTTGTGTGTCCCCAGATACTCTACAATATCCTCCATCGGTATCTCATCCTTCTTATAGAGGTCCTTGTAAAAGTCGCTAAACTGTTTACGTATATCATCCTCCTCAGTATAAGTGATCCCATCTCTAGTTATTTTGGTTATATATTGTGATTGCCTTTTTGCCATATATTTCCTAGCTAGTAATTTACCTGGCTTATTAGCCTGTGCGTAATATTTTACCTTCAGGAGTTTTAACTTTTTTGCTGTTTGTTCCAATTGTGTTGTATTCCATTGTTTTTTCAATATCTCTAGTTCGAGCTTAAGCTTCTTACTTTCTGGTTTTCTCTTTAGTAACTTTTCTTTAGTCTCTATCTCCTCAGACAAGGCCACCTGTGTTGCTCTTCTTAATCTGTTACGGATCGATCCCTGTTTAATGAAATGTCCTCTAACCACAGCCTTGCTGGCGTCCCACACTACCTCGGCTTTGGTGCCCTTATTACTGTTAAGCTCGAAGTATTCCTTAATCTTATTTCTATAAAATTCTATGTCCTCTTCTTTTTTTAATAGGAAGTCGTTTAATCTCCATCTCCTCTGCGATTCCTTCCCTTGGAACTCTACTGTTATAGGGCAATGATCCGTGTTAAGCCTTGGCATTATTCTGATCTTGCTAATGTTGGTTATTATTGAGCTCGAAGCCCAGACCATATCTAACCTGGACCACATCGCATGTCTGTTGGAATAAAAGGTGTAATCCCTTCCTGTAGGGTTTCTGACCCTCCAGACGTCATGTAGAAAGAAATCTCTCTTAAGTTTGATGAAGTTCTCAGGAAGTCTCCCTCCCTTAACGTGCTTTCTCTCGGACCTGGACTTATCACTTGCACAGTCCAATACTCCATTAAAATCTCCCAGCACAATCAGATTTTCAAATGATTGCTCCGCTATTCTTTTCCTTAAGTTATTCACAAAGCTCCTCTTTGGTCCGTTGGGCGCGTAAATATTGCAGATCAGTGTCTCTTGGTTGTTTATAAGTGCCTTAATGGCTATAAATCTGCCCTCATCATCTTTAAACGCCAAAGAGGCTTTCTGGGGGTCCTTAACATAGATTACTACTCCCCTCTTCTTCTGTGTAGCTAGAGAGTGATATTCTGTACCTAATTGTGGCTGGGTTAGGTATCTGCTATGTTTGGGAATGACATGGATCTCCTGTAACGCAATGAAGTCAAACTTCCCTTTTTTCAGTGTGTCAAAAATAAGTTTTCTTTTATTGGGGGAGTTCATCCCATTTACATTATTAGAATACAGTGTTACATTCTTCATTCTGTACAGTTTGTGTCTCCAGGTCTAAAGGTCCCACTCCTTTCTCTTCCTCTTCATCTTCTGCCGAATCCGGTCTAGGTCTCTTCTTTTCTTTTTTGCTTGTCTCTGTGTTTTTAATCGAGTTTCTCCTGACTGCGCCTGCATTTTTTAATGTTTCTTCAGTTTTTCCCGATCTTGGAGCCACTTCTAGATCTTTCAGGAGCTTCCTATGGAACTCTTTTGCTTTCTCTTCAGACGTAAGCCAGTATTTATTGTCCTTGTATGTTACTTGGATTCCTTCCCGCCTTTCCCATCGAAACTTTATCTTATGCTTTTTCAGTTCATCGGTTATGAAATAATATTTCTTTCTGCTGTTCATGGAACTGTAGGAGAATTCCTTGAGGACTATCACCCTTTTGCCTTTATATTGTACCTGTTCCTTTGTTTTTGCTCTGATGATTTCTTCCCTAAAGCTTCTTCTGCAGAAAGTTACCACGATGTCTCTCGGCACTTTATTTCTTTTCGCGTAGTTCGAATTCACTCTACGGAGTGAATCGATCTCTCTGTTCGTTTTTTCTGGGGGGATTTCTAGGATTTCGGAGGTGATCTCAACTATTATTCTCCGTATGTTATCCTCTTCGTTCTCTTCTATGTTCCTGAATCTTAATTGAAATTCTGCTTCTTTACTTGCAATTATATCCTGCTGCTTCTCCATTTTTTCACTCGCTTCTTCTAGTCTTTTTATTCTGGCTTCTGATTTCCCCTGATTTTTCTTTAAAGTTGCATTCTCTTTTTTCAGCTCTTTAATCTCCATTTGGGCGCCGTCCACCTCTTTTTTTATCTGTGCTAGGTCTTCTTTCAGTTCCTGTTTCATTTTCCCCATTTCCTTCTGGATGAGTTTTTCCAAGTTATTCTGAGTTTTAATTTGGTTGTCCTCAATTTTTTTTTCGATATTCTCTTGGATCTTTAGCATTTCTGTCAAAAGGTCTTTTAGGGAGATCTCCCCTTGTGTTGATGTCGATAATCTTCTCGCTGGAATTGGGGTGTTTCCTTGTGTTGTTGTGGGATTCAATGGATTTGTTGAGCCGGCTGTTACACTAGTTACTTTGTTTTGTTTCGTTGATGACAAGAATTTTTCCATTTTACTCTCCGTCATTCTTTGGTAGTGGTAGTATGAAGCGTTTCCTTGTTTATCACTCTTACTTCTAAGTGGTGAGGAGGATCCTGGGGGTATCTCCCCTTTCTGTCTTTATATGTCTTTATTTAGTTGTATTGGTTATATCTTCCTTTCAGCGTTGGGGGGGAGGGTCCCTCTGCATTTCTTCCCCACATCCACCCCTGTCCCTGCCCTCTTTCTCACTCCACACTCTTCCCCCACACTCGGGGGTCTTATTGAGGGTGTATAGGTGGTCCACCTTCCCCGTGGTTCTCCACGCTCCCTCCTCTTCTCCCTCTCACCTCTCTTTCTTTCCTTCTTTTCGTCCTTCACGGCTTCACCACCTCGCCCCCCGGCCGCTTCCACTCGGTCCCTTCGGCGTTTCTTGGCTGGCACCTCTTCCCCACTGTTCTTCTTGTTCTGGTTGCCCTTACTTCCGATTCTTCGTCCGCGTTGCGTCCGCGCCGCGTCGCCAGCCGTCCTGCGCATGCGCACGCAATACGTTGCGCTTTGCGCCTGCGCATGCCGCGCGCCGCGCCGCGCGTCCTCCCGCTGCGTCTGATTTCCTTTTAGGTATCCTTAAAGGAGCCACGGACCCAGCGGGCCTACGAGGGTCTTGCGGGGTCCGAGAAGGCAGCCCAGGGGAACGAAGAGGTACTTTGGGGGTGCGGGGTTGCCTGTTTTGAATGGCCTTTTCTATTGATTTATTGTAAAACACGATGTTTTGGTGCTTAATTTGTAAAACCATAACGTAATTTTACATTTAATAGGCTTTTCCTTAATCCCTCCTTATTATCCAACATTTTCGCTTATCCAACATTCTGCTGGATAAGTGAGACTCTACTGTATTTACAAACTAACATGCCTAAGAGTTAACAGAAGGATGGGTAACATTTTACCTTCCAGATGTTTTGAACTGAAATTTCCACCACACATTACCATTGTTTGTGGTGATGGGAACTGTAGAGTAAAACTTCTAAAGGGCTGAGGATTTAATCTTTTAATTGAGTGCACTTCTTTTACTTGCTCTTCCATGCCATGTAGATAATGGGGGAATTGTGGTATTTGGAAAGTAAACACCACATTCTAGATCCAAAAGCTCCAAAATTTGAACAACAGAAGTGATCTTCGTATTCCACATGGAAAAATAGTTATTATCTGAAAGAGTCTAACAAACATACAATAGAAGCTGTATCACTGATGTTCTGCTGAAATTTGACAAAAATATAGACACTGCAGATTCCATTGCAACACAGGCAACACAGTTCTGCTCATTGAAAAGTGAATTGCCTTCTCATGAGAAAAATTCAGTTTCAAATTCAAAGAGTCCTCAAAGGACAGAAGTTTCAGCATCCCCCAATCTAAAATACCTTTCTACTCAATTCAATAGGGTTGAGTAGTTTTATAACTACAAAAGGTGCTCAGGACTGAAGCTTCTAGTAATAGTGAAAGCAAACATCTAATGTCAGAGCTTAGTATACCCACTGGAGATACAAGGGACTTGATATTTGATTGAAATAAACAGATTTAAATACAATTGTGAGGATTTTTATGCACGTGTGTGTGTATAACTGTATCTCAATTATTGTAAAAAAAAAAAAAAGAGGATACATCAACCTTAGAAGTGAATACATGCAGGCATAACATGTAATGGAAATAGACCAATCCACCCTAATCTACCATAAGCAAAAATTTCACTACCATGTCTTTTATCAACTAAATGCACCAAATGGCCACAATCCAATGCAAAATGTGCTTAACATTCTCAATTGAAATCAGTAGGACTTTGAAAATACATTATATTTGCTGCATGGTGCCCAGTTTTAATGTATTTTGAAGAGACACTAAAACGAATGGCAGTGCATCAACCACAAAAGCAGGCCACCTAGAAGTCTATGTTTCTTGGCTGGCATGTCATACATATTCCTGAGACCAGACATTGTGCAGCATCAATTCACTTTTTAATGAAGTAATTTGAAGCAATTTGAAAGCATATTTATGGCTGGGATCCAATCTATTTTCAAGAAATATGCCGATGTATTTGAGCTAAATAGAGTTCTAAAATCTTCTTTCTATCCTACTACCGTCTTAGGTTTGTTTGGTGGCAAGAAGGCAGAAGGTTTTCTTTGGGTTGCTCCCAGAATTTTGAACTTTCTTCCTAGGGGTGCCATGACAGCTCTTTGCTTGTAGTCTCTTTGGCAGCAAGTGAAAACATTTTTATTTTATCAGGCTTTTAGGAACTGACTTTGGGAAATTACTGGTATACTGCGCTGTTTTGTTAATTTTTATATTGTTTTTTAATAGACACTGAATGGTTGTAACTCTCCATTTAATTGCTTTCAAAATGGTGTGTCTGTATATATGTATGACACTTTTGTGAGGTTTTATTTTGTATTGCTTTTAATAGTTTGTATGCTGCCTTGCATTTCTTTATTGGAAGAAGTCAAGATATAAAAGAGTAAAGTCATCATCGTTATTATTGTTGTACTTCAGTATCTATATATTTGAATATTACCCATGTATGTATTGGTAGTTTTTAAATATGAATATTTTAAATAGATGGGAATCATGTAGCCTTCTAGATGTTCTATCAGTCTTAACAAATACAGCTAATTGTGAGAAATACTGGAAATCTCGAGGAGGAGGAGGAAGAGGATGATGACTAAAAATAGGTATAATTTTATTCATTTATATCCTACCTTTGTCCTGGTAATGGAACTCAAGGGCAAGTAACAACATATTCCAGACAATACAAGTTACAAGTAATACAAAAGTCAAAATAAAAATATAAATATTTCATTTTAAAAATAAATAATTTAAACATTAAAAATTGAAATAAAATTTTAAAAACATCCTGTTGGTTGATTACATTTCAAATTCATTCCAGATCATGGTTGGCATTCTACATTGCATCTACAGATTTGTAACTTAGCCTCTTTACCTGCTCCATTTTCAGTAAGACTAAGTTTACATATTGTTAGAATATGAATTTGCAGAAAAAGATAAATGCCAGCTTTATAAAAATAAATCTACACCCATAATTCTTTAAATAACATCCACCTACAAAAAAAGTCAATAAGCCCTTTTGTGATAGGTCAATTGGGGAGAAATTAATATGGTCCTTACATTTTCCTAACATGTTAGAGACATCTATACTCTAAATCTAAACTTACCTGAAACTGGTTTGTCTTCCTCTGTTTCTGGAAAACAACTGTAAGGACTGGGATGGTACCGAAAATACATTTTTGTTGATCTTAAACTCTATATAAAAACAGTCCTAGCTTTTCACAGAGAAAGAAGTTGGAAAGTAATTTACAACCACCGTGTAGATATGCAGTGGTTACATCTTATTAAGAGCTTTATGAATAATTCTCATCTGAATACAGAAGAGAATTGCACTCTTCCAAAACTGAATATAAAATCCAAAGAAAATATGAGTGACCCATAAATACAGAACAACCATATTGTTATCTAAAATGTCACAAGCTGAAGCAGGAAGAGCTATACACAAGAAGGTTTGAAAAACTACCATATGGAGACCAAAATGCCAAGTTGAAAATTTTCATGGGTCAGAGAACCAGTTATTATTATAAAAGTAAAGGTGGCTATGACCTGAAAAAAGTAAAAGGTGGGAAAAAGTAAAGCTAGAATGACTTCTACTGCATTTCATGTGTCAGAATTCAGTTAGGCAGATGCTTTCTTTCAGTAACACTGACAGATGGTTAAATTGGTGCATGCGATGTGAAAATCTCCTTGAAAAATTGCTATCCTAATTCTATGTGATTGACAATAAATGGGGGAATATAGTGGCTGTAAGGCAGGTTATACAGATACAGAAACCCTGCCATTTAAGAACCTAGACACATACTATGTGTTTTAAACCAGAGAGCATCAGTACAATGGATAGCAATGTCAAGATTGGAGAGGCCATAGGCTTCTTCCCTAGACAATTCTGTCAATTCTGTGTTATAATATTTCTGAGTCCTAATAATCTGTAATGAATCTCCATCTTGGTCTAATTTATTTGATTTTTATCATGGCTGAAGAACATTTTCCTCATTAGATGGGCTCAACAAAAAAATGTAAGAAGAGCTGGGGCAGATTGGTTAGGGGTCAATCTAGCCCAGCATCCTGTTAAAATACTATCTAATCTGTTGCATATGGAAAACTCACAAAGAGGATTCTAGTGCAAATGCATTCTCTGTTTTATATTTCCTAGCAATTAGTATTAAAAGGTTTTATATCTCTGATTCAAGAGGTGATGCATTTTGCGATCCAACTAATAGCTAGTGGAATCATGCAGTCCTCCAGATCTTTAATGCATCTTCAAGCATTTCTCAACTATGGTTATGCTGGCAAGGCAGTTGCAATGTTATAGTGGTTTAAGTGGTTTGAGTGTACTAGAAAACCAGTGTTTTAATTTCCACTTGGTCATAGAAACCAACTGGGTCACATTCTCTCAGACTCAAAAGAGTCCCCCTTGGGGAGATAAAGTAAGGCATAAATAAATATAATAATAATAAAAGAAGGCAAGAGCAAACCCTTTCTGAACCAATTCTGGCAAGAAAAATCCATATCAAGTTCACTGTAGGATCATCATAGGAAAGAAATGACTTGAAGGCACATAAAAACAAGAAAACATTATTGACTCACTTGAAGTTATATAAAAGATGACTTCTTAAGTTCTTATTGATTCATTGGAACATTATTTTTGGAACAAGAGGATTTAGGCTTTTTTCAGTGCTCCCAAACTAAGCGGAGAAAATGAAGACATTAAAAAAAGCAGGGAAATGAATGCTTAAGCTATATATGTATAAATAGTAATTCTATCACTATTTGAATATGGACAATATCATATTACAGTGAAATTTTTAGAAAAACCTTCATGTTGATATAGCCTAAGTCAACATCATAAATCAACACCATCATAAATCAGCATATTAGATCTTTGAAAGAAAGTGTCTGTACATATTGAACATAGACTCACAATAATATCTTTGTTAAGTAGGAACATTCACATTTCATATAAAGGGGCAAAATGATTTGCACTGGACTAATATGCATATGGAATTTTTCTAGATATGAATCATAGAATCATAGAATCAAAGAGTTGGAAGAGACCTCATGGGCCATCCAGTCCAACCCCCTGCCAAGAAGCAGGAATATTGCATTCAAATCACCCCTGACAGATGGCCATCCAGCCTCTGTTTAAAAGCTTCCAAAGAAGGAGCCTCCACCACACTCCGGGGCAGAGAGTTCCACTGCTGAACGGCTCTCACAGTCAGGAAGTTCTTCCTCATGTTCAGATGGAATCTCCTCTCTTGTAGTTTGAAGCCATTGTTCCGCGTCCTAGTCTCCAAGGAAGCAGAAAACAAGCTTGCTCCCTCCTCCCTGTGGCTTCCTCTCACATATTTATACATGGCTATCATATCTCCTCTCAGACTTCTCTTCTTCAGGCTAAACATGCCGCTCCTCATAGGGCATGTTCTCCAGACCCTTTTTCCAAACAGTTTAAAAATAATACAAAATGTGTTTTAGCTAAGAATGTATTTTTGTTGTTTATTTGTTTAGTCACTTCCAACTCTTTGTGACCTCGTGGGCCAGCTTGCACCAGAGCTCCTTGTCACTTGTCGCCAACCCCAGCCTTAACTAATACCATTACTTTAACTATGCAGATCTTCATTGCCACTGTGATGTCTCTATTCTTAATTATTTTATTGAAATTGATCATTGCTCTCCTCCAAAGAAGTAAATGTCTTCTGATTTCCTAGCTTCAGACTTTGTCTGCACTAATTTTTATGTCTATAAATAGTATATATTTTAAAGATAAATACACATCAATATGCATTTTGGAAATATGTTTTTAAAGTGTGTTTGTTTAAAAATTGTAAATTGATGCAGAAATACAATATATAAGTCTTAAGAATGAATACCTCTAAAATTCACACGGATGAGAATAATCGAATAATAGAATAATAGAATCATAGAGTTGGAAGAGACCTCATGGGCCATCCAGTCCAACCCTTGCTCTAAGAGCATCTATCTTAGCTGGTTTAGGAACCTCTTCCCAGTGCAACGTTATAGTTCCTGGGTGCTCCTTGACTTCACCATACATCTAAATAAAAATGGGAATCGAGTACTTTGTACTGAGACCTGTATATATGAGGTACCTTTTAAATGGGTGAAATCATAAGAATGTAACCATTGTATACAGAATAGCGGACACTATTTTTCTTTTGTTGCATGGTGAATTGGAAGGATTATCACAGCGTTACATGTCTGAACAGAGTTTTTGAAATCATAGCCTGATTCAGTGCATTTCAGGATTATCTAATTTTAACCTGAAAGTGAATATGTAGCATATTGCATACTAGCTGTTCTTCTTTCCTATGAATTACAATCTGCATTTTAAAGCATCAGTGAATACAGTCTTGAAATCAAAGCCAGATTTTTAAAGCATTTTGACATTCAGTGGAATTTTGTTTTTTTAAAAGTAGGTTATCCACATGAGCTGTCCCTGGGAGAAGAAAGAGTAAGACACCCAAAAACTTGGGGGGAAAACCATTCTGGAGTAACAGCAAGGAAAATAAATTGGACCCCTAGCAAATGAAAAATCCGAAATCTGACATAATATTTGATTTGATTTAATATCCAAGTGTTTTACTTGTTCAAAAGTTCACATCCACTGTTTTAGGTAGACTTTCAGGTTTGGTTTGTAATGCAGTATGTTTGGAAGTCTTTCTGTTACTTAAAAAAAATCTCAGCACTAAAATTTTGCTTGGCTCATACCCTATACATTAGTTACATCAGAAAATATGTTATTTTATTTTATTTGGATCAAAAAATATTTTGTCACATTGCATAAAAATGTGGGGAGTGCTAAAATGAAATAACAAAGAGAGAGTCTTTCCCTTAATATATAGCTGTTAATTATTTATTGGAAAATATAGAATAATGGGAATGTAAATAATATTCTTAATGTTTATGATCTTTGATAAGGAGGTGCATTTTAAAAGGTCTAGATGCTCTTTGATACCAAAACTCTCTCCCTTCTGAAATGGAAAAAAATTATTTGAAAATGTGCAAAAACACTTCTGATTCATTTCCTTCTTTTTGTTCTTGTGCATGAAGATGAAATAACTTACATAGCTTCTTTGTAGTCTCTTGCAACATGATCTGGTGCAGGTTTACAGGTAGAGATTGAAAAGAATTTTCAATTAACCATATATTTTTGATAGCTAAATCCCTTTTGTAATCCGTAAGATGATTAATGAAAGTGTGCTCTCATCTTTTGAGTTCTCCATATCAAGTGGAAACCATAAGAATGGGATATAATTATTACATGAAAAAATTGATGTATTTCTAAAATGTATACAAACATGCTTTAGTCAATGGGAAATGCATATGAAAGTGTATATATTAGTAACAGCCATTAAAATATACATTCAATAGTGCATATCCATATATGCATACAATTTCATATATGAAAGGAAATAACTTTTGCACAAGATACAAAATTTGGAAGTGATTAAAATGCTGCTGGAAATACAATGCAAAATGTAACAAATATGAAACAGATTTTCCCATCCTTAAAATACACCTCACAGTATTTTTAATGCAAGGTCTTGATCAAGCTCCTACTTTTTCCAATCTGTTACTTTTTCTTGTATTAGACCCCTACTCAAAAAGTCAGCTTCCTCCTGTTCTAGCCAGATTTGTGGCTTTGACAAAATATATGCTTCTGAAAGTATGTTCCCTCAAAAGACTCATTTTAATATTCATGTTTGTGCATTTTCAACTATTTAATATATTTCTGGAACCCAGAATTGTACTGGAATACTCAGAAGTATAAAATCCAGTGCATACATTCAAATCTTAGTCTGAGAGGTGCAGGTCAAATTTATTCATATGGAAATTTTCACAGGAAATTATCCCAGTATTCGTATTTATTATTATCATTTATTTATATAGCACCATCAAGTATATATTTCAGTCTACTTTAATTCATAGTAAGCTTATCAAACATGAGACACCTTAGCAATACATCTGCATTTAGGCTACCTGATGTGGACAGATGTTTTAAATGAATGAGCTGGACTTTGTGATATATATACATTTTATTAAATATTATTCATTGTGTAGTACTTTAATTTAATGTTTAAAACATTTGTTGGTGTTTGCTATTTTCAAAACAATATTGGAAGCTGCCTTGAATCCTAGTCATGGAAGAAAAGCAGAATAGAAATATTGTTTTCAGTTCCAAATGTATAACATAGAATTACAAAGCAGTAACTTCTCTATATTCAGCTATGTTCTTTTCACGATCATGACACTATTGGCATAATCACAAATGCTCATGACAATAAACTACTTTTTTTAATATTCCTTTTATGCCAAGACTGAAAATTGACAGCTTTAGAAGATGCAAAATGACTTCTAACATTGGCATGAATCCAGTCATTTTCTCATGTTGTCACCTTCTTCCAGTTCTGGGACCCTTTCCACATAGCTGTATAACATCCACACTGAATCAGATTATATGGTAGATGCCTGTATTATGGATTATCTGCCTTGATATTCTGGGTTATATGGCTGCGTGGAAGGGCCCTGGGTTGACTCTAGCCATTTAGACATTGCCTCCTTCTTCTCAGAAATACAAAACAATCTCATGCTTCCATAGTGCTCTATTTCAACACATTCTTGCCTTCTGGACAGCCTTCTATATTTTGGTTACATTTTAGTTCTAACTCCATGTTCCTGACTTACTTTAGGTTGCTGTTTGTTAGGACAATGGGTAAGGAGGAGGAGGAAGGGCTTTTTCTCCCAGTATCTAAAGAAGAGACTATGAGGGAAGGAACAGTTGAATTTGCCTGAGAACAATCCTACTTTGCAGGAGCAGGTCTCTGAGGGGGCAAGTAAGTTAGAGCAGAATGAAGATCTTCAGGAAGGAGAACAGGAGTTGACATGCTCTGCCAGCTACAGATGAGAGTGGACTCAATCCAGTTGTACAGGTCAAAGAGATTGGCTCAACAGAAGGAAGACCAGCTGTTTAGTGGTTAGAGAGGCAGCATAAGGGAAGGGTGATGAGAACAGAGCTTTGCTGTAAACAATTGTTATACTGAATACTGTCAGTCAGTGAGTTGGATTTGTGGATCTGCATTGCGTTAGGTGAAACTTGAGTGAGCTGTGATTTAACCTTGGACTGACTACTTGGATGATGTGTGTTGCCTGTTCCTGTTCTTGGACTAATGTTCATGTATGACCTTGGACTGCTTTGGATGTGCTGATAAGATGCCTGTATTGAATTTGGACTAGTCTCGAGATTCCTGTTGCTGTAAGGATTAAAGAGACTATTTCTGTGCCTGTGTGCCTATGCTGTCAAGTAATTGACTCAGCGCCTTGACACTGTTCAAAGTTCAACCATGAGAGATATTGGCATCTAATCAATCTGCTTACAATGTTAACCCTAACAATGTCTATGTCTGAGTATGTGCATTTAGAAACCAGCATGAGAAAATAATTATTTTGACTTTACACATTAATTTATAATCACTTTCCATTGTATATCTAGCTAGATGTGAAGAAAAATTGGGTTAACAGAGGTGGGTGCTCTACTTTTTATTTCCATTGTTATATTTAACACTCTTTCAAATTGTTTTTAAATTAGTGCTGTTTTTAATAGGAGAATTTAATTGTACTGCAGGAGTGTTTGTTTACTATTATTATTGGCTTTTAGCTATGTTGCAATTAATTTATGTTGTGAGCTGATTTCTATTTGATATTAGGAGAAAAGCAACATATAAATTAAAGCAATTGCTAAATAAATAATAGGGATAATTGATACCATTGAGTTATTCCTGAAGAGGAGGGGGGAGAATCAGCTTTCAACTTGTCACATTTTGTAATAATGAATTATTAGGAGTACATAAATTGTTTATGTTAGCAACATTATCTGTATTATTTTCATTTCTGACTTACAAACTTAGCTGTAACCACTATGGTATTATGATGGTGTGTATTCAAACAAACAATGAAACTCCTCAACTGCCAAAGATAACACCAAAAATTTATGAGTATAAATACTAGGTTTCCTTTTTTATTCTGCATCTATAGTCACAATGGTCTAGAAATGATGTCTTGTCACATCTTTGTGATGAACATATGTCAGGTTAGGTTCCTGGTGTTATTCTGGCAATATCTGAATTCAAATTCCTGCTCAATCATTTTGAAACATTCTAAAGTGACTTTGGGACCACTCACTATATCTCAGAGTAAACCAGCCCAGTGGAGTGACAGGCACAGAATCAATAACAACATCTGATACTAAGAGCACAGTTACATATTTTATTGGCTTTATTCTAACTATGATGTCCTTGCTTCCTCTGCAGAATTATGTGAATTGTGGCTTTGTGATCATGTTGCATAACTTGGAAATAAAATGCCATTCAATCACTTAACGTCAGGTGAGGAGGAAGAGCCGTGATTGGCTGCCACGTGGACCCTTTGTGAATGAAAAACTGTGATGGTTGGGCCCTTGCTGTTATGGCCACCAGGGCAAGCTGAAGAAGCTGGATTGGCTGAAGGAAACGGCTAAAAACAGTTCCACACTCAACCCTAGTGTTAACCTTTCCTTTGCTATCAAAAGCATGCATATAGATAGATAGATAGATAGATAGATAGATAGATAGCTTGGGTGATAAAAAAAGGTTCAAAACTCATTTCATTTTAAAATCTCGCAGCTTACCTTCCCTGGCAAGCTGTCACCTGCGCCCACATTGTCCCTCTTTGCATCTGCGGCTTTGCATGCCTGGCGATGCAAAGAGGGACGAGGTGGCCATGGCTAAAAACAGCTCTTCCTGAAGGCCACTCCCCCAGTGGCCTTCAGGAAGAGCTGTTCTTAGCCATGGCCACCTCGTCTCTCTTTGCATCGCCGGTTGTGCAAAGCCACATTCGAAAATAATTCCGAACAATGGGGAAGTTGTTTCAGTTTGGAATTGTTCCTCCCACTATTCCTGCATGGCTCGAAATTTGATCAAATTACGATTAATTACGATTTTAGAAACTAATTACGATTTAATTACGATTTTAGAAACTAACGAACGAACTTACCCAAGCCATATATATACACCATATATATATATATATGGTGTTACACTTAAAAATGTACCTTATCCAACTTACAAACAAATTCATCTTAAGAACAAACCTACAGAACCTGTCTTGTTCATAATTTGGAAACTGCCGCTACAGTATACTATGACATACATATTTCATATTTAAGTTGGAATGTCATTTTGAAAATATTCTTCACAACAAATGGGAACCTCTGACACATACATAAAGTCAAATCTTCAAAAAAAACTGTTCATATATATATATATATATATATATATATATACACAAGGATAGGCACAGGGAATAGAAAAACAAGAAAGAATTCAGATACTGTAAAATTGAAGTTAACATGACCCAGAAACAATTACACTGTGTGCAAGGAAATAATATTAAAATGGAAAGATGAAAAGGATGCAGAGGTAAGTTGAAACAGAGACTAGTTTGTCCTTTGCAAGTTATTTCATTCCATAAAGTTTCAATGTATATGTTGCAACTTTATTGCTTTTCCTTGCAGATGTTGCATTAACCAAAGTGAAATCTATCACTGCCTCCAAAACAAAAAGGAATGGCTATAGAAGAATGGGAGAAAAATGAATTGCAGGAGCATTCAAAATTGATTTGTGGATTTACCATAGCCTTTCCCTATTCATATACTTAATGCAGTAGCCTTAGGGAGAATTACATTGAATTTGTTGATATAGTTGAAATGATTGGTAATGAATTTGCACTTATCAACATTAGTTGTGATAAATAATAATAATAATAATAATAGTAGTAGTAGTAGTAGTAGTAGTAGTAATTTATTTATAACCTGTCCTCTCTCCCAGAAGGGACTCAGGGCTCACTTGGAAATTTGCTGTTTTTAAAGGACATTTTGCTTCTTCATTGCTGCGTATCTGGTAACTAGGAATGGTATACATTCCTGTCTGGGTCACTTTTGAGTCTGCCAGAATGTTCTCCCTGTTCAGCAGACAAAGACAGGAGGCATTGGGAACTGCTTTTCCTATTTTTCATAAATGAGTATGTTGAGATTTCTAATGCTTCTCCAGGACCTGAACATTTGTTTTATAAGATTGGCAGTCACTATGCCTGTCCATTCTTTCCTCTAATACCTTTCTTATGCTGTAGACCACTAAAGTGACAGCTTTAGTAGATTGTAGGTCAGAGGCACTAGAAAAATCAACAAAAACTACATGGGATCAGAAGGTTTGCTTATGTTTCCTTTGAGGGGTGGATGGGCTTGGGTGAATGGACACATTATGTGAAAGAGCTGGGTTTCTGCATGCACCTGTGTGAATGGCTGAGCTGTGGGTACTTTCTGTACTGTCCATTTCCCCACCACAAGTAATTTGATTTTTAATAAAACTGAGAAGTCCATAAGGAGAATTTTTCCACTGTGCTATTTCTCACTTTTACTTTTGGGAAGGCATGCAAATGAGTAATTGACAAAATGTTTGATTAAGATTCAGTCATCTATTTTTTTTTCATCCTAAATTCTTTCCATCCTGAATATAAAGACATTTGGAAATTTTAGTGAGTTCTTATAAAAACAAATCCTCAAAAATCTCCCTGGGACAACTACTTGCTCCATGTCAGTAGCGTAGTGAATATGTTCTAGAGATTTGGACCAAACTTTAAAGAGTTCCCCAATTTTGCATATCGGATTCACCACCTTTCCCTCAAAGTATGGGCTAAAACCCACAACAGTTGCCTCCCCTTGTTGCTTTGAAGGCCACCAATATCAAAGTTCTGTACTCCCTTAGTGTGAAAAGCATCAGGGCATTTCCATCCAGTCTCTGAGTTTCTATGAGGTCTTCATTATGCATTTGTCTCTATTTCAATCAAACTCACTTTATAAGAACACAACTAGTGGAAACTGACACAGTAACATTATGGAGATAAATGGAAGTTTATTTGGAGGCACAGTCCTATTAGCACCCGGCTGCCAGACACTCTCTTGGTTATCAAATTATTTTTCATTTTAACATTTTGTCACAGAAAGCTTATTGTATGAACAATGTTATGAGTAATGAACATCCAGCATTTCCAGCCAGACAGTTGCTGAATCAATATCGTTTATCTGATGCTGATTGCTGTGTTTTCTCTGCAGACATTTAGAACGTGGACTTCAAACCAATCTTGAAATGCCAAGTTTCTGTTAATTAGAAACAATTCATCTTAATTAGCATGGGGAACTGCTCTAACAAGAAATAAATTATTTCAACACAAAAAGACACCCAGTAAGTTTTTAAATGTTAATTCTCATTTTTAAAAATGAGCAAGTGGGAAATCCAAAGGAGAAGACTTTTTTCCTGCCCTGAGATTCAACTGGGATCTCTTGCTGAAAGAAGGTAAGGAGATTATTTTAATTATATTTTATTTGGCAGTCTATAGCCCACCACCACCACCACCACCATTGTCTCCCAGTTTTTTCAGTTCACCCCCTGAACTTTTAGAATACATTGAACCACAAAGATAAGGAGAAATGAAGGGGAAAACTCCTCACCATCTACTCAGTGGAGTATCATGTCTGTCTGCAGACTTCATCAGTGTTCACATCTGGACACACCCCATTAACTATGCTTTGATGCATCCTCCACTTGCTTCAAAGAACAGATCAAATCTTCTAGACATGACAAACCCAATTTCTAGGCTACTCCCCATGGAATATTTTAATGCTGTACTTGGCACTTCATAGCTGGTTTAATGCAGTAGAGTTAGCGTCTATGAATTGGTCACATCAAGCTTGATTACATCAAAAGCCAGTAAGGTTTCTGCTGCCAGAGTTGTACTTGATTTGTATATATAATTTAATCCAAAGCAAAATAGTCACTCGTACATGTCATTCAGAGGTTTGCTTGGTGTGTTTCAGAAGCTGCAGAAGAAGAAAGACTTGAAACCAGCAAGAAAAACACAGACAGTGCTTTAATGACTTTCTGTGGAATATTTGAAGCAGGAAAGCAAAATAATATGATATATTTGAGAGCTTGGGGTCAGTTCAGCATAATCCTGTAGCAAAACTCTTTTACCAGCAAGTATAGCAATGTTTTAAAAGATGGGTGCTATATTTTGTGTATTTTTTTCTAAATGTAAGCTCCTGATGACTGCATATTGGAAGGTGAAAAAGAAAAAAAGTATGATTGGTATCTTCATAGAATAAAAAGCAAAATGTCTGTGTATAAAAATGTGAGAAAGTCAATATTATGACAGCTACATTAACTACACTAGATATCACTTAAACACACAACTATCTTGTTCTGGTTGCTACACTAACTATCAGCAAGGACTAAAGAAAGGGAGACTCTGACTGGGAGGGAAAACTTTGGAAAATCTTTAAGCATAACACAATGTGATATAAGGTATGTTCCCACTGAAGAAGACCCTGTATGAAATGGCAACAGAAGTCCTAGGAATTGATGTCTGGATTCCTTTTTACAAATAAAAATTGTTTATTCATCATTAGCAATCTGCTTTGCATTTACCACTCAGAGTATGTATCTTAATAGAAGCTATTCTGATTTACCCACAGCTGGAGCTTATTTATCTATAGAAAAATTAGATTTGATCTTGTATGTTTGCGTGTTGTTGTAAGATTGTTTTTTCTGAGGTAGTGCCTGATGTTTTAATTTTCCTGTTATATTTGTAATATCACTTTCAGCAGTGTTTCATGCATTTTTATTGGTGACATTATGTGTATTAAGTCTTCAAACACTACTCAAATATTATCTATAATGGCTGTTAACATTATCAGCATTTATTTCAGTATCATATTGTTGTAGTACAGCGTGATAGTGACGTTACTACTACTGGTAGAAGGGAGAAGAGGGCTGCGCAGGTGTTGGAGGAGGAGGAGCAGCGAAAGCGGATTAGAGACATATTCATAGCTCCAACTGATTCAGAGTCCTTTGAGGGTTTCTCAGATTGTGAAATGGGGGAAGGAGAGGAAAGCAGGGGAGTTAAGTGGGCTACTCGAGAACAAGAATCAGATGAAGAGATCCAAAGGAAGCGTATCCGTGATATACTTAGCGCTCCAACAGAAGATGAAGACTTCGTGGGTTTTGAAAGGAGTGATGGGACTGGGAGTGATGATGGGGGGGAGGATGCTTTAGACTGGACCTGTGTGCAGGAGATCAGGGACATCTGTACTCAGCCTACATCCAGTGATGATTTTGAGGGGTTTGCAGAGGACTGGCAATCTGGGAACACTTGGGAAGACCTAAGTCTTGAAAGGTGGCAAAGGTGGAGAGATGGGAGGCATTGCTCAGCTGCAGGGAATGGGGCAGCTGAAAGTGATGATGAAAGGGTGGGGAGCAGTTCATCCTCTGATGAGGAATCATAGGATATAAGTTGGTTTTAATTCAATGGGTCTTTGCAGAAGGCAAAGTGTCTTATCGGGTTTGGATCTTTGTTACTGCCATTACTCTCAAGTTTGGGTCCTTGGACTACAGATCTCTGTGTTTCCGTGACTTCTGGCTGGTCTTTTAGCAGTCCATCAAATTCTTCTCCAGCACTGCATTTCAAATGACTTGATTTTAAGAAAACGGATTTCACTCCAAAATGAGGAAGAAATGGCCCAGAAAACTCACAGCAACCCAGAAAATATTTCTGGTGACAGCTGTTTAACAGTGGAATAGTTGCCACTGAAGATGGTGGATTCTTCTTGCTTGGAGGTCTTAAAACAGAGATAGGATGAACATCTTTCAGCAGTGCTTTAGTAGTGTTTTCCTGCATGGTAGAGGATTACACTATATGGCCCTTGTAATTCTTTCTTACTTTAAGATTCTACAATTCTATTATATCACTTCCCTAAAAACATAAAATTTGAAAATAATGGATATACATGATTACTGGTTTGGTCTTGCTTCTCCTACTTGTATAGTTCGACTACATATTCAGGAACATCAATCAATCCAAAGAATAAATGGGTTAAAATAACAGTAACTTTCTGCAGAATTAAGACTGGCCTAAGAATTTGTTGCTTTATCTTATTGCAATTTTATCCATTCAAGGATTTTATGGTGATGGTACCAATTCAATTTTGCTGCCATTACTTCTCTAACCTAGAGAAGTACTCACTCCGTCTGTCTTTCCACATTTTATTTTGTATTTATCAGCTAATGGAAATGGAAATTACCTACATAAATAAGACATATACTTGCTCAGATGCTGTTAAACTTTGGCTACTTCTTTCTGGAGTTTTAAATTAAATATGCTCCACTTTAGTTGTTTTCAGCCAGCAATCACATTCACTTTTAATACAGTTGAATACACTGAAAATTAATTAGTTCCAAGGCAGTTCAGAAAGGAACACAGGATTTTCATTCAGTGAAATAAAGTTTATAGAGTACTACCATGGTGCAGTTAAGCAGTGGCTTTCCATTCAAAGTTAAATTACTTTGCTGTTAAATAGACTTATTTTCTATGCCCTGTTTAATGTGCTGATTTCAACTTTTAAAGGTAGGCCCAAGAGGAAAGAGCTCTTCCCTGGCTTATCTAATTCCTTAGCTACTCAAGTGATCTGGTACACTTTACATACATAGAGGGTGCATATACACTGTAGAATTGATGCAGTTCGATAGCACCTTTCGATAGCACCTGTTGTGGCTCAATGCCATAGAATTCTGGGAGTTGTAGTTTTACAAGGTTTTTAGCCTTCTCTGCCAAAAGGTGCTGATGCTTTGCCAAACTACAGATGCCATTAATTCATAGCATTGGACCATGGCAATCAATGTGGTGTCATATTATATTAATTCAACAGTGTAGATGCAGCCTTCTGTTTGGGAGGAATTCTTCTTGAGAAAAAGGAAGAAAGGCATATGCAAGTCTCTTAAAAGTGTAAGTTAATGAGTTAACCATTTCCAGGAATTTATTTTCCTGGCACCAAGGAGAAATACTTTCTTTTCTTCTTATTACATCAGTCCTGGTTATTTCCATACCCACAACAAAAATATATTTTGGGAAGCTAAAGTGTCTTGAGCCAGCATAGTATACTGGTTTGAGTGTTAGATTAGGACACTGGGAGACCAAGGTTCAAATCCCCACTTGGCTAGGGAAACTGGGTGATCTTGGGCAAGTTACATCTCTCAATCTGAAGAACAAACCAAGAAAATCCTATGATGATTTATCTCTACAAGATACTTTATATTACATTATCAGTAGTTCATGACGATGCCCATTTTCTTCCAGCTATTCAATTTGGATCTAAGGTTAGAAAGGGTTGTGCTCAACTATCTCCAAGAACTTAAAATTTCAGGATCAAGACCTGAGACCTAGGATCAATCCCCTCTGAATGAATAGGAGGAAAGCCATGGAGATGTTACATGGTGATGGTCGAAAGTGTATTCCCACATGATATCATTAAGTATGCTACATTAGCCAGCAAGCACAGATGCACAGAGTATGATTTTTATTCTTTTTTGTAGGGGGCAGGAGCAAAGAAAATCAAGTATAATGAATGAGGACAATTTGTAGTTTTAAGATAGTACTACATACCCTGAGATTCCTCCTTTTTTAACCTGAGGATTAGAAGATGAAGTCCTCAACTGCTGCATTTTCTTGTGGAAAATAATATTTCTACATGTGAATATTTTCTGTGAAGAAAATGTTGCTCCTTATGTACAATTACATTAAAATCTTTAGAAAATAAATCCTGAAATGAAAGGATTCTTGTCAGTCTAAGTAGGAACTTTCTTATTAGGTCTTCTTGATACGCAGTAAACATTTTTTTTCTTTTAAAATATTTTTCAATGTAGCATGAAATTTTATATCAGTAAGTATTCTCTCTTGTCCTACCTCGTCCAAATCTGATTGAAACATTTGCTCATCCGCCACTGAAATAATGAGAGCAGACAACAATATGGGAATAACTATGGGCAACTGTATTAAGGTTACCTGTTTAAACTTTCTTCATGTACTGAAATAAACTCATTGGTGAGGTGGATGGGTGGGTGGGTTGAACTTGATGTAGGATAAGCTGAGCCCTCCCAGACCTCTTCCTCAGCTAATTTGGGCAAGGTACCTGAGACCTCTGAACACACCTCTGCTGGGATTGTCCTTAAGGAAGCTGCCTAGAGAATTCCAACCCAAGCCGCAAGGCTTCAGTGGAGTAGAATTCTCACACAGCTCCAAGGCCATTCCCATTTTCTCCCACTTTGGTTGCCAAACCCACAAGTGGGGGTTCCTGTTCCTGGCCTTCACCAAAACAGGGTTTCTTAGGGGAACACTGAGATATTAATACTATCCCAGTTTTACCACAGTACAGCCTGTTTAATGCTCCACCCTAGCCATATATATATTAACCTACCCTTAAACACTGGGAGGGAAAACTTTTAGGGTAGGTTAACCCCCATGCCCCACAAAGAGGGGGTAAAATTCCTACTGCACCTCAAAGTGACTCCCTAGGTACACTATTTTTAGGGTGGGAGAGTGGACTATTATTCAAACCTGAATGCAGGGGTTGTAGGGCTGTGGTCAATAAACAAGCCAGTCCTACCTTGCACAAGTAGTACTGGCTAGGACTACTTACCCATAGGCCTTTTTCACTGGGGGCCAGCAAATAGCCCTTCTCTCCCAGCTGGCAAGGAGGAGAAACCTAATATTTATCCTTGCTCCAATCACTGAAAGAATAGACCTCCTTCTCCCTATGCAGCTCTTGCCTGGTAAAGGAGGTTTGAAGGTTGGAGTTACAATTATTGCTATCATTTATCAGAGTTATATAGTTAGTGAGGGAACCTATTACCTTCCTACAGAAAAAAAGACATTACATGGTTTGGGTCCAGATTACCTACAGGATAACAATCTCCCATATAACCCACCCCATAAGACCCTGAGGTCCTCCGGGGGATGCTTACCCCAATCAGCCAGAACCTGACTGGCAGCCATCACTCACAGCATCTTTTCATCAGCCAAGACTGCGGAATTACCTGCTGGAAGAGATTCGATAGCTGAATGAGCTGTCATAATTTAAGACACAACTAAAGTCCCATCTCTTCCGGCAGCCTACCTAGTCAACTTTGAACCATGAGTTCGGATTTATATTCTATTGCCACTGTATTTTCATCTTTGTATCATGCATTTTGTTGTATGTATATTAGAGTGATGTGTTTTGATATATGTATTTTTATAGTGGTGTGTTTTGTTGTTTGTATTTTATTTTGATGTGTTTTGACCTTGTTGTACCCCACCTTGAGTCGTCGTCATCATCATCATCATCATCATCATCATCATCATCATCATAGAATGAGGAGCAGTTTATATGTCATATGCCCATACATCCGGTGCACAAAGAGAAAGAGAAGGTGCGCAAAGAGAGAAAAAACCAGTCATGGGTTCCAGAAAGAAGTAGCTCTATGACACATACTGCCTTCATACGTGACATTTGTAGGGCTTTGTCTGCTCACAGACAGCAGTGTTTATAACATCAACATTTAGAATAAAATGACTTCTTTCTTGCTTCTCTACTTCAAAACATTTTAGTTGCACAGTCCTGAGTAAAAGAATGAGGGAATGTTAAACCCTTTATGGAAAAGAAAATGATGGCATCAATAAAAATGGCTTCATTTCCACTCTAATACTATAATTAATAACCCTAACATTAGCAAGTGGTCTTTTCTAACAGGATGGATTACCCACACAAAATCAGTCTCCTATTTTTAACCTTTCTTCCCTATTTCTTTTTCTGCCCCAGCTGCGTAACTTGATGTCCCATTATTCAGAAGTTGTGCAATTGCTCAGTGACCTCATTAACATTCTTATCTCTTCTCAGAGTGCATTGCACGTATCAGGCTTGCCTGGTTATTATCTTTGCCACCCCAGAGCTGAAGGCATTGCTATCTTTGCCACACATGTCTCATGCACAGCCGCTATCTCCAGTCCGCACGCAGTAGGTATATCTGACATTCAATACATGCACAAGGTTCCAAAAGAATGAGGACAGACTCAGAAAAATACTGTTCATTCTCTTAATGCCATGTATGTCCTCGCTGTGACTCTTGAGTAGGACACAAAAATGTTAATGTGGCAGCAAGCATTTCACCTTGGCATCATATTTTAAAGAACAGAGAAATGCAAATGAACAAAAAAAAGTTAAAGCTTTTTCCATCACTCATTTCAGCAGAAAAATAAGAAGCTTGTTTAATTTTCCACTTCCTGATCCAACAATAGACTTTGACAAAAAGGAAATTGCCATATTAGATTGCATTTCTATGACTTTTTGGTTTCCTGCGTGTAAAAACTACAGGACTACCTCTGTAAGGAAGATAAATAGTGGAGATTACAAGGAATAGTTTAGGTAATGAGAAGGACAAATGGGTTTAATTAAAAGTAGCTGGTATAACACACACTAATGGGAAAAAATGATGATGTTCTTACAACTGTTGAACATGCTTAGATGTTTTGAACACCAGCCTACCTCAAAATCTCCTATTGTTTCAGTAACCATTGTGTATGTATGTATAAATGCACATTTTCTCCACAGAATGTTAGAATCATATGATCTCACTTATTATTTCTTCCCTGTATGGAATAGATAGGCATACACAATCACAAATGTATTGCAGTGGTTTTCACATATAGAATGTATTTTATATCTTGGACATAAAAGCAAACCCAGCTGTTAAATCTCCCAGGGACAAATGTCCAAGGGTATTGGTTTCATAATCCTGCATAACCGCTGTAAACATATGAAAAAAAAAGCTGATTAAAAACAAGCACTCTTCAGGTTTTAACAACAGTAATCTCATGAGATGTAATCTTCACAAAGACAGGAAATGAAGATGGACATTTTAGCAGGTATGCCCCATGACCTGTGATTATATTACAATATCATAAAATACACATGCTTGCAATGTATCTTACATGAATCTGCACTTTCCATTAATTACCCTTTCCTTTCCAGGGGGTTGGAGTGCTTGGGACCAGCAAATAGATATTCTCAACTTGGACAGTTTAAAAATAAATGCATTCATTCTTTTTCAGCAAAATATAACAGTTATTAATAAATCAATTTCCTCTCCCTTCTCTCTGCGTGTTTGTGTGTATGAGAGAGATAAGAAGAATTACAGTGCAGTATTAATTAATTTAAACACTTACCTTTCACTGTATCCAAACAGGGATTAAAATATTATTGATGGAGCTATGAAATGTTACACAAGAGTGTCTAAACATTAATTTCAGCATCAGGTGTTTTAATAAGTGCAGCCGGATATAGGAATCTTTATTTCAGTACATAGTAGGGGAGCCTGATGGCTTGTGATTTTTATAAATATATTCAGTCCTGTTGCAATCCAGAGCAGGGAATGAGGCCCTAAGATAACTATCCACCACACTTGGCTGTGAAAAACAATCTTTTTTTATTGAAGAAAAATGGTTACAAAATAAAGGAAAAATGCAAGTCAAAAGCCACAGCAAAATCAGCAAACATAAATTTAAATGGACAAAGCAAAACCAAAAGCCTCACTGGGAAATACTGGAATCTGTTAGCAATCCACTAACCGTACTTGATATCCTAGAAATCTTCCCAAACTATGACCAGGGAACCGGGAGAACTGCCAAGGTCTTCATCAATTCTGGAACGATGCCTGAACTGAGACAATCAGCTCGGTGTATTGCAATTAAAACTCAAGAATTGGTTCCATGAACTGCCCTTCTGTTTTGAAGCCAATGTTTTTAATTCTTGAATTCGGGAGGATCGACGCAAACTGAGTGATTTACTTCTGTCTTCCCAAATTTGGCCCCTTCTGTTGTCATTACAGTTAACAGGTGCAGAAGGGAGGGAAAGTTCAAGGTCTCCCTCTGAAACATTCTCATGAACACTGGTACTTTCATTTTCCAAATCTACAGAAGTTCCTTCCTCACTAATTTCAGGAACATTGGCATTTTCCAAACCTACAGCAGTTTCTTCCTCACTAATTTCAGGAGCATTGGCATCAAAAGGTACATTTCCATTAGCATCAGTAAATATACTTTCATTAGCATCAGGAGGAACAAACAGAGAATCAGGTTCAAGTTCAAACTCAGGCTGAACCCCAACAAGTCCTTCCATTGGAAACTGACCATAGAATTACACTGGAGGACCTAAGGATTCCTAGAGAAAATAATTTAGTCAAATCCATGAATAGTAACATTCACAAAAGACAAACTGACAACTGTAGAGGGTAGGGCTGTGCAAATTTTCAATTGTCGTATGTCAGATTTAATTTGTTAGATTCATGCATACAATACGATATCCAATGCATGGGCATCACCCATGCCAAACATTTAAGCATCAAAACTTTCACCTGGTATTTTTTGTAAGTTATATAAACATTATATAATTTATAGTTATAATTCACAGACTATCCAAGCACTACTGAGAGGTTAAGCCAAATGTGCAGCCATGCCTCTCAGCCAATCAAGACTGGAGGGGAGGAGGGAGAGGAGGTGGCCCCATGGCCATTGCTCTTTAAATTCCCAAGTGCCACACAACAGTGTCCATTTGTGATTGGGCAGTGAAAGTTAAAACAAACTCCGTATCAGGTTCAGTTCAGTTTTGCAGGCAGGCATGGTACTGTTATAGACACACAGGCAGGCACCACACAGGAGAGAGAGAGAGAAGGAAGACGACTAGCTTACTAAGTTTTGGCTTCTTTAGCTGAAGCTGATTCAAGTCCATGCCAGAGGAAGAAGAGAGAAACTTTGCACGCTGTAGTCGATGCACTGGCAGGCACTCCTTGCTTGCTTTGCTTATTCTTTTTGGGGGTGGGTGGGTGCCTTTGCCTTATGACTGTTTTATCTTTTTCTGCATTTTAGAAAATTTTGATGGGTACTGGCCTGCTGAGTGCACTGCTGACCTATTTGTATGCATTGGCAGCCAAAAGCAACCACACAACAAGTTGTTTCAATCAAGCACAAGCCTTTTTTGCAACATTTCCAAGGGCTACTGCTGTGCTATCTGTGTGCACTGAGCCAAAAAGCATACAAGTTGTTTCAGTCAGGCACAAGCCTTTTTGCAACATTTTCTAGTGCTACTGCTGTGCTATATGTGTGCAATTGAGTCAAAAAGCACAGAACAAGTTGTTTCAGTCAGGAATAAGCCTTTTTTGCCACTTTTTCAAGGGCTACTGCCATGCAATCTGTGTGCACTGAGTCAAAAAGCACACAAGTTGTTTCAGTCAGGAAACACATTTCCTCCAAGTGTGGCCTCCACTCCACCAAACCCCACTCCACTACAGTCAGCCATAGCAGCTAGAAAGATTTAATTTGTTTTGACAAAAATGTAAAAATTCCCCAAAAAGCAGGAAATGTGCTAATCGTTCTGAAATTTTGAGGGAATGATGCCCTGGTTATGTTATGTAATTGTCGATAAATTCAAGGACATAGCTCTTGTAGTTTGTTTTTAATTTTATTGGTAAAAACCTTAAAAATTAATCCAAATCCAATAGATGAGTGAAACATTCTGAAACTTGGGGGGAGGGCGGGTAACAGTGGTAAATATTTTCTACTATTGTAGCCATTTATTACTTTTGTTTCTTAGTTTAGCAAGTAACAGTTTGTTACTTTCGTTATAGTAACAAAACAAACACAATATTTCAGAAACACTTTGGAAATGACTTGCTGGTGCCCCCCTAATTTTGTAATGAGTATTGAATTTTTTTTCATTGATTGCACAGGCCTAGTAGAGGACTGATTGGAAATGTACTTATCATGAAACAAACAAATTATCCTCTTTTTTTTTTTTTGCTTTATTCAGGTACTGCTATTGCTGTTCCAGACATCAAGTGAAAGGTAGTCACCAGCATACATTCTTGTTTCAAATAATGTGGTACCCTGGCAAGAAACAGTATTAAGGATTCTAACCAGAAAAGGGAAACATCTGCCATACTGAAATTCTTATTGTCATCCAATTGGTATCAATATAAGGTTTTCAATCAGTATATAGCAAAATATTACAATTAACTTCGTCCAGAGTGGTACTCTACCTCAAGGTTGCACTTGGCATGCATATAAGAAAGTAAAATATTTTTGGAATTCTAAATACAATGTGGCTGAGACTTTCCCATCTTTCCCATTTTACTTCTAAGTTTAGATTCTGTAGAAGATGCTAGGGATTCCATAAGAGATTATGATTGCAAAAACCACTTTTCCTGACTTGTAAATATAATACATTTTGTATAGGACCCTGAGACCTGAAAAGTATTTCAAGGGTTCCTACAGGGTAGGTTAAGGAAGGCTGCTCTGCAGAAAAATCATATGACTTTACATATATAATTCACAAATTTTTCTCTGGAAAATAATTCCTTTTCAAACACCAATAGCAGTCTTCAAAATGAAACTTCAGAGGTATACAAAATTTTTTATTAAAAGTGCTTATTGCAAATCCAACTGGGATTATGAAGATGGGAAAAAAACTGAACTGCTTCTCAGAATTCCATCAAACCCATCCTTTTCTTGACAAGCCTGAAGGAAGACGATCAGTACTGTTAACCAAAATGTGACAAACATATAGCATCTATCAAATACAGTCCAATGCTATCCAAAAAGAGAGGATTAACTGAGGTACATAATACCTGTGTCAGTCTGAGGCACTTTTTTAAAAAACTGTTGGATCTGTGATACATTGAGAAGCTCTCTCTGATACTTGTACTCAACTGTTGATCTCATTGAATAGATCAGAGATATCAAACATATTATTAGCTCATGAAATATAATTTATAAACAGTAGTATTACAAGAATAATCGATCTTTTAAAAATACTTTTCTAAATACGACTAAATTAAAGTGAACTAAACCGAGATCACTCTAGTGGGGTACCATTTGATATGAAGAGTCCTATGCATTTGATATAATTAAGTCAGAGATGAGAAGACAGTAGAAATGTGCTAATAGTAAAATGCTAATGAGTTGCTACTGAGAAAGATAAACTCATATTTAATCGAACTGTTAACTATTTCCTACTAATTTTTCCATTTCAATTTGAATGAAAATTCATACATACAGCTGTTCTTCTGTATATATACACTTATAGGATTAAACCATCCATGGCTTTAAAAATATATATTGTAAAAGCAAACTTTAATGTTGTTGTTTTGTATAAGGGAAACATTTTTACTATGTCATTGTATATATATAATGGGACTTGAACATTCATGGATTTTGGTATCCAATTGGGAGTCCTAGAACCAAACCCCACTGGATACCAAACAACCCTCTGGCTATGACCCTATATACAATTAGGTTAAATCAATTCTGTAGACTTCTAATGGCACAAAGAATTGAAATCTCTGCGACTGAAAATGTGTTTTGTTAATAACACTCCTCTCCAAGAATATAAATGACTAACAGACATACTTGCAAATTGTTTAACAAGTTGGCAAGTTTGCATGTTAGTCCTGTAAGTCTCTTACATGCCACACTTGCATGATTGCTTAATACAGCTGAACTAAGAGGGCCATGTATTTCTGGGCGATACCAGCCTAACCCTGCATCATTAGAAAAAAGCTGTCATTAATGAAGAAGGAAAGGAAGCAAAGCTAAAAAGATATCATTAACAAATTTCACTCCATGTGTTCATCATTCTTTATTTAATAACTTGCTTAATACCAGCATCCTGGGAAAACATGAGGTACTGTAGTCTTTGTACCATAAAAAGTGTTACTAGCTAAAATTAAACTTCCTTTTCAATTTAATTACATGGTGTGTTACTAAGGGCTTGTCCACACTTATTCAAAAAATGTTTGCCACCATATTTTCTTCATCCACGTTGACCTTGCAGTGACACAATGGCACACACACAATGGCAAAATCACCATAACAAGCAACATTTCCCCCCCCACCCCCCACCCCCCACCATGAAGTCATCTTGCTGTTTCTAATTGCTCACATTATTTTTGGCCACACAGCTTTGGATGGTCCCCTTCCCCACAACATCATCTATGGGAATAAATACACTAATAATGACACACTGTCATGCAAGTATCTGCACACATAAACTCTACTAAAATATATACATAAAAATTCAATCAAAAAGAGAACCACTTTCTGGTGGGAAGACTTACCTCCCTTCAAACAGTTCCACTCACCAGTAATTTCTTCCTCCAAAAACACAGTGAAGCAATGACATTTGTAAGGGCCAGTCACATATCCAAAGGCCTAGATTTTCTGTAAGACCTTGGAGTAAAAGGCAATGCGTTTTGAAATGGATTGAAGCCCAGAAATCTCAATTGCAAGTGAACAATCAAGAATGTTATGTGCTAGCATCTATCAAGTGGGAACAGATATTTTTCTCTGTGTAGACCAGTGGTTCCCAATTTTCATCCTCCAGGTGATTTGGACTTCAGCTCCTACAATTCCCGACAGCTGGTAAGCTGGCTGGGATTTCTAGGAGATGAAGTCCAAAACACCTGGAGGACCAAAGGTTGGGAACCACTGCTGTAGACAGACTCATCATTAGGAGAGGAAATCATATGGCACAGAGGTCACCTGTGAGGTTGTCCTATGTGCCCCGTGAGACTCCCCAGACTTGCATCATCCCTCTAGACCACCAACAATAATCCGTTCTTGGTTGGAAAACTCACTCATTGGGTGGAAATTAGGCCATTGTAAATTAGGCTTTGATTTCCTCCCTGTTGACAATCTCAATTTACCTTTAATAGCGATTGAAAGTTTAAAAAATTGTGATCAATTTAAATGATGGCTATGATGGGACGATCAAGTCATTTGGATAAAAATATGTCAGCACATGGCCTTGGGGGACTCTAGAACATATTCACTCTTGGACTAAAAGGACATTAATAATGAAAGACTATAGTAATACAGTTTTTAAAGCATTTTGGCACAAGATCTGCATTACTGCCATTGCTATGAAAAAATCCTGTATTTTGTTCCAATGTGGTTTCTCCCCACGATTCTACAAACTGAGAAAAGCATCTTATCAATCAATTGATTTGTCAAATTCACAAATTATCCATATAAATATATGACATTCTGCGGAGTTAGGACCAGCTGATGAGAAATGAAATTCAATCCAAAAGTCATGAAACATTCCAAGATATTCAAAGAAAAATGCTTTCATGAAATGGTTCCTACTCCACATTGGTTTTTTTCCTGCTTTATTTCCCTCATTTTTAGCAAGTTTACATGAGCATAAGCTCTACAAAACATAATTAGTCCCACCTCCAATTAGACATGAATGGAATATTATAGTTTATCTATGAGTCATCCCACCTCCAAAAAGTATGGTGAGAGAAATTTCCTTCGGGTCATTTATGAAATAACTCATCATGGGTGAGTGGGTGGGGGCTGCAAGGCATTCTTATTTATCTTACTGGTTAATGAAAATCAGATAATTGTACTTTCAACAATTATTCACTTTTCAGTGTCTTCACACTTTCACAAATCTTGGACTATGTACTAGGCTAGGTGGACCATTTGCTTATCTCATCATTGGGAAGTTTTACCATCTAAATAATCCTTGGATTGCATCACCACTATATTTTTGTGTACTGCCACCATATTTATAAGTTGAAAAGTCTGACAAACTCTTTAAACTCTTGGGCATAAATTGAAGGAAATATATTAGAATAAATAAGCTATACCCAACTGATATTTAAATTCTACTTAGTGACTTATTGCTACTCAGACCACAATATGTAAAACACAATATTTAAAAAATTATGTCACTTTTCCACGTCCTTTCTTCATTCTACATGACTTCTCATGAGGCACCACACAAGCTGGGATGCATAAAACACTCTTGAACTAATTTTAACTGTGTGGGAGAGGTTCTTAGGTTGTGACTATGGAGAACAATAACCAGAATTGGCAAAATGTTTAAAATAAATTAATACATTTTTATTTTTATTAATATTTGTTTCTGGTTATAGTTGGAGCTGGAAAGCTAAACTGGAAGGGCTTTGGAAATGCAATTTTTATATTATTAACCCTGATGGTTTTCCACATTTCAAAAATCAAGATCGATCTCTGTATATGAATATAATAATAAACTACAGTCATAAGTTATTGTTTCAGTCCAACATACAAAAGCTATTTTAATTTCCTCTGGTGATGATGAATCAAAATGTTTGCTGCTGCTCTTACACCTTTCACATTTCATTTCTGAGTTGGATGATCCTCCTGGCATTTACAAAACAACAATAATGACAATTTATGCTCTCTAGGAAGGCAGGAAGGCAGTCTTTCTTTTAAATATTGCTATTGGAACAATCTGAAGCATTTCAGCTTATATCATAAATTTCATAGGATGGACTGGAACATAGATAGGATGTCTTCTGCAATCTGTTACAGAGTATAACCTAAATGAAGGTGTGAGAACTAAACAGTCAGAACTAAATAGGATTTAAAGGCTACAAAGTACTTGATGGGGGGAAAATCTATTGAATGAGGGAATAAATAACTTCAAGGAATCTATGAACTTGCTTTAGTTCTTGTTACTTTTCAATCATCATAATAGAGATGAATAATTGCCAGTGTATGTAGTCATTGATACCTTCCTAGAAAAAGAAAGAGGAGAGAAGGCACACATATTTTCAAAATAAAATATTATGGGTTAGATACATTTTTTTTGGCTTAACTTCGAATCATGTGCATAGTTCATTGAAGACAACTTTGTGAAAACATTTCTGGACATTTCAGAAATTGGAGCTACATTCCATATATTCATGGAACCCAATATTATGCTTGAGATGGATTACAGTTTAAACCATTGGTGTAAGAAGGGCCATCTCGGATGTAAGTAGACAACTTAGTGAAATTAATACCTATAGTCTAATGGATTTTGGACTGCTATGATAAACATAATTATTGTTTGTTTTATTTTTTTAAAAAGATTAAAATAGTTACAAGCCTAGAGTCCCGCAGGGCACTTTCAGGAGGGCTCCAGAGTCTCAGATATTTTATCAGGCATGGGCAAACTTTGGCCTTCCAGGTGTTCTGGACTTCAGCTCCCACAAATCCTAACAGCCAGTAAGTTGGCTAGGATTTCTGGGAGTTGAAGGCCACAGTTGAAGGTTGCCCATGTCTGTTTCAAATAGTCTTATTGGTTTAGGCATTTGTTGAAGTTTTGAACTTCATGTTCCCAATATTTTTCTAATATTTTCCTTGAAAGTCAGATATATTTCATGTGCATTACTAGTATTATTTTATGCCATTAATATTTTTCTCACATTAATATGAATATATGTAGCTGGGAGGACAGGTAGTTGTGAATCTTATACTGTGTGTGTGTGTGCGTGTGCATGTGTGCGCACTAACTTGCATCTATGATATAGTTTCACACAGCCATTTGTTCCTAGGTAGTATATGAATTGCATCCTTCTTAATATAATTGTTTCTGTTTAAAGTGTTCAATAGAATTTCTTCACCTCACTACCTCTGAGGATGCTTGCCATAGATGCAGGCGAAACGTCAGGAGAAATGCCTCTAGAACATGGCTCTATAGCCCGAAAAAAACCCACAAGAACCTAGAATTTCTAGTCTTTGCTACTGTTTTCTACAAATAAGAAAACAGCACAATTAACTCTTAGGAAATATTGTCCATTTTAATTAAATACACCATTGTGTACAGAAAATTGCATTTTGGAAAACAACAGAGATTCCGGACTTGACAGCACAGTTCCCATACTTATCTTTAAGTATCCTGTATTCACCATTGACTGTCCTTGGAAAAACTGTGGGCAGGGCGGCTCAACCCATTATGCAAAGTAAGCATTTGCAGTATAGTTGATTTTGCTCTTGAGGTGCTCTTGGGGGAAAATAGACCTTGACATATGCGAGTTGTAGTTACTGTGATGTATAGTTCACCTACAATCAAAGAGCATTCTGAACTCCACCAATGATGAAACTGAACCAAATATGGCACACAGAACTCCCACGATGAACAGAAAATACATATCAGTGATTGGTTGGGGGGGGGGGGGGGCGAAAATACTGTTTGCTTACCATTGAAAATTACCTAGGGCCGCCTCTTACTGTGGGCTAATTGATCTCAGAACTGTAGTCCAAAGAAACATCTCCAAGTTTTGGAGTATACAGACTTGCAGCATAAAATGCTCAAGTCCAAGAACATTTTTGCCCTTGTGTTGGAAGTAGATAAAGCCAAAAGAGCAAGTGCTATGTGGTGAAACTTGAAAAAAAATGCCTGGAAAGCTGACCACGGTGATTAAATTGGAGCATGAGTGGGCCAGGCATTGCTCTGTTCTCTAGTTTGGGTGCATAACTACTGATAAATAGACATTCCTATTTAGCTTTGCCAGTTGCCAGATAAGATCAGCTTCCCATATCTGCAGGCACCCAGTCAAATGATTTCACATCATAAATTAATCTAGAGTGCTTTTGTATTGAGTTAACATGAAAAAGTACCTCTCATTTATCTAAATGACCTTGGGAAGATCTCAGATTTTCAGGTAGCTAGAAAAATGAGAACATTCTTTAATTTAATTTTAATTTTTTTTTTAAAAAAAAAGGTACATTGACAAGAGGAAATAATGGATCTGTAGATCAAGAACTTTGGATAATACTGTGTCTAGTTGGAGAGGAGAATTAATTGCTAATTAACTATTAATTCAGAGAATTAAATCTAAATATAACCACATTCCTGTGACATTTTCTATCTCACATTTTTATAGAGGTGAAAATATATGCAGCCTTTTTAAAACAGCATTAAAAAGAATGTTTCTGCATGTGGCTATTCCCCAGTTTATAAACTTGCGAATGTATGAATTGCTGAACATCTCTCTTCTTCATGCACCTCTGAAACTGGGAACAAATAATACTTTAAAAAAATAAACAACATGGCTTGAAGAATTTTTTAAACAAAAATTAAATAAGAAATGAAGCTTAGTGTACTTTCCTATCTGTACATCATATCCAATATCTCATCAAGTAAAATAATCATGCAAAAACTACCCCATTAGTTGTTTTGTTTATGTATGATCCTTTATGTACATCATTGACTGTTCTGATCTGCACTCTTAACAACACCTGTTGTTGTAGTTCAGTGTGATGGTAACGTTCCTACTACTGGTAGGAGGGAGAAGAGGTATGCGCAGGAGTCAGAAGGGGAGCAACAGCGGAAACGCTTTAGGGAAATAAACATGGCCCCAAGTGATTCTGAGACGTTTGAAGGCTTCTCCGACTGCGAAATGGGAGATGGGGAGGAGAGTAGAGGAGTAAAGAGGGCTACTCGCAATCCGGAGTCCGATGAGGAGCTTCAGAGGAAGCGCATCCGGGAAATACTTAGTGCTCCTACGGAGGACGAGGATTTCATGGTGTTTGAAAGGAGTCTGGGTCTGGGAGTGATATGGGAGAGGAGGAGGAGCTGGATTGGACCCGTGTTCAACAGATTAGGGACATTTGTAACCAACCCACTTCCAGTGATGAATTTGAGGGGTTCACAGGGGATTGGCAACTGGGGAGCACTTGGCAAGATCTAAGTCTTGGCAGACGCTGGCAGAGGTGGAGGGATGCGCGCTCGGGTTCAGCTGCAGGGTTGGATGCAGCTGAGAGCGATGAGGAAAGGGTGGGGAGCTCATCATCCTCTAATGAGGAGATCTAGGATAAAAGTGGGGTCTGTTTGAATGATACTTTGCAGAAGGCAAAGTGTCTTTATGGGATATAAATCTTTGTTACTGCCAACTCTCGAGCTTGGGTCCTTGGCTACAGCTTCCAGTGTTCCTGTGTTCCTGCATTCCTGAGACTCCAGCGTTCCAGTGTTTACCTTTTACTACGGCTTGACCACGGACCGGTTTGACTTTCGCTTTTGGCTTTTGGAACTTTAAACTCTGCTAACTTTGTGCTTGAACATCACATCGTTTTGGGGACTTCGTTTTCCATCTTCTGTGACTGTGTTTTGTGCTGTGCTAATTTTCAAGCAGATTGCTGACCTTTGAGTGTAACCCGGATTAAACAGCATTATAATCCGGGTTATATTTTTGTTACTGATATTACTGCGTTTTTGATGCCAAATTGCTACTCTGACTATGCACTGAAGTTAAGTGCTTGAAAAGACTATTTTTGTACAATAAAGCTGTGTTTGAACTCTTTATCTTGTGTTTGGCTCTACTTGAGGCTTCTGGGTCTTGACACCTGTCTTAATTTGTTTGACAACTGAAGTCCGAGCTCAAAATGAGAGAGAAAATTTGCATTTTGATATAGAAGTATATATCTGTAAAAATTGGAAATCGAAATGCCATTTCCTTTCAGTCCTGTCTTTGGTTTTGAAACCTTTGTGTCCTTCATTTAGGCCACTTCTGACAAATACATTTTCCTGTACACCCCTCAAGCCTCCATTCTTTTCAATTATGCTTTGCGCAAAAGAGACCCTAGCAATTTACGTTCTTTTTCTTTTGGTTTTGTTTCGGGGGGGGGGGGGGGCTACCTGTGACAAAAACTATTTCTGGGGCATTTGGCCTCCACTTCATAGGCCCTAGGTATTTTTGAGATAGTTGGCAATAGTAGCATATAGCTATTTGAAGTCACGTTATTTCCTGGCAATGCTAATGTTTCCTGAATTCAGTGATGGTAGAAGAAAATAAAGCTTTGGAGGGAATATTACTAGTTGTTTCAAATAAGGGAGGCCTCCTTCTCCCTCTCCAATACATTCAAAAATCTGATATCAGTAGTCTAGCAAAGTCCTACCGCTACCTTTCTTACTTTTTCAATATGTGTCAGGAATGGACAGATAAACAAAAGTTTTGTTGATACTTCACAAATTGTTGCATGTCTTCATCTTTGGAAAGGTAAGTATTTGAAAGCTTAGTCAATGTGTCCTATTAAACAACATGTGCAAATTAGTAGGCAATTAGCATTTCTTCCACTTTAGAAAAAAAAGTAGTTTATTACTGCTGGTATTTTTTAAATTGTCATTCATTTCCACTTTGGTGGTCAAAGAAGAATTTGCTTCCCCAAAAAATTATTTCCTCATCAGGTATCCAATTGAGTGTGTTGTAATATATTAGTAGCCCGTACCACAATATTTTTAATATATTGGCAGAGCTGAAAGACAAACACTGATAACTCAAAATAATTCAGAATTTGCCTCATTGCACAATCTCTAATTGTGCTATGTCAGATTAAACACCCACCCAATGGAATCATGAAATTACTATAGATTGATATGTAGAACTTCATTGCTATTTGGTCCATGGACATAATTAAATGATCCTGAGAGGAAAATCTGAAATTATGAAAGCTGACATCACAACTTATGTCCTCATACTATTCGCTGACATATTTATTGAATTGATTTAATAAAAATATTCTTATCATTGGAAACCGGTCATTTGCCCAAAGCTTGCCTGAATAAGGAGGAACATGTCTGCTGGTGAAAAAGTAACAGGTAGGAGGCAAATTAGTCTCTTTTGGGAGGTGACTTCATAGCATGGACCATGTACTAAATACATTAAATTAATTGAGCATGTAATAAAACAAGTTTTTATGAAGTAGTTGGTGAAACAAAAGTTCTACAGGAAAGAATTACATTGAAATTACTAGGGATTGGAAATATATCACAGTTACACTACTGGAATTATTGTTATAACTATTGAGTTCTTAGCCTATGGGGTAAGAGAGAAAACATTCAGAAAATACAAACACAGTTGGGATATGATCCATCCACCCCACCCCACCCCCCACAAACACACACACACATCAACAGACCCTAAAGACTTTGTCAATGGTCATCAATTAGACACTATTTTTGACAATGCATAGTTGTAATTCTCACAAGAAATAGCTTATTAACCTTGTTCCCATAGCTGTCTATTCCCAGTGCAGATAATATACAGAAAAAATGATGTCTCCAATCCATCAGCCTCAGTGGTTCAGGTAGCAACTGGGAAAGTGGCACAGTAGTAAACTTCCAAAGAACTGCTTGGTTTTGAGGCCCAATTGTATGATTTGCAGCAGTCCATTAAGAGACAAAAGTTAACATGCAAACATGTTTTGGTCATCCATCTAAAAAATTGCTGCCTTTAAGTACTTCACCTAAAGATAAATATTTATACACATTTGAAAGAAACAAAAATCAATACAATTTTTGAGATGGATAAAATGTTTAATTATTCTCACTTCAGAATCTGCCACAACATTATGAGTTGGACAAAGTAATACTTTAAACTGTCTTAATTATACACTTAAGTCAACCTTAGTACCAAGTATCAATTGAGAACAATGTTTGCATAACTATCTAGTGGGCAAGTAGTCTATGTCACCTTGCATGTTTATGTTAAGCTACATTAGATGCAGGGCTTAACCCATCATCTTTGGCCACCAATTAGTCAGAAACTAAACAGTGTTGTTTTCTCATAGAGAAAATGTAGCAAGTTGACAACAATTGTCCATAAATTCCAGAATAACTGACAGTCATTGTCTCATAAACAGTCAGGTTCTCTGCACCTTACTTCTACTGCTCACCTTTTACTGCTTATTATCTCTGAGATATTACAGTCTTCATCACTGTTGCTCAAACTAACTACACTGTCCATGGGCTTACAAAATGACTGAAAGACTGTCTGTATTTCCAGTGCTATTATTCCCCCCCCCCCCCCCCAGTTCTTGGGAGGATGCTGTAAGGTCTTTCTAATTATCAACCTGCAGCCTGTAGTTCCAGAAACCAAAAGTCTTTGATACAGACTATCAGACTTCAGGAACCAAGCACTAAAATGCCAAGGATTTGTAGACATGTGATTTGCAAAGCAATTAACGATATCAGCAAAGAGGCAAAAATCTGTTCACTGCAAGCAAGGCAGCTGGAGGCTTGGCTGAGATCTGGTCTAAAGTTGGCTTGCTTTGGAGGATCAGACTGTCTGGCAGATATTTAATGTCACTTAACTCATTCAGATAATTGGCAGCTGGAAAAAAATATGCAGGCTTCTGTAAATGTCTAAACAATTGCCACTTAGAGTTGCTTATAGTCACTTTTCCTCAAGTACATTATTCAATCATAGAACCATAGAATGATAGAGTTGGAAGATTCCTCCATGGCCTTGAAGCCCCAGGTACTGAGGATCCTGGAACCTGATCAAAACCTACCTCTGCTGGCACATACAGTTCTACACACACAGCACCAAACTGGAATGAAACAATTTGGAGCTGCATAAATGGCTACACAGGAGTGCTGTAATCCATCTCCAAAATGGGACAGTGGACCCACAGTCCAGCTGTACTGAATCTAGTTCACTATGGCTGAAAATAGGGCAGAATCCTACCCTCTCAGCACCCCAATTTAGCCCATAATAGAAAGAAAATCAGCACTTACCTTGAGCTTCATGCTCTCTACTTTCTGGGTTGTCCCATGTGACAGAGCAAAGCAGTTTAGGTGGAGAGAGCCCCTTCCTCCTAAACTGCCAGTCTCAATTACATGGGACAAACCAGGAAGTAGAGAGCATGGAGTTCAAGGTAGGTGCTGATTTTCTTTCTTTTGGAGGCTATCCTGTCTCCATAGGCTGCCTGAGACTGGAAGCATGTGGTGGCTGTGGGGTCATGATCCTGAATTCTGCACAAGGATCAGGGATGGCTGACCCTATTCCCTCAACACAGGGGACATTTTGAATCTTGGGTTTTTTTTAAAACATTGAACATCTTACCCTAGGTTAACTCACGTTAGTCTGTTTGCATTAAATAGATGTACACAGGCTGATGTGAACCCCACAGTGCATTGAATGATAGTGCAAAAGTATCCTATGTACCATCCAGGCCTAGACCTGGTTCCATGTGTAATCAGATTTAAATTGGAATCACCTCCTTCCCTGCCAGCTTCACCCTTTCTAAGGTGGTCAGTGTAGATGTGTCCTAAATATGCTTCCTAAAAATTTACTTATATTCCAAAATTAACTGATGGAATGAGTGGAGGGAAGTCTCTTTATGGCATTGACATATCTTCCTCCCCTAACCCTGGAAAGCTTCATTGACAACATTCAGGAATCTGAGCCTGGGAAGATTGCTTTCTAGTATACTTGATACACATACTAAGGAAAAAAGTAATTTTTTAAACTCCTGGTCTGAACAATGTGATCGAATGTGAGGGGAATGTATTTTTATGTGTGGACCTGGGAACATCTTTCAGAAGAAATCAATTAGTTCAAATATTTTAAGAGACTCAGTTTCACATTCTGTACCAGGAACTGTAAAATTCAGTGGCATATCCAATTAATTTGTTAGCTTAAGCATATGAAAGTAAACATATGTCACTATAGATCCTTACAACTAAAAGGTAGCCTCTCATTAGCATTTGCCATCAATATACACCTCCACTTTCTAATTTATTATACTTACTTACTCAAATGTATTAGAAAAAAGAGAGTAATGAGAGAGAGAGAGAGAGAGAGAGAGAGAGAGAGAGAGAGAGGAAGGGAGAAACACTATTTGCCCAATGTATCCAGGGATATATTCACAATCTATTCAAACAGGCAGAAGAATGTGACTGAGAGAACTAAATATGAAGGCATCCACATAGCTCTGAATAGAACCTTGCATTGCTTGGAAGACTATTTAAGATATTTTAGTATAATGAGATTCTGAATACGTTCATAAGTGACAGAAGTAAGATGATGCACTTGGTTCCGAAACTACCTGTTAACATTGCTCATTTATGGATTACCTCAACATTTTTTATATTCATTTTTCTACAGAGTAACTTTTCAAGCTCTAGAGCCCTGAAATAATTTGTATGCTTAAATATCAGTTTGGAATGTTATGCTTCATCAAAGTTAAGCTGCTAGCTCTAGAAGCTAAGTGGAGAGGCATAACAATAGTTTGGAGCTAGTTTGACAGTTTGAACTGGGATGCTATTCAGAAAAAAGGTGGGAGCTGAGAGTCATTTCATGGTGAATTCTCTCTAGGAGAAGATTTCACATTTGTTTATTGTCGCAATTTAAAGTTGATTAGCATCTGGACTAGAGAAATGGACCTCTCCATTCAAAAGGCTTTCTGGCTAGACCTGTTTGAGGTCTTACCATAACTTACACAAACTGAATGAATACCTAAAGCATCATTGAGAGTTAAATGCAGCTTTGCACTACAGGAGAAAACTCGAACTGGTATAATTCCATTTTTATACAACATTGTTTTTCACATTTCTCTCCTTCATACTGAAGAATCCCTGATGGATTCCCGAGAATTGCTTGTGTTCTAAAGGACACACATTTGCAAATCATTGAGTTAGGAAACACAATAGAAATTGTTAGACTTATTGAATTCCTATCAAAGTAAATATTATGAGGATGGATGCATTTTTTTAAAAAAAACAAAAGTGGGTATTGAGGCAGGATGCAAAAAGAATGTTATTTGACAGGTTGAATTGAAGTGCCAGTTTTCAGAGCATTTAACTTTGTTTACTTGGATTTTTAAAGCTTCGGTGCATGCCACTCATTTTTGAAGCATGGTGAGTCAATATCTATTAAAAGTCCCACAAGATTATAATAAAATTATTTTCATTTTGTAATCAAAATAATGATGGGAGCAATCCAAATGTTGATTTGTCATCCAGTAATTGGGATGCCACAGTGCCATGTCACATGCCTACAAAATAATAGAAATGGAGACAGCAGTTATAATAGTCTGCTAAATGTTATCAGAGGGTGCCTCTGCACTTTAGAATTAATGCAGTTTGACTCCATTTTAACTGCCATGGCTCCATGATACTTAGTCCTGGGATTTGTAGTTTGGTGGAGCATCAGCATTCATTGGTAGAAAAGGCTAAAGACCTTGTAAAACTAGGTTCCATGATTTTATAGCATTAAGCTATGGCAGTTAAACTTGCATCAAATTGTATTAATTCTAGAGTGTAGAGGCACCCGGAGTCCCAAAGTATGCACTAGAGTGTCCCTTGAGCCAATTGTGAAAAGTTAAGTCAACACTTATTAAATCTAATTCCATTTATGGATCTGTTTAACTTGGGCATAGTAGAACATTTCACATCTCGCAGTTTCCCTTCCCTGGGTGACTGTGAACGGTGATGGATGGCAGGTGAATGAGGTGGGTGTGGCTAAGAACAGCTCTTCCTGAAGGCCATGCCCCCAGTGGCCTTCAGGAACAACTGTTCTTTCCCACATCCACCTCCTTCCTCTTTGTATCGGCGGCTTTGCACACCCAGTGATGCAAATAGGGATGAGGTGGGACATGGGTAAGAACAGCTGTTCCTGAAGGCCACTGGGGGCATGGCCTTCAGGAAGAGCTGTTCTTAGCCACGCCCACCTCCTCCCTCTGCCATCCATTGCCGTTCGCAGTCACCCAGGGAAGGGAAACTGCAAGATTTTAAACTAACAGGGGGGAGGGGCACCTTCCATTAACGAAGTAAACGAAGCTATTCAGATTTTTGCTATTTCCGATCTTTTTTTCAAGAAAAGTTCAGAATTTTAAAATCGATTTTAAAATCGATTTTAAAATCGAAATGCCAGCGCCCCCTATATACGAAACGAGTTTAGAACAATTGTTTCTTGATCAACCAAGCCTAGTTTTTACCATCTTTCTGAAGGACAGGAGGGAGGGGGCTGATCTAATCTCGCCAAGAAGGGAATTCCATAGCCGGGCGGCAATCACTGAGAAGGCCCTCTCTCTTGTTCCCACCAAATATTCCTGTTTCTGTCTTCTGACCATGTGCTCTTGAGTTTTCTCCAAAAACAAATATTCATTTAAGTCAGTACTCATGCATGCTTGATAACTTAAATTGGAAGATCTAAGCTACCCTGTTTGATTCCCCTTGGAATAATGTACAAATTGAAATCTACCTGATTTTTCTGTGCAAAAAAACATTTTAATGAAGAAAATGACATTTCTTCATGAAATATGGGGTTTTTTGCATACAAAAATGTTTTTTACACAAAGGCCTGTGTTGTGAAATAAATGCCAAACTGTGAATACACTTTAAAAATGCATATTTCTTGCAGTAGGGAGGAAAAACGGGGGATTTTCCATTCATGCCAATGAAAAAAAAACTTTGGCAAGATTTACATCCCTCTACTTTAGCAAATACACCTGGCAGGCTACTAAGTAGGTGTTCTCTTTCGTATCAACTGAATAACTGAAACTAAAATTTGATAGGTTGGCGGTATAAATGTTATGTCTTAATGAAGATGGTATATATTTATAGAATGTTAATGTAGTGCCAGGTAGGAAAATAAAAGTAAATTATTTAGGTGTATATAACCAACCACAGGCGTATGATGTAAGATGTATTAATTTACCAAATTAGAACAAACACCTGTTCCTTTTAATAAAATGTTTATTCAGAATAACAGTACTCTGATTTGTTTTGTCACAAAATGCTGAATTTTCACTCATATATTTTAGATATATATATTACAGCACGAGGCAATTTTATATCCCACTGGGAAATCTAAATCGCCTTGTAGCTTTAATAAGCCTGTCATAAAATTTCCACCAGTGAAGTGCTTATGAAGAATATATAACACATAGATTTTAGGGTCATGGTTTGAAAACATGTCGCTTTATTTTTTTTTAAAAAAAACAACTTTTGAAACGTTCAAATATACACTTACGACCTCATCAGATGGACTGATTTGCCTGTCCTATACCACTTCTCCTCCCCTTTCACCACAGAGCCCTTCCCATGATGCACTCCAATTTCCTGCCAGGCTCCATGGTGAAAGAGGAGAGGAAGTGGCACACCCCACCACTGCAGCAATGTGGGAGGCTTCCTGTGTTGCCTTAGGATCAATGGAGAGAAGCAGGGTGATGATGCTTCCTCCCATGGGATGGTGGGAAAGGCAAGTTGTGCAATGTGGTGTATGGAGTAACGGCTTCTCCATGCTCCCCGCTGGGGTGCTCATGAATTCACAACAATGTATGGTGAATCCTTATCCCTTTGTGATTAGGTCATTAGACAACCAAATCAAGCTCCAATTCTATGCATACTTACCTGATAGAAAGTCCAAATTAACACAGTAAGACTTACTTCTGAGCAGATATGTGTAACCATGCAATTTTAACTGCTTATGGATCTCTACTGAGAAATCCAATCAAGCTGAACAGTTTGAGGTTTTCTCCTCTGAAGTGCGAATGCAGAGGAATACAATATATTAGTTTTAAAGTATCCTACATTCAACTCTACTAATAGTTACTATCTTAGAGAAGGTAAAATTTGGAGAAATACAAGATGTGTTCATAACACCTTTCTGATCTCAGAGACATTAAAAATGATACCTCCAGCTGTAGCTCATTGTATTGGGTATGTTCCCTGCCACCAGGCAGATAAGTTCTACTTTTTTTATCAGTAGGCTCTGGTAGGCAGTTTGATTATAGCCAAGCAGTTCAAGCCCAGGAATGGATTGGCATCTCAAAACTAACTTAGGTCCCAAAAAAAATCCAGACTATCTGCTTTGAACCAGATTATATGACAGTGCAGGCTGATATAATTCAGTTAAAAGCAGATAGTGTAGATTACCTGATTTGGACCTTAGTTGATAAAATTTTGGTCATACTTTGCTGTTAGGCTGGGAGAAGTTTACACTAATGCAATTCCATATGTTTGATTTTGTCCTTGGGAGTTTCATCTTCCCAAGATAGATTCACCTCAGTCCACAGGGTCTATTATCCAACCATGGGGTTAAAAACAAACTTGGGATAGTTGTTGTTTTGAGGTTTATTTCTACTCCCATGCTGCAAAGAGATGCCGGAGTCCTTCAGCTAAAGATCTTTTTTGAAACAGCCCAACAAAAAAAGTGGATATCTTGATTTTTACGCCTGTTCTTGAGATTATTTGGGGTGCTGGTTAAGAAAATTGCATTGAATAGACTGCATCAGGTTTAGTTTGTTACATATTGAATAGACTGCATCAGATTTAGTTTGTTACATATGATTACTATGGTTTTCTATGTGTGAGCAGATGGTGACTGGTAGGTAGTATATGTTCTATATCTTAAAAAATTAGAGCTGTAAGGGGAAAACTGGTGCCATTTTTGGAATTAGCAAGTCAAGTATACCCAGAAATAAGGCTAACATTTTAGGCACCAACATGTGTGTTGGCCAGTGCTTCTGCTGTAGATTACTTGCTACACATATTGTCATCAATATAGCTTATTTTAGCAGTGGTGCCAAAATCTACAAACGGACTGTAACACAACCAGTTTCAACCCAAAGCATTCATGGATATCCATTCAAATCACTGTCATTAGCCTACATCTGTTAACTTTAGCATAACAGGATTGCAATGTTGTTTTTATCTTAGTGCTCTTCATTAGTTTGTGTAATAATGTCATACATCCAAAAATACACCATATACATTTTCCAAAGTGATTTCATCTAATATTTAAATAAATGCAGCTGATATTTTTGTCTTTCTGGAAAACACCCATATGAAATTAGATCACAGGGTCTCCAAAATAAGAAGAGCCTTCCTCTTTAGATTCAACCCATATAAAGCATTTTGCTTCAAAAAGCTTTTAACGTATGGTCAGAGCTCAGCAAATACTCCAGGGACCAGAGAGGCAATAGCCTAATAAAATGGTCTATAAAATACCAGTTTGTCAGTTTGCATTTTTATCTGAATTTATTTATGGTTAGTATAAATACAATATGCATAGCCATGCCTCCTAACTCAGTATCAAAAGATAAAACTTGCCGTTTGATTTGTATAGATCTTTACACAAGAAGCAGAATTACTAGGCTTTGTGTCATGTTCTGTAGAGTGCCCCATACTGTTTTATGCCAATTTTAAAAAACCTAAAAGAGATATTATTAATCTCTGGAACCATGCACATAATACTTGAATGGAACAAGATCTTTCACCTTAAGAATTTTATTCCATCTGCAATGAACTTGGCCCATTTTCTGACTTTTGTTTTATGTTTAGTTTTACCTAACATTGGAATCACCAAGCAGTGATATTATAATTGAAAATGGGAGCAGGTCCAACACCAAAATTATATTGTATTTTCTATTTTGGGGGATGGGGAGATATCTTGGAATTATCACATGTCTTACCTAAGGAACTCCAGATTTATAGATAACAAAATACACTTTCTAGAGTTGAGAGATGAGAGCAGATTCTGAATCATAAAAATTCATGGAAGGCTCTATCAAACTTCTTATAAAATAACAAAAAAGCAACCTTCAGAGAGCAGTAGACACCAGGTAGCGTATATGCAGCCAACTGTATGCAACAGTTATCACAGGCAATAATGTCTGCTCAAGGCTCAAAGAGAAATCAAGATCGTAATACTTGTGCTGGTGCAGCTCAAAAGATATTGGCCTCTGGAGAAGAACCATGAATAGAAAACTGATTCTAAAGATGCATCAGACAACAGGAGATCCATGACAATTGTATTGCATATTACTTTATCTTTTCAAACCTTCCCACAGGGAGACAAAAGTAAGTTCCACACTGACTAATAATATGGGGTGACACAGCATTTCAGTTGTCAGATGGCATCTCAAATAGAATTCCTTGAAAAAACTCAAAGACAGGAGGGAAGTGGGAGCAGGGGGTTGAGGGTGAGTTTCCTTTGCATCCCATTTAGAAAGTTCCAGAGTGCCCTGGAGAAGGTAGATAAAGTTGTCACAGCTGACAGTAGCCATGATACAGGGGATAGGGAGTGCAGGGACTGCTTAATAATAATAATAATAATAATAATAATAATAATAATAATAATAATACACTACGTCACAATCATGTTAAAAAACCAAGTATGGATAGTTGATGTTGCAATCCCAGGTGACAGCAGGATTGAAGAGAAACTACTGGAAAAGCTGACACACTATGAGGATTTAAAGATTGAACTGCAAAGACTGGCACAAGCCAGTAAAGGTCATACCAGTGGTGATCGGTACACTGGGTGCAGTGCCTTAAAGACCTTAGCCTGCACTTAAACACAATCGGCGCTGAGAAAATTACCATCTGTCAGCTGCAAAAGGCTACCCTACTTGGATCTGCACTCATTACTTGCTGATACATCACACAGTCCTAGACACTTGGGAAGTGTCCATTGTGTGATCCAATACAACAGCCAGCAGAGCTTGTTTGCTGTGTACTAATCTTGTTTTGTTTCAAATAATAATAATAATAATAATCCCTGGGATACCTAAGCCCAGGAAATGTGGAATGGTAGTAAGATAGCTGCTGCCAATGATCTCGATTGCCCCTACCTCAAGGGAGAAACCAAACCTGGTGCAGTGGCCCAGGGTCAAGCCCCGGGTTAAGCTGGATCAGTTTTGTGTGCCATTTATCCACTGCTGGGGTGATACACACACACACACACACATACCATCTTAAGTGATCCATGTAAATGTTTGCTCAATATTAGAATAAAATGATTTCACTCCATATTTTCAATATTTTTTTCCATCCCCAATAACACCCTCCCTGCAGAAAGGGCATAATCTCATAAGCTATAGTGACTGAGGGAAGTAGATATGCTGGGGAAGTGATGGGTTGCTGTTTTACAATCGGGCTATTACAGAATATGTCATTGCAATACATACTTCTCACACTGTATGGATGCAAAATTGTAGCCAGTCATTTCTGGCATTCTTCTGCTCCTCTAATGGCTATATAGCTTTTTTGGGGTGGGGGAGGGGGGGGGTGGGGGGTGGCAGCTTTTCTTCTAGAGATATTGACTTTTGCATTACCCTTTGCCTACTACATGTAGGATTCTAGCCATTGTGGAATTTGCTGTTTGTTTGTTTTGGCCTAGAGGACATTTTCAAATGATGCAACATTCAAAACTGATATCTCACATTTGCAGGCTGAAGTTGTGATGTCCACTCCACCAATCAGAAGTCTATTTCCTTGTTTTCTGCATGTGACAACTGGGCAACCATCTCTGATGGCAACCTGAGATGTAGCCTTTTTAGTGCAAATCTTCCTTGCTTAAATTCAATTAAAAGCAGGAAATGGGGTGGGAAAGATTAGTTTCATGTGCACATTCTTATTGTTTTCACCAAGTAGCTGTTATGAACACACAGGAAGAAAAATATTTCATGAAGACAACCTTAGGGGAGGAAAAACATACTGTATCAATGCTTTCTTCAGATAGGCAAAACTCCAGTATCATTATCTTATTGAGCAAGGGTGAGTTCATGTCCTGATGTGGAAGTTGTATCCTAATAAATTGAGTGTTTAGTACAACTGATTTAAAATGTATCAGAAGGCACGGAGGGGAATATGACATTTTTCTTTTTTGCATCCTAGAATAGGAAATCTACTTTTGCACAATATGTTCCACATATTCTTTAAGATGGAAATGAACTGTGTTTTAGAAGTATAAAAGTTAGTGTGTAAAATTGGTCAGGCAGAAAACCTATTGCTCTGGAGTTTACTCTTGGGCAGGTATACATATTACATAGCATTGATCTGTGCTACGGGAAAACATTAATTTTAGGAAGAATTATTTCTTTGGGTGCTACTAGTTTTTTCCAGTAGCCTGTAGACCAACTATGATAGCTTAACAGGTCAATATTCTGTTTTATCAATTGGGTTCAACAGTCTGAAAAGTTCCTTTAAAATCCAAACTAAAACCAGGATAGGATTCAATCCCTGTCCAGACATGGAAGCAAACAGAAGTTACTGTTCTCAAGTATTTCTAGCTCCTATTGCTGCATGTCATGCGTTTGTAATATAGTCAGTACACTAGTCATCAAGCTTTCCATAAGGTAAAGGTAAAGGTAGTCCCCTGACATTAAGTCCAGTCATGTCTGACTCTGGGGTGTGGTGCTCATCTCCATTTCTAAGCCAAAGAGCAAGCGTTGCCTGTAGACACCTCCAAGGTCATGTGGCCGGTATGACTGCATGGAGCGCCGTTTCCATACATGCTCTTTTTTTTAACTTTGTCTTGGAGCAAGATAGAGAGATTCAACATGTATCTATATGACTCTACTTATTTATCTGTTCAAGTTTCATGTTCCATCTCATCTTTCCTTTTGAAAGGAATCCTAAAATACACCCTCCTAAACAGTTATTTAGGATACAATTTTTATGAAGGCTTCAAGACAAGTACATATGTGAGTTCCCCATAGGGCATCTCCTCCAGCCCTATTGTAAATAGATGAGACAATAATGGACTGCAGAAGAGTATATTGCAAATTGTTTTGGCTCTATATTTAGCGCTCATTTTCTCTGCTCAGTTTGTAATGGACTGAATTGAAATATTGCCAGAAACTTTTTTCAAGATAAAGGAAGGGATGTATTAGCTATTTTTACAATGCTTAGAACAAGCATTATAAATTATAATGTGTTCTTACGAACACTGTGGATAAATAGAATAACTGCATGTAGTTATCCTTTACTACAATGATCAAAATATCATAATTGACTTTGAGGAAACAATTCCCATTGAAACTAAAGACAAAGCTGTGTTCTATCATTCAGCTGCAGTTGGGAAACATTGCAGTTTCCACAAATTAGAGTGCAATGCCTCTTATCATTGTGTATTTATCAGCAGTGGAACCTGAAATGTTAACTCTTTGTTTTGCATATCTCAGTATTTCCCATTCAGAATGACCATTGGTCATACTCACGGTGGAGTGCTGGGATCTATATTTCCCTGAGGGTGCATCTACACTGACCCTCTGTGTAGTCAGTGTGACTGTAATGGCCCTATAATGGCTAAACACTGCATTATTAACTTGGAGGAAGGTCACCTTAATACAGCTTTCTCCTAGGTTAAGCTAACTAGAGGGAAGATTCAAATCCTGAGCCAGTATTTGGGTTCTTGACCAAGAAGGTGTCAAAATAGATGGTTCCTTAGTGGAGTGACCTCAGGTAACCTCAGAACACAGGAAAGCAGATCCCCCTGCTTTCTCCCCCCCCCCCCCCCCCAATGTTATGGCTATCCCTAGTCATGCCACATCCACTTAACTTCTGTTGGGCAGTCTGCCTGTAATTAGCCAGACTGCACCCTTACTAAGGCTGGACAGTTGTGGAGGGTTCCCCTCTCAGCCTTTGCAAGTCATACACAGGCTGATGTTGGCTAGTGTGCCCAAGAACCTGGTAGGTGGAGGTGGGGGTCATAGATGGTAACAGACATGGCCTGGGGGAAAGGGCATTTTGGATGGATACTCAGTGGTACCAACTGTGTTCAGCATGGCTGGACAGTATTGGCTCCTTGCCACATCCGAGGCAACTCAGAGAGTCCCTATCAGGCCTCCATATAAAATAGTGAGAACTAATGTAAATTCAGTCATGTGAACAATTTAGGTATGCTATAGTTTTCCTTTTTCCTTTTCTTTATTGGTGGAAATTTGAGTGCTCTAGTTTCATTCTTTCCTTTCTACTTTTTTCCTTCCTTCCTTGATTTGTTTTAATTTTTCAGATAATATTAATAGTTTTGGCCCTCTGATTTGCAGCCTTAGTCCAATTTCTGGACTCCAGGAGTTCTTACTGGTGATGTACTATTCTTTGATGACAGAGTCTTGATGGATAATAATAATAATCTTAATAAATGTATTTGTATTTATGTATTTATTTATTTATTTACTAAGCTTATATACAGCAATTCTCAGCCCGAGGGCGACTCATTGCGGTGTACAACATGAAAACAATTGACAAAACATAGTGCAAAACAATCTACAAATCATCATTATCAAAAAACATATTAGCAAACATCAACATTACTACAAAATTTCTACTACATTCCGAATTGTCTCATCGTCAACACACAATCCGATATCATTACCGTTTTTCCATTCCTATGGTCAAATAGCCAGTCAATGCACTTCTTGGTCAAATGCTTTCTTAAATAGCCAGGTCTTTAACTTCCTGCGGAAAGTCAACAGGGAGGGGGCTAGCCTGATGTTCACGGGAAGGGTGTATCCCAACACTATTGCCCAGAAGGGACTTGGAGCGGGTTACAGAACAACACAAAGTGCTGTAAACACATAAAATACATAAAATAGTAAAGTACATGAACACATATAACAATAAACAATATCAAATTAAACATAAAACATGGCATTAACTACTATTAAAATGGGCAATAGATCCATAGTAAAAACATCTCAACAGCAGCCCATTCACAAGTGATATTTAAAGTGTGATGGTCAATAACAGTTGATGGGTCCTGTGTTTTGGCTGATATCTTAGACATTATTGAAGGCCTGCCATGTTTTCAGTTTCCTCCAGAATGATAGCAGTGTCAGGGCCTTCCTAATTTCCCTGGAGAGGGCATCATAAATCTGGGGGGCCATGACTGAGAAGGCCCTCTCCCTCATCCCCACCGTGCTTGAGACGAGGGTGGGACTGAGAGGAGGCTGGCCCCAGCAGTTCTGAAAGTCTACACACGTTTATACGGGGAGATTCTGTCATGGATAGGTTGGACCCAAACCATGTAGGGCTTTGTAAATGATGACCTGCACTTTGAATTGGCCCCAGAAACTTATAGGCAGCCAGTGGAGCTGACATGACTGGACTTAATATCAGGGAAAAACCTTTACCTTTACATTTACTATCCTCCTTATAGCTAGACCCAGTTAGAGCCTGGCTGCCACTCATGACCTAATTGCAATTTCCAAGCCAGCTTCAAAGGCAGCACCATGTAGAGTGCATGGCAATAATGCATTCTAGATGTAAAATTAAGGCATGGACCACTATGGCCAGGTCAGGCTTTTTGAGGTACTGTCACAGTAGGCACACACATTTTAAGTGTGCAAAGGCCCTCCCAGCCATCGCTGACACTTGAGCTTCAAGTGACAATGCTGAGTCCAGGAGGACCCCCAGACTGTGAACCTGAGTCCTTAGGGGGAGTGTAACCTTGTCGAGCACAGGTTGCCACCCTATGCCCTGATTGGCCTCACAAGTGACCAGGAGGATCAGATCTCATGGTTTTCCCCTTTTCCATGAGGGTTTTCTGGATTTAATGTGTTGGAGTAAAGAGGCCTACTGGCCAGTTGTCTTTTGAACTCAAAAGATGGCCTATTCTAAAGAAATTACCCCAATTTCATAGCCATGCAGAAGAGGCATCTGCAGAGTTGAGACTATCACAGTTTCATTGAACTGAATAGATTACCATTAGAGAGAATCACAATCACTGAGATAGTTTTCACTTCTTGGCTCTTTACTGCATTTTGATAATATGGGCTGATATTTTCAGTGCTGCCAAGAAAAGTCGGATGCCTAATATCCATCCAGACAAACAGTAACTATAATTGGTTGGAAAATCAAAGCTACAATTTATATGATGAGTGTCCTGTTTAGGGGACAAGGTTAATTATGTCATTACCTCAAGCAAATGTCAGACAAATAGTTGTATCAAATCAGTATGAGCATTGCTTTGAATAAAGTGCTCCATTTATTGGTAACAGCAGCTAGATGTAGTACATTTCAAAGAAATGATTAAGATTAATGCTGATTAGAATTTTTTAAACACTTTGCAAACAAATGTACTATAACCAATAAACCCACAGGCCCAGAAGGTTTAATTATTTGGTTTAAATGAACAACAAGTGACCTTGGAGGCTATATACTCTTTGAGATTAAACATTTGTGGTTGATAAATATGGAAAGTTTTTTTCTAGAGTCAGAGCAAGTTAGATACCAGAGCTGGGATTGAGCAAACAATTTACATTATGTAATTGATTGGCTGAATTTTTATCTGTTTATTCCTGAGAACAGAAAACTCAGCAGTGACATTTTCTAATTTTCAAAATGCTTTAAGCAAACAGGTTTCAGTTTTCAGACAGATTTGTGATTTGCACAGTTATGCAAATTCTGTTGCTGTTCTGTTACATTTTGATTCTAGCTGTTTTTAGACTTCAATCCTCTGCATATTTTCCAGGGAGTAAATCCCACTGGAGAGAGCAGGAGTTACATCTGAACAAATACGCCTAGGATTGCATTCTTAGTATTATAATGGTGTGCATATCTTGTGTTTTAGCTGTACTACCCTGAGAACTTTTAGTAGAACACCAACCAATATACAGTAGGTCCTCAGTATCTGCTGGTATTTGGTTCCAGGATGCTCTGTGGATACCAAAATCAGTGGATGCTCATGTATGCAGTAGTGTAGTAAACTTGTATCTATCCTTTACATAAAATGGAAAATCAAAGGTTGCTTTTAATAGTTGTTCTTTGAATATTTTTGAACCATGGTTGGTAGAATCCATGGGTACAGATACTATGGATACGGCGAGCTGGCTGTATTATTCAACAAGTGGGAAACATATTTCAATTATTTCAATCAAACATTATAGTTCATAAAGCTTCCATACTTGAGGAATTACAAATAAAGAGATGAAATAACTTTTCAGCTTTCTTCATACTGGCTTGAAATTTTTCTAGGCATTCAAATGAAAAGACTTTTAATATCCAGGAAAGCTCCATCCCAATCTCTAGGGATGAGAATAATAACTTCTGTCCATCTTTGCCATGCATCCATACATATATCACATCATGCAAAGCCATCCCCACCAACTCCTCTTCAAAAAAGAGATTTAAAGATGGGCTCAAAGCCAACCTTAAAGCTGGAGGTCTGCTGTGACCAGCATTGCTGCAGAATTTGAAGAGGCACAAATGGTGGGTGAAAGAGAGAAACGTGCCAAGAGGAAGGCACATCAAGCCAACCCCGACCAAGACCACCTTCCACCTGGAAACCAATGCCCTCACTTGTGGAAGAAGATGCAGATCAAGAATAGGGCTCCACAGCCACCTAAAGACTCACAAGAATTCTGATCCTGGAAGACTAGGATCCTACTCGGCCAACGAGGGATCGCCTAAGTAAGGAAGGAAGGAAGGAAGGAAGGAAGTAACATGACAAAAGTATAAAGAAGAGGTGTATTTCTTCACTAAAGAAGAGGTGTATTTCTTCTTGCTAAAGAAACTAATAAATAATTCGATCAGTTTTCATACCATGGCAGGTTCTTCAAAGTTCCTCAATTACTGGACAGAAAAAAATGTCTAAAGTAATGTATGTATTAAGCTTTTTCTTAATATTTAATATGTGTTTTTGTAGATACGTAACATGAGGCTTGATGTGTGTGTGTGTGTGTGTGTGCGTGTGCGTGTGTATATACACACACACACACACACACATGTGTATATATATATGATAAGCATATTTCCATGCCTCCCCTCTTGCAAGTTAAAAAACAAGCCAAGTCCTGTGTTTGTGAAAGAGATTGCAAAAAGCCAGGCATTGACACTTAGAGATATTCTTGGCTAAACCCCAGACTAATGTTTTTATGATTATGTTCTTTAGAGGCACACTGCAACAGCTTTGAAGAAGTTGATTTTTTGAGTAGATAATGTCATTGGTGTGCAAATTTTGATACACATCCAGGTTAAACAAATAAAATATAAATATAAAAGCGATATCTTTATAATAAAAGTTTTCTTTTCATACACAATGTTGATCAGAAGAATGGTCAGAGAAGTGGTGCTTAAAATCATATGGCAAGTCTGGGGAACATAGTTGGATTTTTAATTCCCATGAGGCTTTGCTAGCATAACCTCGATAAGGAATAAAGGAAGCTACAGTTTAATGACATCTGGAGGTCTGAAATGTCTGAATTTCTCTTAATGGGATGTGTTCAGACAAACATCTTTCAGATAATCTGTTCCACTGTTTAAAATATCAGCAGCATCAGTAGCACCATCAGTGTAGTTTGACACTGTTTAAACTGCCATGGCTGAAATGCTATGAAATCATGGGAGTTGTACTCTTACGAAGCCATTATCCCTCTCTGCCAAATAATGCTGATGACTCCCCAAACTACAACTGTGCCATCTTTATGCGGATGACACACAACTCTACTACTCCTTTCCACCTAATTCCAAGGAGGCTTCTCGGGTGCTGGACGAGTGCCTAGCCGCTGTGTTTATCTGGATGAGGAGGAACAAGCTGAAGATCAATCCCGACAAGACAGAGGTCCTCCTGGTCGATCGTAAACCGGATCGGGGTATAGGGTGGCAACCTGTGTTGGACGGGGTTACACTCCCCCTGAAGCCACAGGTCCGCAGTCTGGGTGTCCTCTTGGATTCTTCGCTTACACTTGAGGCTCAGGTGTCGGCGGTATCCGGGAGGGCCTTTGCACAACTGAGACTTGTGCGCCAGCTGCGACCGTACCTCGTGAAGGCAGATCTCGCCGGGGTGGTCCACGCCTTGGTCACCTCCAGAATGGATTACTGTAATGCGCTCTACGTGGGGCTGCCCTTGAAGACGGCTCGGAAACTTCAATTGGTCCAGCGGGCAGCAGCCAGGATGCTAACCGGGGCTCATTATCAAGAGAGGTCTACCCCTCTGTTTAAGGAGCTCCACTGGCTGCCATTTATTTTCCGAGCCCAATTCAAGGTGCAGGTGCTCACCTACAAAGCCCTGAACGGTTTGGGACCACCCTACCTGCGTGACCGCATCTCCATCTATGAACCCACACGCTCACTCCGATCATCTGGGGAGGCCCTGCTCGTGATTCCACCTACGTCGCAAGCGCGCTTGGTGGGGACACGGGACAGGGCCTTTTCTGTGGCGGCCCCCCGACTTTGGAATGCCCTTCCAAAAGATCTCCGACAGGCCCCCACTCTAGCGGTTTTCAGAAGGAACCTAAAAACCTGGTTGTTCCGATGTGCCTTCCCAGATTAGGAATTCCCCCATCCCGAGTCCTAGAAGCACTTTAGCATAACCGATGTTACCGTACACCGCACCTTTAATCCATGTTCCTCCTGCCATTTCAGCATTTTAACCCTGTACCCCATTGCGCTGGCCGAACCAGTTTTAATTGTGTCTTGATGTAGTTATTGCTGTTATTTTGCTTTTTGCTTAATTGTTTTGATTTGCTTGTTTATTACTGTGTTGTGTTCTATTGTATTGTCTTGAGGCTCTGGCCTGTGTAAGCCGCATTGAGTCCTGCGGGAGATGCTAGCGGGGTACAAATAAAGTTAATAATAAATAATAATAATAATACAACTTCTATGATTCCATAGCATTGAGTCATGGCAGATAAAATGATGTCAAATTGCATTAATTCCATAGTGTAGATGTAATTAGAGTCTTGCAAGCATTTAAGTACTGGAAGTGTACGAAGTATTGGCACAATATACAGTAAAACTAATTAAATGGAAGACAACAATATATCTGATCAGTTACAATCTTGGTAGTTGAATGCACAACAGCACATGAAGGCTAGGGCCCATCTACAGGGGCCAAATGATACTTGTCATGTTGCCAGGGCTCTGCCTGATTTAGGTAGAGATTAATCAAACTCCCAGTTTTATCAAACAGTTTAATTAAAACAGCACTTACTTGCTGGCTGTTTTAATAGACCAAAACATAAAACATAAAGATAGCAAAACAACTCGGTAGTCAAAAGGGTCCAGTCCAGTGGATCAAGAGTCTATACCGTAGTCAAAAGCCAGTCCAAAGGTTCAAGGTTCCAGGATACCAAGATTACAGGAGACAGGTCAGGATACCAGAAAATCCAACAGACCTGGGGGGGAAAAACAGCAGCATCCACCACCAAAATACAACAGATACTTTTATCCCAAAGATCAGTCTCAAGGTTAGCTCCTTAAATCCCGTATCACCTAGCTGCAACCCATCTCCTATACACCTCCACCCCTAATTGCTTTCACCCATGAACTCCCACTTACAGATTACCAAACCCTCAAGAACTAATACTCACATTAACCCTTCCATCACCAACCACCATCAACTGCAGAACATATGACAATACTGCACCTACATTGTACAATTGATGCAGTCTGAGATCACGTTAACTGCCCTGTCTCCACTTTGACAAAATCTTTCTCAACCAAAGAGTGCTGATGCCTCACCAATTTACAAATCTCTTTTGACTTCTTTGTGTGGCAGATCTGTCCTCTTTCTGGATACTGCTTAACTGCTTCTTCCTACTGATGTAGGTTTTCACACTATCTTAGAATGACTGTCACTGGAATAAGTGCTCACACATGGAACCAGGATAGTTCTTCCTAAATATTATTTATGAACCTTGCTTTATAGCAAAATTGCTATTTTTTGTGCTTGTACTTCAGCAAATTTGGAAGTAGAGATTAGGTCAAGGGGCTTACAATTACATGTGTTGGAATCAACATGCCTCCTGTAATGGACTGGCCTACCTTACAGTAGTCAGGCTTGACTTGGAAAAGCTAAGGGTGGAGCAATCAGGCAACTTCATAGCTGGAAGAACAATCTGATTGGCTGATGAAATTGGGGGGAGTGTCTTGGCAACTGGAGATGAGTGGAGCCAGAGAGGGGGACAAAGAAGCTAAGGCATAAGGAAGAACTTCCTGACTGTGAGAGCCGTTTAGCAGTGGAACTCTCTGCCCCGGAGTGTGGTGGAGGCTCCTTCTTTGGAAGCTTTTAAACAGAGACTGGATGGCCATCCTTCAGGGGTGATTTGAATGCAATATTCCTGCTTCTTGGCAGGGGGTTGGTCTGGATGGCCCATGAGGTCTCTTCCAACTCTTTGATTCTATGATTCTATGATTCTAAGGCATAGTTAGTCCAGTTTTGGAGTTTGGTGTTGGAAGAGTAAGTTAGAAGTTTTGAAGAGGAGGGAATAGTTTGGGAATACCTCTTTGAGGAAAATAGTTAAAGCCTTCAGGGAGAAAGAGTAAGAAATTTAGTAGGCCTCTATAGTGTTAGAGTGCTGGTGTGGAAAGAAGAATCAAGAGGTTCAAAATAACCTGTTTGTATTCCTGTGTGTGGAACATTGCTTTTAAGGAACACAAGTTATAAGACCTCTCTCTGTAAGAAGTAAAGCCTGACTGATTATTGAAACCACTATGCATCTTTACTGTTTAAGAACAAAATAAACAACCTATTCTACTTTCATTTCACCTGAAGAGTTCACGTGTCTTCTTAAACATTCTGGCAAGGAGGTGGCCTATGAAGTAATAGAAGGTGGCAGCAAAAGAAACCTTAATAAGTATTTGGTGGCAGCAAAGAAATATTTAATATACAATGGTGGCATCCCATTGCACTGCCTTGCGTGTCTCTTTTCCCTCACGGTCTCGCCTGGCCATACTTGACATCCAGTCTTCATTGCACCTCCTGTTGGAATTTGTCCAACTCTACCATAGGTAAGCTGTAACTTGGCCCTATTCAGTTGTTTAAAATATGTATTTACTTTAGGCACATGAAGAACTATCATATTAGCCACAAACAGTTTCATCATCATGTTCATTAGTGTAAATGTACATAGGTTGACTGGTCTATAGGGAAGCAACTTCACTATGTATGAGGGTTCTCCACATAAGCTGAAGCCTTGAAAATCAGAATTCCAGATCGTATTAACATAGCTAGCATTCTATGTTTAAGAAACCAAATTGGACACTATCGGCGTATAAAGTAGAGAAGAACAGAATACAAAGAAAGCAAGTGTTGGGAACCTTGGTGAGAACAATCCTGAGCTGATGACAATCTTTGCAATTTGGAACTTTTCCTGTACAATATTTACATGTTGGGTTTTTTTGCACACAAAGCAATCAGAAACACATTTTTTTCTGTAGGAAAGGTAATATTTTTATACTGAAAAAATGTGTGCAGAAAATGCTGTAATTGTGGACTTGTTTAGAATTGAATACTGACATAGTTGATTTGCATGAAAAACAGAATTTCTTTTGCATGATGAAATCATTATTTTTTATGCAGAAAATGTTGTTTTCTGTTGAGAAAATGATTTGAAAATCAGCCATATGTAAATTTTGTGAAAAATAAATGCTGAACTGCAACTAGACTTTGAAAACTGCAAAAAAAAAATGGCATCCCTAGTTTAAGCACAGGTTATAAATACCTAAAAAGAGATATAGTCTTCTGAAATGCATTATAAAAGCCATTCCACCCCAGTGAAAAATGAGTTTACACATGTACTCCATTAAATGAATTGCAAATACATATAAGCAATGCCAGTATCAAAAGCTTGTTTGCAGACTTCTTCACAGAATCAAGAAAGTCTAAATACTATGTGAACAATTAGCTATTGTTTCCCATTATTCAATTTTTTCATCTTATTTTAGCAACTGCCTGATTAAAAAGTCATGCAAATAACTCACTGATTAATTTTTTTGGAAGGAAGGAAGGAAGGGTTACTGTAATTTTAAAATGGACTAAAAATAAATCTCAGAGAATTCAAGCTGTTCTTTTTGTTGAGCTGGCCATTCGCCATGTTTATGTTAGAAGTATATAATGCAGGTCTGACTCCTTCTCAGGTGGACAACATACTGTGTCTGATTCAGTGAAAATCTATAATTTCAGTGAAGTGCTTGCAGTTTGGTGCTCAATATTTGGGTTGCCTAGTGATCTGGATGCTTGTCAGGAAAAGAAAAAAGAAAACAAGTCCGATATTGTGCTGGTCACAGAGCAGAAACATATACATAAGGTATTACCTTAGTGGCCTGGTATGTGCAATTCAGCCACATTTTTCATTAATTACCCTTCCAAGTGAACAGGAAGCCAACACTATTACTCTAACAACTGGAGAGATTGGAGGATTTTCCCCTCCAATTTTACATCTTAAAATGATGAGTTTTTTTCTGCAGAGAAAATGCTACATTATCTTTATTCTATTGGTGTATATGTGTTAAACTGCCAAGTAATTATAAATACAGTCCCTGTACAATTAAACACAACCGTTGGGAAGAATGTTATACAAGATTTAATTTCTTTTGAAATCATTTCTCTCTCAATCTGTGTGTGTGTAAGAGAGAGAGGAGGGAGAAGGAAAGACAATATCGCCAGTGCATCTTTCACTGTATAACATCAAGAAGCTAGGGGAAAGGAAGTAGGGTTGGAACATTCAAAATTGTCTAAATTCACCCCAACCTAACTACCCTGTTGAAGGGAATTTATATATAAAGTATCACATAGCACACATGAAACCATGGTTAACCATTTATTTTGATCTGACTGGCCATGTATCTCATTGTTCAGAATATCTCACCATTCAGCCTTTCCTATGGCTGCTTTGCCAAAAAAATGTACAGGACTCTCAAACTTACAGCCAGAAACGGCACTAACACTCATCCCTGAACAGAGTTGTGGAAGTTTCAATATCACATGCAACTGTGAAACAGTAGTACAAGGATGCAGCTGTAGAATCATCATCAAAGGTAAGACAACTATATCCGAGATCACAGGAATGGGAGCTCCCTCATCATTCCTCTTGGACTTTCCTGGACAATTTCCTTCTGCCCAGGGATGAGTTATAGGTGCTGTATGGCTTGTCATACACCCTTTAGACTAGAGTTTCCCAGAATCCTCTTGAATTTTGTCTCATAGAATCCCTGATCATTGGCAAAGGAAGCTGTGTTTTCTGTGAACCCAAATCCAAAAAAACCCTAGAGTTTGTGAATCACTGCCCTAGAATATGCTGTTGTCCTTGGAAGACATAGAATGCACAGGACTTCATCAGATGAGTCTTTGGCAGCATTGTAGATGCTGTTGCCCCAGTTGAGCCATGGAACACCACACTGCCAATCACATGATGTAGACTCACTTCCAGCAGGTCAATGACTCAACTAGGGCACAAGAATTCTACAACCTGCAACCAGAACATGGGAGGCTTACCATGTTCTGTTGAAAACAACAGGGCCAGCACAGGGGGGGAGGGGGGAGAGACATGCAGAAGCACTCCCCCTTGTGTGATGGGGAAGTGTTGCTGCAGGAGATGCAGGACATAGGGTGCTGGGATTGTCCTACTGCCCTGCTCATTCACCACAGAGCCTGGTGAATTGGCCTGTGGGACCTCATCAATGTGATGAGGTCCAGAGTCTACCACTGCCAATGTAGAAAGAAAATTCTGCTTCCAACCAAAAATAATGTTGTATACAATATGTATTGTACCACCCCTTTATGGTATTCTATATGTCTCCTCTACTTTACACACATTTTACAATGGTTCAACCGCAAACACTATGTTGTAAAAACAGAAGACAGGAGGTTTTGTGCTTTTAGCAATACAAGTAAGAAAAAAATATTTCAACCTCTTGGGAAATGTTTGCTATGTCTGTGGGTTATATTAGATTCTGTTGGCTGTTGAACAGCCTTGGTCTTGTTTGCTCCATCATTGTGAGGGAGAACAGCTGCATCCTTTGTCAGTTCTTTAGAACATTTAAATATACAGCAATTTCCGAGATGACCCGACAAGCCTCATTTATATGTGTCCATTTGTCTCTCTGTGTGTAGACATTTCAGACAGCAGGTACTAGATTATGCTTCACACACTTATCTCTCCCCTTCTCTTTCCTCTGATAGGCATCATTTCCCTCTTTCAGTCCTTGGTTTGTGGTAATCATCAATTGATACTAAGAATCAGATATCAACTTCAAGCTGTGATATCTGGTTCTTGTGTGAAGATGAACTGTGGCTAGCTGTAACAGTCTGACAAACTCTGAATCAAACAAGACGCCAAGGGCAATGTACATTCCTTATGCTTAACCAATTTTCCATATATCTACAATAACACAATTTTCTCACAGATATATGCCGTTTTGGCTAAAGGCCATTTGTTCTTAAAACTTGCTCATTCTGAGGATGCCAGCTTTGAGGCTGAATCTACACTGTCATATAATCCAGTTTCTGATCCCAGATTATCTGTTTTGAACAGGATTATATGACAGTGTAAACTCATATAATCCAGTTCAAATGAGATAATCTTGGATCAGATACTGGGTTATACAGCAATGAAGATCCAGCCTGATTCTCTCATTCAGTAGTTCCCATTATGATATAACACAAAGAATCAAAGTTTTCTGAAAGCAAATATGCATCTTGCATTGGTGTCAATTGCTCTCAAATCAACTTTTGAGTTTTGGTGACCCTATAAATGAGGGACTTCCAAGAGTCAACTGTTTCACTCAGATCAGATCTTGCAAATTTAGGGCCAAAGGTACCCATGTTAGTCTATCCTTTATTGAGGACTTCTTCTTTTCCTACTACCTTCTACTTCAACAAGCATGATTATTTTTTCCAGTGAATCATGTCTTTTTGTGATATGTCCCAAGTACAGCAGTATCATTTTAGTCATCTTGATTTGAAAGTTCTGGCTTGATTTGCTCCAGATGCCATTCATCAGTCTTAAGTATTCATGAAACATTTCTCCAACACAATGTTTTAAATGAGTTGGTTTTCTTTTCATCAGTTTTTGTCATTATCCAACTTTCATATTGTTTTATGTGTATGCACTCAAATTTAAAGTATGCTCAGTGAAAGGAATGAGGTTTCAGTTAGTCATTGATTTTAGTCACCTCTTCTAAGTATGACCCAGGCCTTTTCTACACTGCCATATAATCCAGATTATATGGCAGTATAGAAGGGGCCTATGTTTGGATTCAAGCAAATTTAATAATAATAAGACTTTATTTATATTCTGCCCTATCTCCTCAAGGAAATTCACAGGTTCCAACAAACAAAAAGGCAAACATCCAATGCCTCAATTCAACAACAAAAACAAACAATAATGCAAAATAACCCAACATATAAAACATATTATAACATGGCATCTAAAATTAAATAAAACGTAACCTATCAGATAAATTATATCTAACCTAAAACGTGAACATCAAACATTCACATCAATTTACAAGAGCCGATGAGCATTCATTAAAATAAGTAAGTTGATTATGTGGCCAGTGATGTTAAATGAGCTGACAGGGTCTACAAAGCCAGAGTACAATAACAGCTCTCAATCAGAGGTATAACAGCTGTATGTCATCATTGAATCCTCTTCCTCTCCTCATGTTAATGAGCAAAAGTAAATTTTCAGTTGTTTTTTGAAGGAGAGAAGGGAAGGGACTGTCATTTTTTATTTAAGGAGGGAGTTCCAGAGGTTGGGGGGGGGGGGGCGATCACAGAGAAGGCCCTCTCTCTTGTTCCCACCAGCCGTGCCTGGGGTGGGGGTGGGACCGAGAGCAGGATCTCCTCTGCTGACTGCAGTGTCCAGGTTGGTTTATAGGAGATGTGATTGGTCTAATAGCCTGGGCCTGAACCGTTTAGGGTTTTATTTACTCACTTGTTGCTATGACACTGCTCAACTTCTTTTACCTGACAAATCCCAAGTGTAAACAAATATTTGCTTTTAGCTAGGTTCACTGAGATGTGATAACATGTTTTGAGAGGTCTGCATTTCAATGGCTGATTTAGGATGAAAACCCTAACCGTTAGGGCTAATTTTGACTCTAGGCTGTCAGATTCAGTAGCTCAGGTTGAATTGACTTCTGCTTTGGGTATTTGTGCTTAAGGGTAGAAAGAAGCCAAAGAGATGTTCTCCTTTTTATGTTTCTCTGTTCCTATTAATGTTCATATAACAGAGTTTATGTGCTGGCACATAGAGCATTGGTTTCTCCCTGGATACCGACAACCATATTCTCCCAGCTCAATATATGTTTTCCGAACTGACCTAGTTGAGCTCAATCTCTTATTTTGTTTGGCTTTGAGCAAAAACAAGTCAATGTTTGACCCATAATGTACAGTCAGTTCTATGAACACTCAAAAAAAAATTAGGCTACCTTGCAAGGTAAAAATTCAATTCCTATTAAAAGCAGGAGCTTTAACTGTCATTTCACATTTATGTCTAGTAATCATTTGAGTATGAAGGCACTGTGAACCATTCACTTTACATATTTTCAGCTACAGATAACTACAACATCAAAGAAGATAACATCTGACCTACGTTAAGATGTCATCATTGGTTGTGCTGTTACTTAAGTATATTATTTTGTAAAATCATTATCTACATACTGGACTGAAGATATGAAAATATATGTTGCACTTATCTGGACAAGAGATCTTGTATTGGAACTGAAGTAAAACTTTCAGCAATAGCTCTATTTTTTGGGTCTGCTTTGAGCATACAAAGCACATATGCTCTCATGTTTGTGATGTCAAATTAAAGTTGCTATTAAGACAAGGATCACAGTCTTATGCCCAATCTCTACTTGCTTTTATTCATTCCAGCATTGTGTGCAAGATGTGCTGTATGCTATGAACTGTAAGCAATATTTTTTCAGTAACTCACAGCTTAGTTCATAGTGCATCAAGCTGACCATCTCTCCTTCAAGACTAGCTCTGCTTCTCAGGACCTCATTGCATTAATGAGGGGCAGTGGGGGGATTCTCCAGCCTCTGCTATTCTCCTATCACCCTGTGACCTACTTCTTTTTTTTTTTTATAAATCTTTATTAGGTTTTATAAAATACATCGAAAGTGGGGGAATAATCAAAGGAGATAGAAAAGTAAGAAAAGTACAGGATTAAGAGAGAAAAAAAAAAAGGGGAGGGAAAAAAGTGAGGCCAAAAAAAATATCCAAAAAAAGAAAAATAAACAATAGAGTCCAAAAAAGTCCATAAAGAAAGTCCAACAAACAAACAAAAAAAAAAAAAAAAGGGAGGAGGACTCCCTTCTGATTCTGCTCAGTTCAACTTTTGATCATGTTTATATGAATATATAAAAAACAAAGAAAATTGCAGGGACCCCACTCAAAAAAAAAGAAAGAGTGGGATTCCCCTTCCTGTCCTCCGTTGTACCTCGTGTTCTTCTATACGAGATTATCCAAATATTCTTCAATCGTTGACCAATTCGTCTCCTTTATTGCTTTTCCTGTATTCTTTTTCAAAAGAAAAGTCAGTTTGTCCATATCTTTTATTTCGTTTATTTTGTTTAGCCATTGGGATTTTCCTGGAATGTCTTCCTGTTTCCACATCTTGGCAAAAACCATTCTTGCAGCTGTTGTTAAATATACAAACAATTTGTCCTCGTTAGAATCCAATTTAATCTCCTCATCTACTATTCCCAGCAAATAATATTCTGCTTTTCTTGGGAAATTCTTTTTAAAGATTTTTTGGATTTCATCATGTATAACTCTCCAATATTTTTGAGATTTTTTACAACTCCACCATAGGTGAAAGAAGGTCCCTTCATGTTCATTACATTTCCAACAGTTCTTTGATACATTCTTATACATGCAATTTAATTTTACTGGAGTTATGTACCACCTATGGAACATCTTTAACCAATTTTCCTTTAAATCCATCGCATAGGTGTACTTTAATTTTTTCTTCCATATTATTTCCCAGTCAACCATCGCAATTGGTCTTTTAAGATTTTCGGCCCATTTAACCATACATCCTTTAATTAGTTCCGTCTCTGTTGACCATTCTAATAGTTTTTCATATAATTTAGTTATACATTTGGTGTCTGTTTTTAGGAATTTGTCCCAGAATACTTCTTTGATCTGAAATCCTTTTTTTAAGTCCTGAGCATATTGCTCCTTAATTTGTAAATAATGTAGCCAGGTAATTCTGGGGAAATTTTGATTGATGTCTTTATGGGGTTTCAAAATCATAGAGTCCTTATTTAAGAGTTCTTTGTATATTGGCCAAGTCGTCCAGCCCAGTAATCTCCTTTGTTTAGCTTCCATGGGGGAGATCCAAAGAGGAATTTTAGAATAAAAGTAGTTTTTGTATCTCTCCCAAACTCTAATTAACGAGGAACGGATGAAATGATTGCCAAAATTTCTTTCCTTCTGTTCTCTTCCATACCATAAATAAGCATGCCAACCTACCCGAAGGTCGTGGCCTTCTAAAGTAAGAAGTTTTTCCCTTTTTAAGGTCATCCAGTCCTTTAACCAAATAAGGGCATTAGCTTCATGGTATAATTTAAAATTGGGGAGACCAAATCCCCCTCTGTCTTTTTTATCCGTCAAAACTTGATATTTTATTCTCGGTTTTTTCCCCTTCCATACAAACTTTAAGATGTCCTTTCTCCATTCCTCGAATTTCTTCACATTCCTAATTATAGGTATGTTTTGAAAAAGATACTGTAATTTCGGCAAAATTGACATTTTGATCAGCGCAATTCTACCCAAAAGGGAGAGGTTCAAATATTTCCATTTTTCTAGGTCTCTCTGTATCTCCTTCCATAGCCTTTCATAATTGTTTGTAAGAAGTTGGGCATTTTTCGATGTAATCCATATTCCCAGATATTTCATCTTATTAACAATTGTTAGGCCCGATATTTCTTTCAGTTTTTCTTGCTTTTCTTTTGTCATGTTCTTTGTTAGAATAACGGTTTTTTGTTTATTTAGTTTAAAACCTGCTAGTTTCCCAAACTGTTCAATCATAAACAGCCAGTCTTTAATGTTTTCACATGGGTTTTCTATTATCCCAATTAAATCATCGGCATAGGCTCTGGTCTTAAATTCATGTTTGCCAATTTTAACCCCCTTTATATTTCTGTCATCCTTTATATTTTTCAGCAAGATTTCTAACGCCATTATGAAGATTAGGGGTGAGATAGGGCATCCCTGTCTAGTGCCCTTCTCTATCTTAAATTCTTCAGAGATTTGACCATTTATTTGTACTTTTGCCTTTTGGGTCTTATAAATTTCTTCCACTGCGGTAATGAACTGGTGTCCCAAATCCATTTCTTTCATTAAAATTTTAAAGAAGTCCCAATTAAGATTATCGAATGCTTTTTCTGCATCAATTGCAAGAAAAGCTACTTCTTTTTGAGGATTAGCTTCAAAGTATTCAATCATGTCTATCACCGTTCTCAGGTTGTCTCTAACATTTCTCTTGGGGAGGAAACCCACTTGTTCCTCCCCTATCCAATTGCTTAGAAAAGATTTTAGTCTTTGGGCCAGAATATTCGTAAAGATCTTGTAATCCACATTCAATAGGGAGATAGGTCTATAGTTACGTACCTCTGTAGGGTCAGTTTGTTCTTTGTGAATTACAATTATTTCTGCTTCAGTCCATGTGTCTGGTATACCTTGACCCATAAGTACGCCATTCATTACCTTTCTTAAATTTGGCATCAATTCCTTCATAAAAGTTTTATAATAACCTACGGAGAAGCCATCAGGTCCTGGAGCTTTATTAGCATCCATTCTCCTTATGGCCGCTTCCACTTCTTCTTCGGTTATTTCTCTATTTAGATCTTCTCTTTGAGCCTCTGTGATCTTCGGGATATTAAATTTACTTAGATATTCCACTACCTTCCCTTTTGGAATTAAGTCAGAAGAATACAATCCTTCATAATAAGTTTTAAAAGCTTTTAAGATTTCTTTGTCCGTCGTTAACTCCATTTGTCCCAATCTAATTTTTGTTATTCGGTTTGCTTGCTTCTTTTTCCGCACTTGTTTGGACAACCATTTGCCCGCTTTATTTGCATTTTCAAATTGGTATTGCTTTAAAAATTTCAACTGTTTAGCTTGTTCCTCTATTTCTAGGTTACGTCTTTTCTGATGCAGAGTTTCAATTTCTTTTATAAGATCTTCATTGTTTGGTTGGAACTTCAGTTCACACTCTTTCATTTTAAGTTTATTTAGAACCTCCTTTAGGTCTTTCCATCTGAGTTTATTATTTCTTGCATTATGTTGTATGAAATGGCCTCTCATAACGGCTTTAGCAGCATCCCATATTATATTGTGGTGTATTTCTGGAGTATTATTAATTTCCATGTAACTGTTGATTTTCTTCTTATATTTTTGAATGTCAGGGTCTCTTTTTATTAAATTTCCATTTAATCTCCATCTGCCTTTTATTTTTTTTTTGATTGATTAAAATTTCCAACGGAGAATGGTCAGAAATGTCTCTAGGTAAAATGTTTATATCCCAAATTTTTGTTATGACATTATTTGTGGCCCAACACATGTCTATTCTCGACCAGGATTTATGCCTGTGGGAATAGAACGTATAGTCTCTCCTACTTGGATTTTTCCACCTCCACGCGTCCTCTAATTTCTGATCCTCTTTCAAGTCTAGCAATGTTTTGGGTAGAGAATTCACCTTGCCTTTTGAGCCACTCTTTACAGGTTTTGTTTTGTCCAATTGGCTATTTAATATGCCATTAAAATCTCCAAGAAGTATTAAGTCGTCAAATTCCTCTACTTCCAATTTCCCCTTTAAAGTCTCCACGAATTGAGTTTTGGGACCATTTGGGGCATAAATATTACAAATTAATGTCTTTTGATTTCCAATAATGATTCTTGCCGCTATCATTCTTCCTTCCGAATCCTTAAAAGACAGTTCCGATTGTAAGGTATCTTTTATATATAAAGCTACCCCCCTTTTTTTCTTTTCAAAAGAGGAGTAATATAGTTTGCCAATCTTCTCATTATTTAAATGGGCTGTATGTTTATGCGTAATATGGGTTTCTTGTAAAGCCACGATGTCATATTTATCTTTCTTCAACCTATTAAATAACTGCTTCCTTTTATTAGGGGAATTAAGGCCATTAACGTTCAAAGAGAGTACCTTAATTTGCTGATCGATTGCCATTGGTGGATTCTTCTACATCAGATCCCGATTCGTCTAATTCTTCGTCCGGGTTTGAGGTTCCGTCGTCATCCGTTCCCTTTTTTGCGTATTCTGGGGAGGTAAATCTGGCCCTTTTGCTGCGTTTCCCCTTTCTGGGGGTAAGAGAGGATGTTCCAGGAGCAAATTTACGTTGTGGTTTTGGAGATGTATCGTGGGATTTTCCCTCTTCTGACACAGGTTTTTGGTCCTTCATTAGCTTCTCATAAAAATCTCTGGCCTTATCCACCGAAGTCAACCAATATTTGTTCTCATTCAGGGTCACCATTATCCCTTCCAAGCGTTCCCATCTAAATCTTATATTTCTCTTTTTCAACTCCTCTGTAAGAAAAAAATATTGTCTGCGCTTCATTAGTGTTGATTTAGGGAATTCTCTCAGGACGGTAACCCTCATTCCATTAAACTGCAGTGGAATTTTGCTGTTACTTAAAAGGACTTCGTCTCTTGTCCGTTTCATCAAAAATTTGACAATTGTGTCTCTAGCAGTGTTATTCTTTCTCGAGTATGTAGTCACCACACGATAAACTTGATCTACATCTTTCTCCAGCTCCGACATTGGTCTATTCAATGCTTTTGAGAGAATATCCAGGACTATCATTCTAATATCTTCATTTGGGTTTTCTTGGAGATTCCTAAGACGTAGATAATGCTCCAGGTCTCTCATCTCCAATACTTCCTGACTTCTTTCCATCTTCAGTCTTTGTTTCTCCCAAGCAGATACTTTCTGTTCTATATTTTTTTGTGCTTTTTCCTTCTCCTTCGTTTTGACTTTTAGATCTTTTATATCCCGCTTCATTGTGGTCATCTCTACTTCAATTTTCCCCATTTCTTCTTTAAGGTCCTTCTTTAGTTCATTCTTTAATTCTGTTTTTAATTCATCAATTTTATTTTGCATTTCTTTATTATGTTTCTCTTGTTTTGCCTCTAGGTCCTTTATCCCTTTCTCAAGTGATGTTTGGAGATTCGTTTGTGCTAATGCCAGATTTTGAATTTCCTTAACTACATCTTTCAAAGTGGGCTCTTGGGATCCTTGCGAGTTTCTTCTCTGCAAAAGTGACTGGTCAATCTTTGGGTCTTGTTTAATTTTGGTGGCTGGGTCTGCCTTCACCTTTGGTGTCGACATTGTGATAATAAATTATGAATATCTTCCAATTAATTGCCAATATAATAAATTCTATAATTAATTATTGTATATTAACCAAAATTGTTTGAACAAATATTAAATGTACAAATCAGATCAAATCCATATATGTATGAAAAAGACAAAAAATTAATTTAGTCTTGTAAATCAGATCAATTCGATTACAGTTGGTTAATTAATTTAATTTTTAATATTTATTTAATTTATTAACTCCTTTAATTAATTCATGGCCACAATTAGTTGCATTTATAAAATCAAAGAGAAGTTACACCTACAAAAAATTTATATTTAAATTACTAATCCATAGAATCAATAAAAAAGCATAGAGAAAAAGAAAAAAAATTGGTTCCTCCTAACTTCCGCCGCTCCTGCCGCCCCTGCCGTCAGTCCGCTATCTTCGTTTCTTCTTTGAGTTTACAACTCTGTCCCACGTCGCTCCGTATACTCCGTTGTTGGCCCTGTTGTCCCTCCGTTAGATAGTCTGCTTTCACTTTGATGTCTGCGTTGTCTTCCTTCTGTCTCCTTCTATCTCCTTCTATCTCCTCCTCTCCATAACTCTGTTTGAATCTATATTTACTCAATATTCTTTGCACTTCCGCCCTTCTTTGCAATGGCGGGCGCTATACTTCCGCCCTGAGTCGCCAACTTCCGCCTGGTGGTGCACCCAATAAGGCCTCCGACCTATTGGTCCCGCTCAAAATGACTCCCCGGCTCCTCCTCTTCCTTTGGAGCTATTGCTTCGTCCGGTCTCCCTCTTTGTTTACAAGAAGGTCGCGTCGGAGTCAAAACATCATGGCGCCAAGGTCGGATATTGTTTATCTTTTCTTCAGGCGCTTTATAAACAAGAATGGCGGGGTAGTAAAAGGAGATAGGAGGAGGAGAGGAGGGAGATTAACCTTATAGGTTGGTATTAGATTTGGAGTGCAGGATTGTAAGTTACCGTGTTTATGTTAGTTTTTAAAGTAGATTTCCCACGTCAGGCGGATCCGGTTAATCAGTTCGGCTCTTCAATTCTCTAATTTTTCCAATTTCCCAATTCCAAATTTCGAAATGTCAAAATCGTCCAAATTAATCCTGCTTCTTTAAATCTTTAAATCTTTAAATCACAATTGGTCAAGTCCGGCAATTATCTCCGATCACGAGGAACGGAGGAGAAACGGGTAACTTTGCCCCGATTTCTGACTGCCCTTTCTTTCCTTCGCAGAGTCAGAAAATGTAAGATTTGTCCAGTTACTTACCCTCTAACCCGAGGGTTTTGTTGTTTTTAGAATTCTTTGCTCTTAAATAGGTGGAAGAGCGACGGTAGTTCCTGCAGGGGTTTCCCCCTGCTCCCCACGGGGCAGCCCGCTACCGGCGGATATCTTCCCGGGTCCCTATCGCCCCCTCCCTTGAGGGGAAGGTGGCTTTCGGGACCTTCAGGTAATCCTGCACGGTTTCGCGTACCCTCAGCACTCGATCCGGCTGAGGAGGGGAGCTATTTGCTCTACCCGGCCGCACTCTGTGGGTCCTCGCTGAGGAGCTTCAGCAAGGCACTCCTGCCGCCATGCCGTCCCACCGGAAGTCCACCCTGTGACCTACTTCGATTGCAGTGACGCTTCTCCATCACATGTGGAGAAGCATTGCCATGCAACCCCCCCCCCCCCCCCCCAAATGCTGGTGCCATTGATCCCTACAAAACACAGGAAACCTCCCGTGTTCTGGGCAAAGTGTCATAGGATGCTTGCACCAATGGAACCCTTCCCAAAATAAGTGTGCATTGTGTGATGGGTATAATAGGGCTCTGTAGATGAAGAATCCTGCAAGCATCTTATGGTGCTTGCAAAGACCTGTGTGATGAAATGATCAGCATAATATAGGAATCACCTTCTTAATATACTGGTTAGGAATCAGATCACTGCAGGTTCTGAATTTCAATGATTTCCAATTTTGAAATTGTGTCCTAGTCCCTAACTCATTAAATAAATGAAGGAAGGCTGTAGTGTGAATAAGTTCCGGGATGGGAGTCAATTCTTTTGTTTTATTAAATTTAAGATAAAGATATTTAATTATAAAGAAATTAAACTGGAATGAATTAAGGATGCAATGTCCAATTAGTGTATTTACATAGAGGGGATTCATATTCCAAACTATTCCCAAAAGGTTCCTTCAGTTCATATTTGGTGGGTGAGGAAACTGCTGTCTTTCTCTCCCAATTGTATATTAATCATTGGTAATCACAATTGACTGATATTGATAGGCAAAACCTATCAGTAGCTGCCAATCCTTCAATGATCCCATCATCAACCTTATGTGATGAGTCCATTTTGCTTCTGTACTGGCATGCCAGCACTGAAGTGACATCAGGAGGTGGGGGTTCAAAATTGCTTTAGAATAAATTATGGAGCAGCATAAGTATGGAAAGGGTATGTAGAAATACAATTACTGAACCAACCACAGATTGGCAAATCAGTACAATTGTGTCAGTGAAAAGAGGTGTGAAGCATAAGGTGCTCGATCATGCCAGTTTCTATCAGGTATTGCTATTACTGGCTTCATGAAATAAAAGTTCCAAAAAACATTAAAATTTAGCTTTCAACACCCTTTATGATTTTTATTGGTAATGAACTGATCTATCATCACCATCATCAACATCATCTGGAATATTACCATTTTAGCCCATATATTGCCTATCTCTGTTACAAATATTTTCACCAAAGAAGCCAAGCTATCACTCACCAAGATAGCAATATCTTGGCTATTTTAACAATCACACCTTTTTGCATTTCCACTGCCAACTAATGTTGTGGCGTTGTCAGAAAGCAACACTCAGAAAATGTAATCCTGTGTACCTGTAGTGGGAGAGAGCTGTTCCAGGTGTTTGCAAATGATAGAAATCTGCAGGTGAGGTGCTCAAGGTAGCGCTCCTCTCATAAATCTATCATGCAATCTTGTTGAAAGCCAGGCAGCTTCTTTTGTCCCTTGACAATTAAATCAATGCAGCTACTCGTGAAAGAACGTTCTAATCATGTCACTGAATCTGGCCTGTAATGGTAGAGGCTGACTTGAAAAGAAAAGAAATGGATTGCCGTTAGCATCAAACTTATATTGACAAGTTAAACAGGAAGCTAGGCCAGCAGTTCTCAACTCTGTCTGAGTCATACAGCAGGCTGCTGACGAGCTGTCTCCTCCGCTGCATAGCTTCAGATGCTGTTTTCTTTGATTCTGCTTTGATTCAGAAGGGCTTGCACACTTTTATCCATTTGAGAACAAGATTCAATGCAAAGCCACCCGAGACTGACAGTATATGCATGCCAATTTCTTAATGAAAGAAAACTTGCCATTCTGCCCTTCATGCTTTCTGTATTTCCCCTTGTGCATCAAAGTTGTTTTATGCCTCAAGGGCAGGATGCACAGCTTTCCTGGGTTATGCAGTGAATCTGCACTTTGAATGAGAGGGAATGTTACCATTGTAATGTGACAGAGGTTTCTGATGAAAGGGGAGAGTTACCATTGCAACATGACAAGAGTATTTTGATGAAAGAGGATTTAAGATGCCACATTCCACTTTTACGTGCATCTTTCTTAGGGAAAATGTCTAGTTTTTTTAAAAATCAGCCTTTGTATCTCTGAAACTATGTGCTGTTAAGTGGCATTTGGAAAACTGGGTTTGTGGTGGAGAGGGGAAAGGTTGGACTAGGAAAAAAAACCCTGCAATTCTCAGCATAATAATGTTCTTTCAGTACCATGAGCTTGATGCATTTGATTAGATTTGTAAACATTGAAAATACATCTGCTTGGAAAATTCAACACAGGGGTACACTATGCTTTAATTCATCAACTGGAAAATATTTGTATTTATTGCTGGAGGGAAGGGGGGCATATCAAAATTACATATGAAGAAATTATTCTAAATCAGACTATTAGCACTATCCATTATAGATGAAGACGGCAACAAATAAGGAGGACACAATCTAGTTTCCAGAGAATGCCCAGAAGCAGAAAAATTGCCACAATCTCTTCCCCAACCTGTGCACAGAAAAAACTATAGTGAAGACTTTATTTTGAGCAAAATTTGCATGTAGGTTTTTAGTACAAAAGAAAGCATTTCCTGCACAGAAAATGATGGCCAGAATCCTGTATGGCATGCAGAAGCATTGTACTTGTCACTTGCATGTTCATGGTCCCTACATAGCCCATAGTTTAGGGTCCTCATAAAGATTGAAAAATTCGCACTAGGCAGCAACAGTTGCAGGTCTGTTCCCTTCTAGCTTGTAAAGTAGCTGGCTGCTGTTCACACCTAACCATGAGTAATCTCCATCGTCCATGAGTAATCTCCATCATGAAAAGGAATTGTGGCAGGGACTAAGGTTCTGAAGACCTCATCACACTTATCAATTTAGGTATCCTAGAATGCTTGCCAGGCAGTTGAGCAAGGGATGGACATGCAGGCCATCAACATGGGAAGGCTCCTGTGCTGTGCTGTCTCCTTTGGAGCCAGCACAGTTCTGCCCTGGTTGGGCAACACTTCCCCTATGTGATAGGGGAAGCATCATCATGCTTGCTAGTGAAACTGCACCGGGGGGGGGGGGGGGTGACATGTGATAAGGTCCTGATTGTCACAATGTGGATTGCTCATGGGAGGGAGTGAAAATGACCGTTAGCTACTTCCCAAACAATGGGAGCAAACACTTATTGATCACAGCAGCTACTGCCCAGTAACTGGATGGGGAAGGGGGAAAGACAGAATTCACTTCATAGCACAATACAATGCTTATACATAGGTAAATTTATTTATTTATTTACTTCATTTATATACCACTTTTCTCAGCCCTAAGGTAACTCACTGAGTAAACCGATTTCTGGCATTTATCATGACTCTTGCCAACATAGCAGTTGTTATGTTGGCAATTTCTTCCTGGATGTTAGTCTTCAAATCTTGTAGGGTCCTTGGACGGTTCACCTAAACACGGGATTTTAAAAAAAAACCATACAAGATTTGAAGATCAACATCCAGGAAGAAATTGCCAACATAACGCCTGCTGTGCTGGCAAAAGTCATGACAAATGCCAGAAATCGGTTTACTCAGTGTATGGAGAATGGGGGACGTCACCTACCTAATTTGATCTTCAAAACTACGTAAAACAAAACTTTAGGAATGCACCTACATTATAAAAAAATTCTGATTCATACAATGGGTTTTATTAAGTTTTGAAAAAAGGAAGTTATGCTGCTGAACCCTGTATTTTATATTTATAGTTGTATTTCCTGATTTCTTGTAATTGCACAATTGAATTAAAAACAGCAATAGTGTGAGAAAGCAGTATTGCGAGGGTGTGATATCAAAGGTGCTCAACATAGTTTGCACCCCTATCAGTGATAGCATTACTGAAGTTGAACAGAGGTATGTGTAACAAAATCCTTAAATTCTAAATAGTAGAACTACCAATATATAAATACCACTGAATTGGTTGGTTCACTCACTTTGGGAGTAGAAGTCAGATTCACAATGGGCAGTAGTTTGGATAGGTTAAGATAGTTGAGCAACCTGAAGTGTCCTCCCTCTATGTCTACCTATCCTAATCAGTCTGTGATGTAAACTGAAACTCTTGGGGATGTTTCTTCACAATTTATTCTCTGCATGAGTCCTCTTTTGAACTTCCAAGATTTAGCTAGGTTAGATCAGCACCCTGTTACTCTTTCTAGAATGAAGCTTCTACAATAAAATCTAGTTTCTTTCTTCAAACTGTTGGCATGTTTGCTCTTTAAACTCCTGCCTACACTCTTAACAGTTTTTACCTTCTATATTGACCCAAAACAATAAAATTAAATGACTGTAGAGGTAGCCTCACACTTATATGATGCATTTTCTTGGAATATTTATTAAACTATAGTCCTGGGCATTCAGAAGTACTACTTTATTTTGCAGATTGCATTAATTATATTTCTGGAGTGGTCACAAAAGCATGACTCCTTTTCCCTGAAGGCTTATTAAACATGAAAGTATTCGCTTCTTGTTTGGACTGCACGCTACTTCATATTTCATGCTGTATTCATATTATTATTTGGTGCTCTGGAGAGGATTGCTGTTACCTGTTATTCAACTCTGTGGGTGCACATATTTTTTTCTGAACTGTAGGGTCTTCCAGACTAGTCAAAGCTGCCAGGTTGTTGTGCCTTTCATGGATGCATTGAGTATCTTTAAAAGCAAGTTTCAAATAAGTTTTTCCTGCCTTTCTATTCTCTCTCTCTCATACCTCAGCACTCTTCTGATCATCTAGATGTTTTGCTCATGGCATGAGCTGTGACATTGAATATGGGTTGTCCGATCTCCTCAGATGTTATTTTCCAAATGTGCTTTACAATTCATGTTATCCTTCAGTTTCTGTTCTATCTTGCTCCTTGCCTGACCCTTACCGATGAAGAAGTCAGTGAAGTTTCAAAAGTCTGCATGATATATTTTGTGCTTTTTAGTTGACCAATAAAGGTTTTGCTTTTTAAAGATTTTGTATCATGCCTCTTGGAGATTTTTTTTAATCTGAGCAATCTTAATGTTAATTTCCTCAGTTGCTAAACAGTAATAATATTATTACCAAGCGCAAAAAAAGTTCAGCACCTGTCCACTGCCACAATGTTCACAAATTCCCTAGCCAGAATGCATCTAACCACAGATTTTGTTAAAGGAAATCACATTCCTCTTTGTTCTTTTGCAAGAAATCCCACCCGTAAGCCTCCCCAGTCACCAGAGCACAATTAGGAATCTATGCTGTAATTCTTATTTCAGAGACATATAGTGGTTTTTCTCTTGTCTTCTTCACTATATATGAGTGTGTGTAGAGAGAAAAAATTATCATTAGAACAGTCAGAGAAAATTTATCAAAGAAAGTTTTTGCATTTGCAAGGCTGTTTTTTGTGCAAATGATTTTCATGAAAAATACAATAGTTACTGCCATGGACTTAAGTAAATCAGACACATCATATCTAATATAGTCTTCTCCTTGTTGTGCATACTTTGCTTTAAAAAGGTGATGGATTGGTTGTTGCACCAGAGTTACTTGCACAGATTATAAAAACAGTGTTGTTTTAGTCCTACAAGAAACAAATAATCTTGCCACAAATACCAGTTTCTCAGAAGCGATTGTGGCTACATTGGCATATGTTTTCATCTTGATTGTGAGACATTTTATGAAAATGTTGTACATTTACTACATGAAAGGTCCTGGGCATCCTTGGGTCAGTTGTTCTCAGGTCATTCACAGTCTGACCTACCTGATAGGGCTGTTCAGAAGCAAGTGGAAAAACTGAGAGTAATGTATTATCATTATGTGGCCAGAATCTCTTGTGGCATTTATAAATGAGTAACCTAGAGTTAGACAGTGATGATGCTTAGATAATAGATATACATGATTCCTGAAGATACCCTGCTGTTATTGGTGGGGCCCTTTTATCTGTCAACTGAAAAATAGCTGAAAAGTAGCCCCTTTCCCCTCATTAAATGATCCACAGCACCATAGGGGATTGCTGTTCCTGCCTATTGCACCAGTGATCATTCATGGGAGGAAGGGAGAAAGCAGCCAGACTATTCCCCAGCAATAAGATAACAGACCCATAATTATTGGAGCAGCTGCCTGCCAGTAACTGGTAATGGGGAGGCAGGCATTAAACGAATATTTACTCAGAGCCCTATAACTATGGTACTTACACAGGGTTCCAGCAAAAATTATTTAATTTATCCATTTTGCACCCTTTTCTCAGACTTGCCCAAGGAGAATGACAAAGAGTAAACAGAGACAATGTGAACACAATATATTGTCAAAAGCTTTCATGGCCGGAATCACTGGGTTGTCGTAGGTTTTTCGGGTTGTATGGCCTTGTTCTAGAAGCATTATCTCCTGACGTTTCACCTGCATCTGTGGCAAACATCCTCAGAGGCTGTGAGGATGCTTACCACAGATGCAGGCAACCTCACAACCTCTTAGGATGCTTGCCACAGATGCAGGCAAAATGTCAGGAGAGAATGCTTCTAGAATATGATGATACAACCAAAAAACCCGACAACAACCCAATGTGAACACACCCATTTTTGTGCTGTTGCATGCTATAATAGAATTAAAGGCACCACAGCTTGGGCAGGGTGGTCAAACAATCCCACCGCTGCCACCAGTATAATAAAATCAAAGGATACCTGGGGCAGGGGGAAACAAAGAATCCCACCGCTGCCACCAGTATAGTAAGGGATGAAAAGGTATTATAAATGACCGATGTTATTGGTAGTATTAGCCGCCGCCACCTCAGCTTTATTGGTCTGAGGAACCAAAGGTGTGAATGTGTTGTAGGTAAAGTGTGTTTGCCCTGGTTCTTCTATTACTTCTTAACTGGCTGACTGGACTTTAAAAGTGCTTGACAAACTGAAGCTGACACCAGTTAAAAGTGAACTAGAAAAGGTTTATTGAGCCTTAAAACAAACATCTACTCATGGAATGAGCGGTACAGAAGCGTAATTCAGTTGCAGAGACTTAGTTGAATTAAACAGTTAGTCCTACTGACCAAAAAGCTTTTAAAACTGTGAGTTCCCTTAAACACACTGTTCTATCCTTAGAAACAGTATCTCTTAGAGAACAGACTCCTGTCTGTCTCACACACAGGGCTATAAGATATCTTTAAACTTCTCCTAAGTTTAATAAGACAAAGCTCTCTTTTACTGGTCCTCTCAACTCAGTAAAACCCTAGCCTTTGTCTCAACCTTATTCCCTAACCTTAAGGCTCACTTTCTAGCTTTCTTTCCTGTCAGAACCCTATTTTAGCTTCCTCTCTTAAAATCCTATCCCTCTGTGTCTGATGTCAAGACATTCTCTCCCTGTCACAAGCTGACAGCTTCTTTCCCTCTCTCAACCGACTCCTCCCCTTATTGCTCTACCCAATCAGGAGTCGGCTTGACTCCTCCTCCTGCTTCTGCCTGCCTTTCAAGATGACAGCTACTGATATTCAGGCTTTGGCCTGGTCGCCTAAAAGGTAGATTTCACTACACGTGCCTTCAAGTCATTTTTTACTTAGGGGGACCTTAAGTTGAACCTATCATTTTGGGGAAGGGGGGGGGGGGATTTGTTCAAATAATTATCACTTTCCCAAGTTCATTCAGTAGATTTCCATGGCTGAGCAGGGGTCCTGGTCTCCCAGTATCTTGGTCCAACATTCAAATCACAACACCATGGTGGCTCTCTAAAAATCATGCCATATACATTTTGAAAATATAATAAATAAACAACAGAATTAAAAACAAACCAAAATAAACACAAAACACAATCTGAAAGACTTTCCCTGAGCAATCCATCATCAAATGCATGCTGACACCCAAAGGTCTTCTTCTTCTTCTTCTTCTTCTTCTTCTTCTTCTTCTTCTTCTTCTTCTTCTTCTTTTTCTTCTTCTTCTCCATTTTTATCCTGCTTTTCTCCCATAGGTGGGATTTAAAGTAGCGTATGATGGTTAAAAGAGGCAAAATATTATATAACATAAAAACAAATTCAACAAAAACATAATATAATCAAATAAATAGATTACACACTACATAAACCATATATAACAAATTAATAAATTAAGACATTATACCATGATCCTCAGGCCACTGAGGTTACCTATTAAAACAGTTATACTACAATCCTAAAAACTCAATTTCCTTTAGGCTGTGCAAAAGCATTGCCAGGTCCAAAATTGCTGGGTGAGTAGGCTTATTAACAGAAGAACCTCCTCAAGCACCAGTAGCCAAAAGGGATAAAAAGAACTAGAACAATGTTATATCTTTCTTAGGAGGCTTTTCTTTAAAGCAAAATAATATGGTTGCACTATTTACAAGAACAAGGTTTCTATAACACAAATAAAATTCTTTATACTTCTTCTTTGCTTCCATGCTGGGCTTCTTTCTCATACAGATAAATAGTTTCACTCTCACCGACCTTCATCACACACCGAACTTACACAGGAGCTGTACACGGTAGCTTTTTACACACAGCAGCTTTCACACTGGAGCTTTATACATGAGGTCTTCAATCTGGGTCTTCTCTCACAGAAGCTTCTCAGTAGGCCTACTCACACTAAGGCCTACTAACACTGAGACCTACTTCACTAAGGCCTACTAATCCACTGAGGCCCTTCTCCCACAGAGGCCTTTCACAGAATGAGGTCTTCTAACACTGAGGGATCCACCAGACTTACAGCTACAAAGCTACAGGCATGCCTGCTTATATTGAATTGAAGCTTTTGTTGAATTATTGTATCACTTTAACCCTTTCCATACATGACTCACATTTTGGTAATTAAAAATACCAAGTTAATTATTAATATTTCTGACAAAAATAGCATTCAAACTTTTTTCATTACCCATAACTGTCTGGTCATTGTCTATTATTGATCTTCAGATTCCACAAAAAGGTTTAAATTTATGAATGAAAGACCAGCAAGGAGGAGGCCAATTGCACCTCTTTAGGAAGGGAGTTCCAGAGCCATGGGGAAACCACCGAAAAGACCTTCTTTCTTGTTCCCACCAACCGCACTTAAGTCAGTGGTGGGACCAAGAGATGGGCCTTTCCTGAGGATCTCAGGGCTCATGTGGACTTGTAAGAGGAGATGTGGTTCCTCAAGTAGGCTAGGGCTTTATAGGTTAAAGCCAGCACCTTCAGTTGCATCCAGAAACAAACTAGAAGCTAGTGTAGCTCCTACACATGCCTTCAAGTCATGTGTAGGGTAGTTCTTTCCCTATATCTCACCCCCATAAGCAGTCTAGCTACTGACCTTTGTACCAGCTAAAGTTTCCAAATACTCTTCTGGAAACTTCAGCTTACAAAAGGATAGCAAGGAGTATAATATCTAATTTCATCATGAAACCTAGGAGTGCTGCTGATAAGTTTCTTTCCTGTGTTCCCACCAGATGTATTTGTGAAGGTGGTACAACAGAGGGGAAATCTTTGAAAGAATATCTGAAAATATAGGCAGAATAGGGCATGATGGTCCTTAAGATAATTGAATTAAGATAATTGGGAGGGGGGGAAAGGCCAGGTTATAAATGTAAATAATACACTAATAAGTATTTAATCAGAACAGGAATCATACCATTGATTTTTAAATTGAGGCTAGACAAATGTAAAGTAAATGAATGACATTCAGCGAGTGACAAACAGAGAGAAGACAATAGTGGAAGTGACAGATGTTCAGGGAGTGACTGCTAGTGTGTGTTACTCATTTTCATCTATAAAATGTCAGTGAGTACATTATTCCCAAAAAAGATATTAGAGTGGGGTCTAGAAAACAAAACAACAGCAACAACAATGCATATGTATATGTATATATCTTGCCTATATGGATGAAACTGAATCTTCTAAACCTGTCTGGTGTTTACTTGAGAAAATGGTTTGTTTCTGAGAGGAAGGGGAAAATAAGGCCCTGGTGTTAAACAAAGTTTTAATATACATAATAGATGTATAACTTTAATGACTACAGCTGCTGATCCATGCCTGAATAGCTCATTACCTGTATACAAGGGACATTTGGAAGCATAAAATATTAATGTCGAATTCCAAATGGCTATACCTGCTTTAACGGTCCCGGTCTAAGATTGGCTCATTGACTTCTTTGTGCTTCCTATATAATTGTGCACTGCTAAATTAAAATGAATATCCTTTATTTAGTATGCATGATACCATTACATAACAGTCTACAAATTCACTCCAGATGCATACTAACTGCTAGAATAAGCATTTCTGAATACAGTTTTACATAATATACTTATCTGCTTCATTTAGTTATCCCCATAAACTCAATACACTCCAAGCATAAACAGGTTGTTAAGTACATTTAAGGATTTTAGAATGAACACCAGAGCTGCAGTTATCATTAAAATGAAGTGCTGATGTTGGAGTCAGGCCACACGGAACTGTTTATCCAGTACTGTATTAGAATTACAATCTTGCCTTTTATTTATCCTGTAGAGTATTGCTGCCTGTGATTGCACAGTTCCATGGAATTCCATACTGAAAAGAAGTATAAATGCTAAATATCATGTGCAGACATCCTGGTGTAAAAAATGAGCATAGCTGGTTCTCATTTGCATCTATTTAACAGGGATTTGATATTCTCTAGTAACTGTGAGAAGTACTAAAAGCATCTACCAAAACCCATAGTCCATTTTCAAGCTATAGTTCCCCAGATTATTTGGGGAATCATAAGAATCAGGCCATGCCACTAGTAGCTAGCTACACATTCTACATTAGTGTGGGTAAAGGTAAAGGTAGTCCCCTGACATTAAGTCCAGTCATGTCTGACTCTGGGGTGTGGTGCTCATCTCCATTTCTAAGCTGAAGAGCCAGCATTGTCCATAGACACCTCCAAGGTCATGTGGCTGGCATGACTGCATGGAGCGCCGTTACCTTCCCGCCGGAGCGGTACCTATTGATCTACTCACAATTGCATGTTTTCAAACTACTAGGTTGGCAGAAGCTAGGGCTGACAGCGGAAGCTCACGCCACTCCCCGGAATCGAACCTGCGACCTTTCAATCAACAAGCTCAGCAGCTCAGTGCTTTAACCCACTGCACCACCGGGGGCTCCTTATGATCCACATTAGTGTGATCATGTATTAATTTTAATTTGCCTTTAATCCAGGCTTTGAGGGGGAAAACAGAGAATAAATAAATAAATCATCACATCATAAGTAGCTACCCATCACTGACCTGATTTACATTGCCATATGATGCACTTTGAAACTGCATTATATAGTCAGTGTGGCCTCATATAATGCTGTTTAACAGCACTAACTTACATTATATGTGTCTGACCACATAATGCAGTTTCAAACTGCATTATATGCTAGTGCAGATAGGGCCACTGTCTAGGGCAGGGGCCCTCAAACTATGGCTTGTGAGCCAGATCTGACTCTACAAGGTCATTTACCCACCCCCAGCCTAAATTTTAGACTTAGGGTCAGCCCAAGTCTAAAATGACTTGTAAGCACACAACAACAATCATTCTAACTAACCTCACTATCCCATCAGCCAAAAGTAGAGCCATATTTCCCATTGAAATACTGGTAAGTTTATATTGGTTAAAATTGTTCTTCATTTTAAATATTGTATTGTTCTTTCATACACACACACACACACACACACACACACACAAATAAGATATGTGCAGTGTGTATAGGAATTTGTTCTTTTTTTCCAAAGTATAGTCTAGCCCTCACAAAACTCAGGCCCCATCCACACAGTACTCTAATCATGAGATTTCAAAATTGAGGGTGACTAGATGACGGCACTGGAAAACTTGTGATGATTCACTATGAAGGAGGGAAACTGTGGGATAAAAAGTTCCCCCTTTATCCTGTTTCTGGCTGAAAGATGTGCATGTTCACATTTCTCTATGACCCTGCATGCCAGAAAATGCATGTTTTCCTTCCCTCCTCTCTGTGGAGACTGCTTCAGCTGATGTCAGTCTCTTTGTAAAAGCCAGAAACAGCTGATCAGCGGGCTGGGCTGTCAAGTGGACACAAAGTTGAATGACAGGAAGCACAAATGGAGTGCTATTAAAACTCTCTGATACTCTTGATTTTTCACTGTAAGTACTGTAACACTGTAAATAGAGCTTTAATAAATATTTAGGGAAGGGAGAAACATTCCTTTCATTGTGCACTGATCTGCATATGTGCACTTGCAAATATGCTTTTATTTCTGATATATGCATGTGCGCATAAATGGATCAGGGCATAACAAATAAAAAAACCTTCCGGTGAATGTCCCCCATACCATCCTGAGACACTGAAAGGAGGCCATTGAGGACAGTGGGGGAAGACAGCCCAAGACTGACCAGTCTATGTGGTGACCTCCTCTAAAAGTTTGGTTTTTTCTTGTCCCTCTTCTGTATCCCACAATTTGGCACCATCTGGAACTGCCCTGCAGGACTGTGAACTGGTCCTCTGTTTAAAAAAGTTTGAGAACCCTTGGTCTAGGGCCTTAACCATTTTTTTAACCAGAGGAGTAAGTGCCTTCTTCCATTCTATATCAATATGCAGATTCACATCTGCCAGTCCAGTTATTTGCACATCATGATGGAAACCCTTGTTTATCTCATTCTTGTAAGCGAGAGTGAAAATTTTCAAATTACTTTCTTTACTGGGCAACATAACAAGAATTTTTCTGCACATTTTTGAAGACATGTTCAAAGTTGTGAGAAATTTTTTACAGCCAGTGATTTTTGTGTGAATGACAATTACGGTTGCTCCTTTGCATAGACTTTAAAAAGGTAAACTTGTTCCCAACTTTTTTTTATCAATAATCTTGTTTTATACTTGTTCGCTCTTAATGTGTGTAAGCTTGTGGCTTTGCTTAACAAAGGAAAAGTGATTTTGCACATATTGTTGTTCTTTTTGTTGTTGTCATCGTTGTTGTTGTTGTTGTTGTTGTTGTTGTTGTTATTATTATTATTTCATGCCTGCTCTCCTCATGGCTCGAGGCAGGTTACAACATTGCTAAAACACACATTCATCTAAAATACATTATTTAAAATACACATATTAAAACATATTTCCACAAAATACATATTAAAATACACAAAACAAAGATTAAACATAAGATGCAAATTTGGGAAGGGATTCCATAATTCCACTTTTTCATAGGAAGGTCTTGTTGCAGTCACCAGTCTCTCAAAAAGGTGTCTAAACGTGTTCACTTTCTTTGCCTCTAAGGACAAAAAATATGATGGATTTTACATTTCTCTGCCCCCAGGGCCCCCGGATCACATTTTTGCTCCAAAACATCCCTAAATGCCTTCTGGAAGTTTTGAGGGCATTGTCATCATGTTTGAAGATTCAAAGGACCCCTAGACAGGTCAAAAACATTTTGTGAAACTAAATGAGTTGTCCACAAAGTCTCCTACATGGCTTCTGGACCAACTTTAACACATTAACACATACCCTTCATGATCCAATTTAAATACTGCTGAGGGGTTTTTTGTGGTGGTGGTGGTGGAGATGGCAAGGTGTGTGTGTGTGTGGGGGGGGGGGGGGTGATAGAGAATTATGGAAAACAGCCATATCCAGAGGCTTGCATCATTACCAATTCCAACCCACCCAAATCTGGGACTGATGGCCTTTCCTGCTGGCCAGATCTGGGATAATGTCAATCATATACACCCAGATCTGAGGAGGATGGAAATTCCAGCTGACCACATCTGGAGTTGATGGAACTTGCAGCCTGGCCAGGTCTTGAGATAATGGAAATTCAAATCCATCATCTATATGATTTGATTAAAAGTTCGCTTATACAGGTATATATTTTTCCTGGAAGAATTGCACAATCCCATAAGTTCAAAATCTGATGAGACTGGGGTTTTGCAATTAAATGCTTGCTTGAGTTCCTAAGCGTTGTCCCTTTAAACACTTTAAATATTAATTTAAAAAAAATAAATGTGCATTTTGCAGTGAGAAGCCTTTCCCTGTTTTGTGTATTTTGCATGGGAGAAGGCAACTTTTCATTGCCAAAACTGAAGAATTTGTTGCTTTCCGTAACCTAGCTGTTTTGCAAAATGGATGATTTCAATTATTAAAAATTAATATATGCATTTTGTTATAAGATGCCTTTCTCTGGTTTGTGTATTTCACAAGGGGGAGGGCTATTTCTTATTGCCAGACCAGCTGAGGGCAGAGTTTACAGCAATTCAATTCTAACACATTGCTTGAACATTTCTAAAGTAGCAAAGGAAAGCTGGCACACAGCACGGAAATGCTAATTAAGAAACAAAATTACAATAAAGTGCTGGAATAAGCAGTAAAATTATGCAATTTAATACATAATAATAAAAAGGAACCAACCCCATTGCTGCATCACTTTTGGATTTATAACACATCTGAAAACATTTTCATGTCAATGCAATGGAATCCTGGAGTTTGTGAAGCCGCATGATTCTTTGGCATAAAAGGGTAAAGACCTTGTGAAACTGTATTAAATCTATAGTGTAGATTCATCCCAGGTTTAATTTGAACAAAATTATGCTATCACCTAAAATAATCTTCCAATGTATGGTACTAACAAAATATTTCCCTAATATTTCTTCAGAAGGTTTTGCAATATTCATCCAAAATATGTTATTCCAAGTTGTTTTTTTAAGGGCTGATTCTTTTGATGATTCTTTTGAATTAGTATTGTTGACAAAATAAAATTCTCTAAAATAGTTGGCAATGATATGAACTTTAGTAATTTGATAATAATGCATGTTGAAATTTTCTGACATGCCATCACTTTCCCACTTTGGAGGGTTTTTTTCCATGTCAGGAGCAACTTGAGAAACTCTTTGGAGTTATCTTCCAATATTTTCAGAAGAGTGAAAAATGAAATTAATGTCAACTGAAGTGATGCATTGTATAATATGGACACTAGTCAACAAGTAACTGAACTAAGACTAAAATTGTATTTTGCACAGGTCACCAAGCAATGTTGAAATAATAAAGAGGAAGAGCACATTTGTTACAAAGTCAAGAAAATTCAAAGCAGTGACTTAGGTGAACAACTTCATATACCAGTTCCATATCACTAAGCTATGCAGTCTCTTCCTCCACTTTTTCTCATTATATTTTGACATTTTATAGATTGATCTTGGTTCCGGACTAGTAGCTTATAGCTCCAGGCTGGTCAGACAAGACGTAACTAAGATATGGAACATAAATGTGAACAATGCATGAGGAAAGCGATATGATGTGGAAGCTGAATTGCTGCTATTGAAATAAAATAGGCAAGAGCACAGCATTATGATAGCTTGGGTTTGTGGTTCTAATATTTAATAAACTAATTAAAATACATTAAAATTCTGACACTGTTCTTTCTGAAAACACAAATGCTGGTTGTTCATAATCCAGTTAAAATGAGTTATAAATAGGACTTTGCTCAAATAGAGCACTCTCTGAACAATTCTTGGAATTGCTAGAAAACACACCTTTGGGTCAATTTATGAAGAATAGTTTATTAAGTGCTGGGAAAGGTCAGTCTGTTCAGAATAAAACAACTGGTATTTTAATTGGCAATGGACTTTACAGCACAAGGTCCTAAAAGGGTGTGCTGGCATTGCAAACCCATCTTTGTAAAGAGCTTGAACACACCAGCAAAGCAATGTTTCCCATTGCACGATCTGGATGAAAGTCCTTTCCAAAAAAGTTTGTATTGGCCCTTGTGGTCCATGACCTCTTTTTAAACTTTTAAAATTGTACAACTTTCTCTTGAGAATTTGCAATTGCATGGTTTCATTTCTGAGTGGATTTGCAGTAGTGCAATTTTTTTTACTATCCCCCAGAACACTCTGTGTGTGTGTGTGTATTAGGCCTGTATGATCACTGGAAAAAAAGCATCTGCTTAAGAGCACAAGGAATCAATAACGTCCATTCTATGTTTTTATCATTTCCAAAGAGGAACGGCTTTTTTGTTATTTACATTTTGTACAATAACTCACATGCAATCCTGGCACATGACCAGCAGAAAAGAGCAACTTAACATGACGATTCTCAACCCTGTTGTTCATATTTTCATCTCACACAGAACACACCCAGGAAGTTACATCAAACTTCTAAACAGGAAAAGACTACTCAATTCTTTTCACATCCCTATGGAATTAATTCATTACTTGCTGGAATCTTATGTCAGCGTGCTTAGCAAAAGCCATTATTTTCACTACAGCACATTTTACTATCACATAAAGACTTTTTTTTTATTTAAAAACTTGTAACAAAAATGGGGGGAGGGGGGCTTGGAGGTCTAAATCAATTAATAGCATTACAATACATTTCAATGGCAAAATTGCTTTGAGATAAGTCCAATTTGAGTTAAGAGCTCAGTCACAGAATGAATTAAAATCTTAACTCAAGGTATCACTGTACTGAATTCCTTGCTTTTAAGAGGTTTTTCCCCCAGTGTTGTTAGTACACAACAATATATTTCTCTACACTTGAATGTCATGATACTCTGTTCATTATCAGATACTCGATTGTCTGGAGTACTCCCTGTGCTTAAACAGGAATGAAAAGAAAACAGTCTAGAGATTGTAATGAACAGGCTTCAAAATAGTGGCATAATGGATTGAGTGCTGGAGTACAATTTTTGATACCAAGCTTTAAATCCCTGTTTGGCCATGAAACCTCCTGCATGGCACTCTCAGCCTCAAAATATCCTGCAATAGATTCACTTTGAAGTTACCATACATTGGAAATAACTTGAAGGCACACAACAATAATATTAAAATAATTTGGGGGTGCAGAGTAATACCAGTTTAACTGAAAATGCCTAAAAATCAATTTGGACAATGATTGTTCAGGAGCTATTTAAATACAAGTCCCTTTAAATGCCATGGATTGTGATATATTTTTGTCTTCTTCCATTTCACCCACAACATTAAGAGGTTTGGAAAGTATTCTTCTGTTGTGCAATCTCACATATAAATGTGGTTTGTATGATTAGTATAAGAAACTTGCTGAGTAGTTCTTTCTCACTCGATTTTTGCCCTGCTTCAACAGAGGTCAACAATTCAGTAGGAAAAATATGCATTTAATTGGCTTGGTTCATGAAGTATCAGAGTAATCACAACATATGAGTGAAGCCTGAATCTCCTCTGGGCCAGCATTAATAAGCATGCATACTGTGCTTTTTGTTGTTGAATTCTTTATCCTTCTGCAATCTGGAATTAAAATCTATTCCCCTTGATGGGCAATCCCTAAGGTAAACTCAAATGTTTCTTCATGAAAAAGATCAATTTCTGTATTGTGATACTTCCATTTGGGGAGAAAATGTTAATTTTTGCTGAAATTAGTATTTGGAAAAATCACATATGTAATATTCCAGATAAACAGCTTGTATCCCAGCTAGGATGACCATATGGCAAACTGGTTCCTAGCATCATATTTATTCTTCCATTTGATTTATCTACCACATTACCCAGTAGGCTCTTCAGAGCAGATTACAAAAGAAAAAATACTAAAACAAATATTATTTCTGTCTAATATAACTGTGCCACAAAACAATTTTTTGGGGGACCAGCTCTATTCGATTCTCTTTATTGCCTGGCCTCTCAGTCCCTGATTCTTGGTATGTATTCTCATCCACTCTCGTTGGTCTTGTAAAACCCTTTTAAAAACTTGAAATAAATTTACAGATGTGAAATATCAATTTAAGATCTCAGTAGAGATAGTGTCTCAACAAAAGGCTGTAATTGAATACAGCAAGCAGAATGTTAGAGTCTGCATGCTGGTTCTTCTGTGTTTGTTCAGTGGATCTCCTATGTATTTTTGGTTTTGAATTATTTACTCAACTGTAATTGAGAATTTGTATTTCTCTGGCATGCTCCAGCCACACATATACAGCTAAACTCTGCCCATTTATATTCTGTGCCATTGCACCGATTTCCTCCAAATCTAATGATGTAGCATTTTCATTCCAGCACACTGCTTTCAGCCCATATGGCTTTAAGAAAAGTTTCTCCTCTGAGTGATAAGAAGGGAACATGAAAAATCACACTTTCTTCTTAACAGTGTAATGTCTAGTTTTAAATGTATTTTACTTTAATTATTTACTGTAGAACTTAAGGGTCAGTAAGATGTCATTACTGCTTGATTTCTTCTTTCTAACTAGAATAGTCTTCTTTATAAAAACATATAAAATGTCATGCTAGATCAGACCAAAGACTTATCTAGGATATGGTAGCGTCTAAATACATGTGTGACTGGATATTTCACATACCACCCAGCTGTCCCAATTTAGCAGGCAGTTCTGTTGTCCCAGTTTTTGGTTGCTTAAAAACTACAATTCCCATGATTTCATAGCATTGAGCCATGGTATCAAACTGCATTAGTTCTACAGTGTAGATGTACCCCTTCATCCACTTTTTGTCATGCTGCCATTAGAGCATTGTGCTGGAAATCTTCGATCCACTTTTCCATGCAATATGTTATCACACAAAGCCACAATTACATGACAGTCAGGCTATCATAGATAGAAAGGTGCATACCATGATGAGCACCTCTGATATCAGGTTTGTCTTCATTTTTGCAATTATATTTATTGATTTAGTATATTTATATCCCGCCCTTCTCAATCCCCAAGGGCACTCAAAGCGGCTTTACAATAGGCAGGAATTTGATGCCATCAACAGACAATAGAAATTAAACATGAAAATCAAAACAAAAATTAAAAACAATATAAACATTAAAAACACAGTATTTGAACAGTTTTAGCAGTGAATAACAAAAAAAAAATCAAATATAACTGTAAAATATTAAATCAACACAAAACAGACAGCTTGGGGATGGCGAAGTGGAAGGGGAAGAGAAAGAGAATTCCAAAATCACTTTACTTCTGACATGCTCTCTCTCATTTTAAGAGATATTTATAGGCTTTATTTATTACATCATCATTATATTTACATAATTTTGAAGAAAAATCATTCTTCTCTTATTTTGGTTAAATCTTCCCTTTTGTTGTCTATCAGTCCACTGTTTTAAAATCACTTGTAAAGTATCCAAATGAAAACAAATGCTTAGTCCCTTTCCTCATGTCAGTAACAAGAGTCAGCCAATGGCTTCCTCTGAAAACAGTGTAGATATTTGATCTGACAGGGAGGAAAAAGACGTTTGGTGAATTCACAGTTCACAGTAAAACATACAGTTCCCACCCGAGAAATGTCCAAAAAACACATATTTTCCAGACTTGCAGTCATTTTAGAGAAATAAAAAAGACAGAAAGCTCCCTTAGTTTGTGGGGAAAATATATACAATAAAATATAGGCTAAATTGTGGGCTTTTGCTCTGTTTATTTGGAGGAAAAACCCTCTACACTGATTCCATTGGGAGACAGGAGAAAAAGTATTGCAACCTGATACAAAACAAAGAAACAATAGAGAATGCAAGTGGGGGTGGAAAATACAACAGCACCGAGACTGAGAGAATTTCATATCTCAGCTGACAGCCTAAACAAAAGCCTCTTTGAAACTGACAAAGCAATTTTTAAGGTGAAAGGAGGCATCTAAGGTCACTCCTGGGGACCAGCCTTCAGCACAAGCCAGATAGGTTTCCGCATGCGGCTGACTGTTTTAAGGTCACTTCAAATCATCCATTTCCAAGTCTGGCCATATGTGGATCTTAAACTATTCATTATAAGATATGTGCTTCTCACCTCTTTGGCAGCTGAATCAGAGAAGAGGAGGATGTGTTAGGTTTGGAAACTCTGGGGCCAGACTAGTTGAAATCATGGACTGCTGTTCAATTTTATCACCTCCTTTGCTGCAGACTACAAACACAAATAGCAGGTTCCAAAATCTTTTATCTACATTTAATGAACTGTGGTTGAGGGCTTCCCAAGTTTGAAGTAAGGATATGGATATTAAGGCATGCTAATCAGCAATTGATTCCTTTAAAAAATCAAATCAAATCAATTCAGCTCTCACTTTCCTTTAAATTTTGTATTTTTTGACATACAGAGCATGCATTGTGCTGGACCCAGTGGCTTTGATACAAGTGCTCAATTCAAAGGATAACTGTATTCTGACCTGCATAACCATTAGCGAAATGTGAATGCAGTTTTTTTCTTTTAAAATGAAGATAAAACACATCTTTTCTCTGTTCTTAAGCAAGTAGCTTAGACGGTTTTAAAAGAACTTTAAGTATATATATGAATGGGCTTTACCAGCAATGGCTAAGTTGAAACTCCATGTCCAGTGGCACTGAATATGATCTACTATATCCCAAGACACTTTGTGTTCATACTTTTTATGGGCTTCCCTCAAGCATATAATTATTCTATGTCAGCTCATTGGTCCATTTATCGTTGTATTTTCAAGTCTGATAGTTGCAAGCAGGTCTATGTCTTACCCTTACCCAGAGATCCCTACCTGGAGATTAGGCCTGTCGGTTTCGTTTCGTTAATTCGTTATTTCGTATTAAAATCGTTATTTTTTGCATATCCGAAGCGATATCAAAACATATTTTTAAACCCGGAAGGGTTTAAAAATATCGAAGCAGCAGCCCCATGTATTTTACGAGCTGAAGCTCCGCTCGTTAATGGCATGGAGGCTGCTGCTGAGCGCGCCATCCGGCTCTGGCTCCTCCTCTTCCTCCGGAGCCCATTGGATGGCGCGCGCGTGCTCACAAGCGGCCTCCGCGCGCCATCCGGCTCTGGCTCCTCCTCTTCCTCCGGAGCCCATTGGATGGCGCGCGCGCGCTCACAAGCGGCCTCCGCGCGCCATCCGGCTCTGGCTCCTGCGTGACTTTTCAGGGCTGTATGACCATGTTCCAGAAGCATTCTCTCCTGACATTTTGCCCACATCTATGGCAGGCATCCTCAGAGGTCTGTTGGAAACTAGGCAAATGGTGAGTTATATATCATCTAATATTATCTATGGAATGTCCAGGGTGGGAGAAAGCCATTCAATGCTAATCAAGGTGACCATTACTGCAACATTCACACTTAGCCTGTTTGATCAAGAAAATTTTTTTTTCTAAAATGTTTTGTAAATAATAACGAAAATTCGTAAATAACAAAAAAAAAATTGGAAAGTTTTGTAAATATTTTAAATATTGAAACAAAAAAACACCCCAATTAAGAATCGAATTTAGAAACAATTTTTTTCTTGATCAAACAGGCCTACTGGAGATCCATTGATGTACTAACCCAGGTTCAGTCTTTCTGAGTTTTAAAAATCAGACAAGATCAAATGAGTTTATACTGTTATACTGGTTGTTATTCTGATAGAGCAATATTTTCCTTACCTTCTTACACTTATTTCTCAGATGCAGAGATTGTACAACTTATTTTCATTCCTAAGGATCAGAATTTGCTAGCATCAGTTATGGCCATGGCTACTGAAGGTTTCTTGGAGCTGTTATTTAAAAAAGAACCTCTTACAAGCTCTGTTCAGGAGTTGAACATCAGGTCAAGTTATTGGTTGTGTGTTATTTCAATGATCCTATCTCATCAGGATTCTATGGAGGCCTCTAAGGATTTCACCACACAGGCAAATTTATCTGCTGTATGACACTTTCACCACAGTTCAGGGACAGAGCCTGCTGGATCCCATCAAACCATGTAGAGCTACTTCCAGTGGGACTCTGTCCTCAAACTGTGGTGAAAGCATTATACGGTGGAGCAATGAGAACATAGACGGCTTCCCATGTTCTTGTTGCCAGCAACAGGGTGAGCGCAGAGAAGATCTGAGCGGTGATACTTTCCTCCATGTGATGGGGAAGGTGGTACCATAGGCGATGCAGGGCACAGGACGACAGATTCCCTCACTGCCCACCAGATTCGCCATGCTGCCTGGTGAATCCCCTCGCTGTTACCTGTGATGGGCGACTTCATTTGATGAGATCCTAAATCTATTCAGGGGTTTAGAACTCATCTTCAGACTCTCATGATCATTGTACTAAAGTCTAATGAAGTCCCTATGTTATAGAAGGGTCTTATTTATTTCAGTTGTTTTATATCTCATTTTTTCCCCAAGTATAGATTAAAATTGAGTACTATCGTGTCTTATAATCTCTTTCATACCACACACCTATAGAATATTGATATCACCTTAATGATTGTATCCTACAGAATTGTGAGATTTGTTGTTTGGTGAACCACTAGATCTCTCTGACAGAAAATTCTAAATACTATAGATGCACAGGGTGTACTAGACAAGTCCCCTTGATACACTCTAAAATTTAGCTAGAAGGAAGATTTACATCTGCAACAACTATGTTCATGGCCCTTTGGGAAGTCTTGTGTATGATCATTCTGCCTTTTATAATCTTTTGTTGTTTCAAGTTTAAAAAAAGAAAAGAAAATGAGAGCTTTTTGTTAATTTTACAGCAGCTGTTGCATTTTAGGCATAGTTATTAACAACTATCACAGATGATCATGCCCATAAAAGGAAATACACAGAATCATGGATCCCAGCACATTTTTGTATAATCCTTTGAATTACAGTAATTAATTTGCCTTCGTTGACCATATTTTTAGTGTTTAGTTTCCTAAGCAGCTGAGTTTGGCAATTAATTGAACCTCTTTTTTTGAAGGAGGAAAAATTCAAAATCAAATACTAAACCAATCATCTGTATTAGGTCATGGACAGAGGAGGGGTGTATAAATAAATCTCAATTGGTCTTACTTAAATTAGTTGCTTCAGAAAGCAACTTAACTTTAAAGCTGATTAAGGTATCAAGCTTAGCTGTTTGCTAATCTATTCCATCTCTGCTACCTATGAGGCCTCACGTTTAGAAAAACAAAGCATGATGATGGGTAAAATTGCAAGTATTGTCTACTGCTTTTGAACAGATATTAATATAAAAAAAATCCAATAAGAGATTTCTTGCAAGACCTGCTTATGTTTGATTTTCCTCTAAAAGTCTTAGATATTACCTACCATAAATTCTTTCAAATAGGGCTCAGAATCAGGCTTTGTAGTATCATTCTGTAAGTTCCAGTTTAAAAGAAATCAGAAGATACACAGTCTATATATAATGGATCGAAATAAGAAGAAACGGTGCTTTGCTACATTGTTCTAAATTGTCTCCATATCTCTTGATCTACTGTCTTTTGAATGAATGGAAAAGTTGAGCACGTAGATGGGAAAATATATAAATCCTTTTCTTCCACAATTCAAATTTCTAAAACCTAAATCTTTTCAGTTTGGATAAAAAGAAAATTTATAATAAATTTTATGAATTCCAAAATAAACGGATTTTTTCCCTACCTCTTTTAACTGCAATGCTTACCAGAATCAATAAGTGCAGCTACCTCCAATAGGGAAAGATCAATATCTGTCACAGAGGTGTCAGGATGTAATTCTTTACTAATTTTCTTCTCAAAGAAAGCAACAACTAATTTAAGCAATTTAGGATTTAACATGAACAAAATTTGCATTTGTTTGTTTTATAAAGAAAACAACAATTTACATGCAGGAATTTTCTGCACATAAATAATGTTTCCATGAAGAAATAGTAGTATTTTCTGCACATAAAGCAATCTGTTTCCTGCACACAAGATGCTCCATCTCTCCATAAGACAACCATGTGCAAATTTTGCATATAATAACTTCTGAGCTATGACTAGTCTCATCAGGGTTTCTTGATTTTCAAAAATATATTTCAGATATCATGAAGTTAAGGAGTTTCTCTTAGAAATAGAAGACCAAACTGAAACATGTAAACAGCACAATATGTAGCGATTTGACCCAGACATTTAAGTGCTCAAATTCCTCAGCCTTGAACAGTAAAACATTTCCAGCTTCTTTGCTGTTACATCTTTAATACAAACACATTTGGGGTACACCACTTAAAAAAATGAGAAATAACATTTCCATTATTTTCTAGTTCTTAGGAGAACAGTTCTGAAATTGACCAAAACTTTGCAGGCTGAATTTGGAAAGTGTTCTATTGGACTCAGTAGGGATTGCTTCATAAGTAGTCTAACATTTCAGGAAACTTGAATGTTCACCATTAGGCCTGGGTAACAACGGAAACATTTGTTTCTAAAATCGATTTGTATTTGGGGGGTTTTTTTGTTTCGATATTTAAAATAATTACAAAATTTTCCTTTTAAAAAGTTCGATATTTACGAAATTTCGTAAATGGTAAAAAATTAACGAATCGATTTCCGAAACAATAACGAATCGATTCGTTAATGGCGGACGCGACCGCGAAATACGCCAAAAAACCTCCAAAACCTTCTGAAGCTTCCCTCTCCCTCTGTTGTTGACTGTTGGTGTGATATTATAATTTTTTTCACTAATTAAACCATAAAACTGGCCCAGACATGCGGAAATAATAACGAAACGACCTCAAAACAATAACGAAACGAATACAATATCGAAATACGAAGCATTTACAAAACGTTTTTGAAAATTCATTTTTTTTAATAATTGCTCCAGAATGGTTCGTTATCGTTTTGTAATTGAAAAAATTAACGAATTATTAACGAATTACGAATTAACGAAACAAAACCGCCCAGCCCTATTCAACATGGTTGAGCTTCACCATTTTAAAAGGACAGATCACCAAATTCACCAAATTTATTTATTTATCGTGTCAGGAGCAACCAGACATTTGTATTACATTTTTAACAAAACAAACAAACAAACAGATAAAACACAAAGTTTGCAAGCTTGGTAGTTGATTAAATGTCCTTTGACCAGTATCTGGCCACTTGATATGATATGAAGGATCTTTTAGCATTCAATGTGCTTTTCTCCCTAGGATGTGGACTGTGATATACAGGGAAAGCCCTAATTCATATCCATAATCCCACCAAAATGGCTCATCTGCTTTTACTAGCCCTAAATGGCATAAATAAAAGATTCCTTCCCTGGTTGAGTTATTTCAGGGTGCAAAATGGATGAGAAATGAAGTACATGATGAAATAAGGATAAAACCTTTCTATCCCTATTTCATGGTCTCTATCTTGCTTGTACCCACTATCATATTTAATAATCCAGTGTCCATTGAAAAAGAACTCCAATCTTGGACATAAAAGAGAAGGGATTTGTTCTGATATCATGGGCACTATTCTTTTAATCTCTATAATACTAGCTGCCACATTCTAAACAGGACTTGCAATAGGAATTCGTAGATAGATATTTAGATAGATAGATAGATAGATAGATAGATAGATAGATAGATGATGATAGATAGATAGACTTAAGAAGAAAACACATTTTCACTGGAAGATCTGATTTGATATATTATAAACAAGTGAGGTATTTTGCAATAGAAGCATGATAGATTAAAAAAAACCCGAGCCTCTAAAAGATTTTTTGAGGAATGAGAAGTGTGGCTAGGATGTCATTTGCAAAGTTGTTTTGCTACCAGCATGGTCATTTGATCTAATTCAATTAATGCTATTTCAGAATATATGTCAGTAAAATTGCAAAATCTCAGTCAAATAAGCAGTACCAATTTATTTACCTTCTGCAAGTGTAAAATATTATGCTGGTAATAGAGTGAGAAAATATTGCACTTTCATATTATTTCTAAATGTAAATATCCAAATTCAATCAATTATTCATATGCATACTACCTTTGATCAAACTGGCTCTTGATTCCCTTGACAATTGTATTTTACATACTAATAAGGATGATTTTTTTTCTTCAGAAAGTTATGGTCCGCACAGAGTAGGACCATGGTGGGATATTCTAATGTAAATATTTTTTTAATTCTTATACATTTTCCAGCCCATCTTGCTGAAAAGAACAGTGTATTCTGCAACATTCTTCAAGGATCAATCATTTTTGCTCTAGTTGTTCTGTTTCACATACTCATCCAAAGAGAGATTTGGAGGCCATAAGTAGTGATTTATACCATAACTGAGGTTTCCACCCTTCATGGTTTAGGTCCAGGTTGTTTTCAGGATTGCCTATTCCCATACAATCCCCCCTGTACACTCAGTGTCTCAGGGGGACATTGATTTCAGCCAGCCAGCCAGCTTAGTCAAGTGGTTCCTTCTCTTTCTCTGCAAGAAACAACTTACATGATTTAGCTAGCCAGGACTACATTGACAATTGTCACCTTGAGGATCTATTTGGTGGCAACCCCTATAATGTATAATGACCAGTTGGAATAGATTTGACAGCTAAACAACCTGTCTGAATTCTAAAAAGCATTAGAGACCTATCTCAGCAGGCCTACCCAGTTGACTTAAATTTACATTTTATAGGTACAGATTATTTTATTGTGTTGTTGTTGTTTATTCATTCAGTTGTTTCCAACTCTTTGTGGTGTCATGGACCAGCCCTTGCCAGAGCTTCCTTTCAGCTATCACCACCTCAGTTCTTTCAGATTTTATTGTGTAGAAATTGGTATTTTAATATTATGTCTGTGAATTTTAATCTATATGTCTTCAAAAGGTTCTTTATGTTTTTAATTATGTGTTATATTATAATTCTATGTTGAACCTCACATCAACCCTTCAGGAGAGGCAGGAAGGAAATCCTACTTTTATTGTTACAAGCACTCCCCAGGCTACAAATAAGACAGGTTTTGTAGGTTTGTTCTTAAGTTGAATTTATATGGAGGTTGGAAGAGGAACCTATTTAAATGTAACTCCAGTCAAACATTATCATCATCACCATCATCATTAGTTTGGTTTTGAATAGCATAGGGAAGGGCTAACACCCCTGTAAAGCTTGTTTCGCTGTCTGTGCCCCTTTTCAGAATATTTTCCCTTGTGTTCTGTCTCTGTGAAAACTGGATTTTGAAAATGTTGAGTTGTTGTAGAAACAAGGATTGGTAATAAAAGTTCAGTGGAGACACTTTTTTCCCACGATAATTCTTACAGGAGTAAATTTCCCTTCCGAACTGTAGATTTCCTTTCACTTCCTGTCCTGTTTTCTCACCTGTTTGTAACTAAGAGTTGTGGACTGCCTATACTATTAATAATAATATCAGCATAAGCACTTTTCAGACATTGCACAATGAGATATTTATTTAGTATCTCCTTGCACAATCCTTTTTACAATGCACTGGATGAGGTTGGGCACTTCCAATCCACATGACTACTCATTGACCTTATGGTCCATTGCATTCTCATAAATGCTCCATATCCCCACTTTCTTATGCTTATTCTGTTGTTCTCCTCCTCTCAGTCTGTTACACACTCTATATCACACAATTTTCAATACATTGGCCTTCCTCCAAGAAATCCTGCTTCTCTCCCTCCTGGTCTTCTTGTGTGATTAAGATGGAGAAGTTTGACACTTCACCAGCATCATCAAGCCAGGTCCCAAAGACAATAACTTGCCCACTCACTTCAAGTTGCTGAAAGTAATATTGTTAGTTTGTTGTTAGGCTAACTTCAACTGCACAAAAATAATGAACTGGTTGGTTTCACATTGGACTTCAAAAAACTAAAAGACCAAGATGAAAAGTTGGAGGCATTTAAAAGATTAATATGTAAAATCAGAGCATTACACTCTACATTGAGAAACAGAACCTTTGGCTCATGGACCTAATCTAACATGCACTCCTCACAGTTTTTTCTCTACACTGGAGAGACCCTATCTGGTCTTTAAATAATATTTTAGGTGAAACACAAAGATGTGATCCATCCATAGTTAAATAAATGTATAAGCCATTACTTTAATTGGAGATATTTGCTGAACCATTCTACCAAAACCTATGGGAATGTCTGCAAATGCTTTTCTGAAAATGTCTTGTCTCTGCAGCTAGTGTAATATAACCCCAGGCTTCTGATGTCTATGGCTGTTATTACCCAGCTCCCAAATGAAAGCTTCTTATTTTATTTAGGGGGACAGATTTTGTCAAGGCAGTACTTGTCATGTTAGAGTTGATTTCTCAGGGAAGAGCACTTAGCATCAATGTTCATAAATAACACAGCATGTAACCTGACAAAGTTTAGGGGCAAAAATACATTATATTTGCACTTTCTGAGAAAAACTGTAAAAATGTCTTGAGAGATAACAGAGACCACCAACCATAAAAGGTCCACTATCATAAGGATTATTCTAGAAGTCTGATTACTGGCTTGACATTTAAACTGCAAATGAGATGTGTAACTGTAACCGTCTTCTAGCCTGGCTTCTGGTTAAAACTACACAGATTAGTTTTTCAAGGCTGCTCCCATAGATTTATTATCTGAATCTTAGCTGAATTTCTGACCCGAACATCCAGAGCAAAAGGCTAGGTAAGTAACAACTGTACTCATTTAAAGGAGAGATGTAAAGAACATTCTAAATGTTTAAAAGAAAATATGGCAAAAACATGTTTTATTTTTAATAAACCATGATTAGAAAAATTCTTGATTAATGGGAATCTTTGCAGTTTGGGACTTATTTTGCACAAAATTTGCATGTGCTTCTTTTATGCAGAAAACATTAATTTCTGGGGAGGAAACAGCAGATGTTGCACATACAACAATATTTTTTATTGTTGGCAAATAATTCCATTCCTGTTTTTAAACTTTGTTGTTGCTATATACTTCATAGTTTGTGGCATATAAGTTTTAAAATCTTTTTATAGTGCCTCTAAATGGTTATTTCGAGTACAATAAATGGTTATTCTTTAATCTTGTGGAAATGGTTCGGTAGTAATAAAATTAGTCATCATCATTACTTGAATAATATTCCAACTGATAATATTTGCTGATATTATTCCAACAAATTCTTTTTTTCATGGATACAATAAGGCATTATTTAAACTGGTCAGAATTTTATATCAGTCACATCACTATGTTAACACCATCGTTACATAGTGACATAGTGACTCCTAGTCTGACTTCCCATTCCCCACATACCAGGGAGGAGATGCTGCAATCAATGAGTGTTTGTTCCCCTGCTAATCAGGAAGCAGCAGAATGATGTTTCCACTCACCCCATTGAAAAATTTCTGTTCTGACAGACAGAAATGCAGTTCCTATTGGAATTTCCTTCTCATTGGAATTGGAATTCATTTACACAAAGATATAGCTGGAAACATCAGTTAGTTGCTTTACAATCAGCAGGGGAACAGAATCCTATTGATTGCAGTGGCTGCTGCCCAGTAAATGAGGATTATTTTCACTATGTGATTATGAAGAAATTGCAAATGTTAACCAGCCAGGAATGTGTAACTCTAGCCACATCATCACATCGTCTTTGAGAAGTGTCCTAGGATGCTTCCAGGATGCTTCCTCAATGGAGCCTGCCAGTTACCATCACATGATGTAAGGCTACTTCCGGTGGAGCTCCATAGGGAAAGCATCCTGGAAGCATCCTAGGACACTTCCCAGAGAACACTGGAGGCTTCCCATGTTCTCATTTAGAAGAATAGGGAGAAGCAAGGCAGCGATGCTTCCACCTATGAGATAAGTAAGGGATGCAGCGAGTGATGTGGGGCATAGGGCAATGGTATCCCCCCGCTGCCCATAGGATTCACCATGCTGTGTGGTGAATTCCCCCCGTTACCCCCAGACTTATTGACCTCAGTATGATGAGGTCCTAGGTGACACATTTGTAACTGCCTTAGTGAAATCTGGCTGCTGTGCTAATTAAAAATAATTCATTTTGGCTGAAATGGGAAATAATATAGGAAAGTTAAAAGTAGGTCAAAAGTGCTTTTAGTAGATATAGTTTAATCAGTCATTTTCTCATTTTTGACATTACTCCCAATGGTTGATATCTGATGGAAAGGATTACAGTTCTCTATCCACAGAAGAGGGTTACAATATATAGAAGAGTATGCTTATGCTAAGGCAGGCCTGCTTAGCCTGTGATCATCCAGGTGTTTAGGTTTCCAGCTCCCAGAAGCCTTAGCCCACTTGTCCAATGATTAGAATTCTGGGAGCTGAAGTCCAAAACACCTGGAGGGTCATAGGTTGTGCAGGACTGTGCTAAAGTTTCTTGGGAACGCCTCATTAGTATTGATGTAGCATCCCATGGAGAAAATTCTAGAGGGAAAATGTGAGCACAAGCTACTGGCTGCAAGAAGCTGTTCTGTTGCACTATGTTCAGTTCAGTATATCCAAAATGATGAGATCCTGAAATATATGCCAGGGCCAACATAGCACCTTGGGAAAGCCACTTTCAACTACTATCATGTAACTGCTCTGTATGGTAAGGAGTCAATAAATGTATGAGGATTTGCCAAATGAATCAGATCAACAGTTAGGACTTAGTGTAACACTCATCTTGTTTGATCTTGCTCCTAGCATAGTAGTCAAGAGTAGAAGGAGTAAGATCCTTCATGAGTGAGTAAACCTGAATAAAAAGTTGCCCACAAACTCAGCAGGAGTTCTGAGTCAGTGGAACAGCAATATACTGTGGCTCTTCAGAGGGACAAAACAAGCATAATATACAGTTTCATCCTCCCTTTTTAAATGCTGGCCTCTTGCCATCTAGAGTACTCTTGAACACGAAGGACACATTGAACAGCTCTGCCACAAACCAGCATAAATTATGATGTGATTAATTCACTCACATTATACCAGGGTTGGTATACACTCTTATCTACCAAACTTCATAGAAGCTCACAGGAAGGATAAAGGCATTGCAGGATAGTGAAAGTGAGACTTTCCTAGAGAAAGAAGTATCAGTGTTTGGAATTAACTTACACTTAATGAGTTGCAAGGATGGAAAAAGTGTGTTGAATTTAACAGTCTCACTGACAGTAGTTTTTTCCACTTCCCAAGTCTTGAAGAAAAAGGTGCACCAAATGTCACATGTTTACACATTTCCAGTGTTTATAAGGCAGTTCCAAGAAGTAAACTGTGGACACAATAACACAGATATTGTAAAACAAGAACAGCTTCCATCTTGATAACTAAACAAAAGAAAGTAATTTTATCAAGGGAGAAGAGCTGAAGGTAGGCAAATTGTAAATAAATGTATGCGGGATATGGGAAATGGGTTTCAAAATGGGTAAAAACATGTTTCGCAAGATATGAAAATATGATCAGAAACAAAATGCTAGTAGGATCTAACAACTAATTCAAGATGGAAAGATTTTTATAATTCAAGTGATTTGTAATCACCGGTGGTTAATAACTCTGATGTCTGTGAGGTGGCATATTTATAAATAAACCTATCTTATAATCAGTTATAATAAATCTACCCAGCGTTTATTTATAGAAGCCCTCCAAGGTGCTGAAACATGGATAGTTCAGACTAAAACACTTACACACTTTTGTATTTTGTTACCTTTAACATTATAGAGCTGTGGGGGAGAATGTTATGATTCAGACACTGTTTCTGGTTATTTCTTGCTCCACTGCATGAAAATCATTCATTTTTTTAAAAAAAAGTCAACTAAAATATAACAGGTGACTACAGAGTTCCTTCAACAACTTGTAACTTTAACAGCAACCAATGACTAGCATGGAAGCTAATTACAAATAATTAATAACAACTAATTACTTAAAAAAAACAACTTTCATGTTCTGGATATAAAAAGGATTGGGAAAAGATAGGACCAGTGAGGAGAAGCTAAAAACAGGCAGTCATTTGAAATATAAACCCACTTCAGCAAAAGCTGTGAAAATACATATCAGAGTGAGTCATGAAACTACATAAATCATTTATACGCAGATTTGAAGAACTTAGTTATCATCAAGAAACTCTAAGGGAAACACTGTATTCATGCATTGACATGGATAACTTTAAAGTTAGTTCTCAAATGGGCTCATCTCAGAAATTAGAACTAGGTTGAATTGCTTTATATAGAATTGGTTATAAATATTTGTTAAAATAATTCAAAAACAGGAGGTGAGGAGAAACTCAGAAAATAGATTGGTAAAAACTTGATACGGATAACAACAAAAAAGTATTTAAAATCTGATCTTAAGATTGTGGGTACATATAAAAGTAAAGCTCAAATACAGTTGATGGTGAAAATTGGCAGGAACAAACATTGTGAATTTTAATTTCCTAATAAGGCTACTTAAACTTGATTAAGACCCTGGGGTAGGGAAAGAGTTTCAATAAGTTGTTAATCATTTCCTTAGCAACAGTTATAATGGTTTTCTTATCTATAAGTAGTGGAAATATTTTTAATTGATAAAAGACTTATGGACAGCAATAAGTGAGAATTGGAATTACAACTGTGTAAAGCTGATGAATGTGTAATGATTCAAATGTATAAACATCTGTTGAAACCTGAAATTGAAGACAAATAGGTCAAACAGTGTATGATAAAATGGACTAAAACTTTGGTTATAAGATGGATCAATGAGAAAATATGTGGTCAAAAGTGTGCCTAATATATGTAGGAAATGTGAACAACACAAATGAGGCATTTTATCACATATGGGGCACGTGCAGAAAAAGCTTTAAATGGATTCAAATACACACATTGATGCAGAGGATTTAAAGATCTATATTCACATAAATATAGAATTTTTGCTCTATATTCTTAAACACTGTATTTTATGGCATTTAACTTATTATATTTTCTTTGTTTTTAACATTTTTGATTTGCAATGTGCTGTATTTTAACACTCTCAATAAAAATAATAAAAAAAACTTTAAAGCAGGCAAAATGGATAACAAGTTTCAACACAACATCCTTTTAGAAGCCATGCTTGAAAGAGAAAAGATTAATTGAATGGCATAAGGGAGAAAGGATGTTCAAAATTATGTTGCATAGTACCAGAAATCCAGGATGACAGGACTTCTTGCTACCTTAGGGATTCCCATCCAAAGACCCCACAAGGAACTGGCTGTCTCATCAAATAATCAAAGAACAGCCACAGCAAATAAACACAAGACACACAATCATAACCAATCAACCCATAAAAAATGACTTGCTTGGATTGTTTGGGGCTTTGTGCTAAAGGCACCTTGCTGTGGTCAACATGATTTATGCCGGTGATAAACTGCTTGTGGCTTGTTTATGCTGAGGTAGTGACTGATCTGTTTGAACTTTCAATAAGGCAGGAGATAAGAAAAAAAGCTCAGAACATTCAAATGTGATTTTTGTGATTGAAACATAGAATATGGAAGTATGCTGAAATGCAAGAAAGTAAGATGATGCTTAGCGGGAGAAGAAGAATGCTCGAGTTTTCAATCATTGCAGGGAGGAGTTACAATTGGGGGTTTGGGGAGAGTCTTGACAGCCTGCCATGAGCAGGATAGCAGGGAGGGGGAATCTGGCTTCCCTGGGCAGGGAGTTCTAGAGTTAAAGGGCAGCCACTGAGAAGGCCTTCTTTTGTGTGCCCACCAACCCTGCTTGTGATGGTGGTGGAACCAAGAGGAAAGGCTCTCCTGAGGATCTCAGGGCACGTGCAGGTTCAAACCAAGATATATAGTCAGTTATATACAGTGTCACAGAGGTGCAAAACATACAGAACAACATACAGATACCTAATTTGTTGCTGTTTTATTTTAATTTTCCCAAGAACAAAACAGCAAATCTGTTGAATCATCCCAAAATTTTATCTTGCATTCAATACCCATAGTGGTCCATGTGTGGTCCATGATCAGGGCATAAGTCCAATAGTACTTATGAGCTTCATTTTGGCAGGGGTGGGGTAGGGATTAATTCAGCCATGGAGCCCACTGGCTCCCTTCACATTCCAGAAAAGTACTTCCAGGACATCTCTATGGCCAAACTGAAAAAACTCCTGTTGCCTTCGAAAAATTGCCGGAAGGCAATGGGAGGTTCCCTGTCTTTCCATAAAGAAAGTTAGGTTGAGCTGGCTTAAATGATGGGCACTTCCCCCCCACCGAGGTGATGAGGTAGCAGGGAAGCTGGGATGGTGCAGGGTGTGAAGCCACAGGTCCCTACACTGAATGGGCAGGCACTGCTGGGACACAGTGATACTGGCCAATTCTGGTGGTGAATGTGACAAGGTCTTTCACCTGTCCTTACACTGTCCTTACAACCTAGGTTCTGATCCCAGGTAATCTGCTTTGAACTGGATTATATGAGTCCCCACTGCCATATAATATGGGATAAATAAATAACCTGCTTTCATTTTGTCTAGACCTTTCAATACTTACTAGTACAATTGTTACAGAAGTGTAATTTTACCCACTGACTCCTTGCATGGTATTGGATTTTTCATTGTTATGATTATAATATTTTGTTAAATAGTTAGGTAACATCAAAAAATCCTTCTCGGGCATCTAACCTGCTCTCTCAATATTGCCTCTAACTAATATAGACAATGTGGGATGTTTTTTGTTTTAACTGATATACAACCCTAGATATATTTAAAACCCCATCAATTAAACCATACAGTGACTAAATAAATCAAAACACTGCTTTACAAGTATTCTAAAGACAATACTGAACTTTTTCTGTGAACAAGTATTGCCAAGGTTTTTGTGACTAATTCTACAGCAGATATCCTGCACAGTGTAGGTGAACTTTGTGAACCATACATTATTTTCACATGAAACTCGTTGGATGTCTAGCCACATATAGCTTTCTGATGCAAAGTACCAAAAGCTAAAATATATATAATTGCATAAAGGTTTGAAATATTATCTCCAAAGTGCCAAGATTTTTATTTAATGATGCCTTACTGGTAAAAATTCCCATTAAAACTGATGGGGGCTTGTCACATATAGATCGGTCAAACAGGTAAAAGTATAGGCGGTCACAATGATATAAAAGCTTTTTATCCCAGGCTTGATGCACAGACGCCTCTTAATTTAGTAAATCAGATTTAAAAGGGAATCTCCTAGGGGCTAAAATAGCTTATGTGATTTGTCTGAAGGTGAAGGAGAGTATCATTTGTGAAACTCGTGAGCACTTCAAAGCCAGAACAGGATTGGATTTTTTTTAATGCCCCTTCCAACTTCTAGCTCACAGTAGACAATTAGCTGAGATTAATTAAAGTGAGGTATAATTCTAAATTCCAGCAGTTGGCCGTTTATAGTTAAAGCTCAAAAGAAAAAAGAATATGAAAAAAGGTAAGAGTCCCCTACAAGATATTTGTAAGAGAAAATCAGATTTAAATAAAGCCATGTAAAGCCTTAGCACACAGATACAGATACACCTCTGTTACATTTTTTCATTGAAATTGCCAGTTGCCACTTGGTAACTGAGAATTTACAGTTGTTACTCATCTCCAATCAGTTCTAGACAGCACCCATGTTTATTATTTATGATGTCATAAATCTAATTTTTTTGAAAGCAAGGTATAGTGGGGTTTTTTTTGTCGTGTCAAGAGCGACCTGAGAAACTGCAAGTCACTCCTGTTGTGAGAGAATTGGCCGTCTGCAAGGATGTTGCCCAGGGGACGCCCAGATGATTTGATGTTTTATCATAATAGTGGGAGGCTTCTCTCATGTCCCCACATGAGGAGCTGGAGCTGATAGAGGGAGCTCATCCGCCTCTCTCCGGATTCGAACCTGCGACCTGTCGGTCTTCAGTCCTGCCGGCACAGGGGTTTAACCCACTGTGCCACCGGGGGCTCCAGGTATAGTGGTTGGAGTGTTGAACAAAGAGCCCAGAGTTCAAATTAGAGTTGGGTCTGAATCACTGTTAACACAAAGATTGTGTAATTTTCAAAAACAGAAAAGGGTAGAGAGAGACAAAAAGACCAGTGAAACAAATTCAGAGAGACAATATTTTCGGAAAGAGTTAAGTCTACAAAATGCCTGAGACAGGGGGATCTGTGGCATCTTTTTCTTTCCCTGGTAGAAGAAGCCTCCTCCATATTTTCTTGGAAAGTGACCATTGAAAGTTCCAATCAGAGCATGATCAGAGTTGAAGTTTTTCTCTGTGTGTGTCTCTCAGTCAATTAAAAACCTGGTGGTGTCCATGCTCTAATTGGCTGAGAATGGACACAATTGGTGACTACAATTCCTAGAACCCTCTCTTGCATTTTGTCTTATTTTTTTAAAAAAATATTATGTTTAAAACTTAAAATACTTCTAAAAATCAGTAGATTGATTAATTGTTTTGAAACTTGACAGGCCTACAGTTGTAAATGGGATCTACAACTGAAGTAGGTTTCAAGCAGATAGACCTTAAAATGAGTGAGGATTGAGCCTTTAAAATTTCCCATTGTAGCCAATGGACTGAATCTCGGCCAAATGAAATGGAAAAACTCCTCCCCTTTCAGGTAACTTTCTGGTAAACAAAATGAGGGATGAGATGGAAACAGACCTGAAAACAGTATGTCTTTTGGCCTGAATGCGCATGATGAGTTCAAATCCTCACTAAGCCATGGAAAGACACTGGATGACTTTGGCAAATCATTGACTGTTAGTTTCAGAGAAAGGAGAGAGCAAACCTTCTCTGAACAAATATTACCCATAAAGCCCTTTACTAGGCTTACCTTAGAGTTTCCAGAAGTCAATGACTTTGAAGCACTCAACGATGACAACAAAGACATAAATGTTGGAATTCATGTTTACAATTGTCACACCATGGCTAAAGTCAAAAGTCTTGCACAAAACATACCAAAGAAGCAAAGCCTCTCACTGCTGTGAGAGTACTGGACATTTTGGGTCACTGCCCTGTTTTTAGGTTCCCTTCATTGACAGGTCCGCCTGGTAGGTTTGAAGAGTTATACCAGAAAATACCAGAAGATATAGCTGCAATGATGGAGCTCCATTATTATAGTTTTATTTCTCAATACAGGATCTTGTCCCCTTCTGTGAAAAAAAATGGCTTCAAAATGCTATTTTTAAAAACTTTTTGAAGATATGCATACTGCACAGAGGACAAAAACAGACAAGCCAATGGTCCAAGAGAACACCAACACACTCTCCAACTACTGTTTTGCCTTTCCAAACAAAATAACCCAAGTTATCAGATTTTTTTTAAAAAAAATTAAAAATCACCTGCAAAAAATGTACTCATTTTTATGAACGCTACCACCAACAAAAGCTCACTACCTTGCAGTTTGTATTAAATACAACATTTTGACTTTTCTATTTTCCAGTGTCAGAATGAATCAAGTTGGGATTTACATCCCTACAACCTTTGAGTAATTACCTGGAGATGCCAGGGACTGATAATGGGATAAATATATGTTCTGCTCCTGGACTATGATGCCTTTGGGATTTTCTACTTTCAAGTTCTTCCTCAAAATGTCAAATCCCAAATCTGATTTACTTTGCTCATATTTCCAAAACTATACCAACAATGTGTTTTGAATAGGAGCATTGTATTGTTCCATTTAAAAAAGTTTAACAAAGTCATACTTATGTGCTCAGCTCCTTGAAATGTTTTCCACTTCTTTACATTAATATTTGCAAGTGTGCATTAATAACATACTGAAAACCAGCAAAAGGAACTTTATTTTGTGATTGAATATATCAGATTGTTCTTGAACCATATTTCTCTAATCCACAAAGAAGATTTTGATACAATCATGCATACGTTCATGTTATGATAATACCTTGGTAGAGATTGATCCTATTTAGATCAGAAGAATGGGGAAAAGATTAAGCAGCAGAACGTGCATGCAAACAGCACATGCATCAAATCTGGAATTTATTTTACAACTTCAACCTAAAACTTGAGTTGAAATGTAGGGCAACATGAATTGATAAAATTCACTCAGCAACAACAAGGTGCAGGAACAGCCTTATGTGAGTTTCAGAGGAACAAAAAGCAAATTCCATACAGAAATAAAAATGTGACCTTGTCTTTTAGATATTTGCTTTTCAGCACAGAGGGAAGCTCTCCAACATGACCTTTAGGTAGTACAATGCTATACCAGGCCTAAAACTCTGGGCCCCATCTGGTGAGACTTCAGAACAGGTACAACGTGGTCTAAATAATATTTCATCCTTTAAAAAAAAGGTGATTATGGTAATCAAAAAGTCAAATTTTTAGTCTCTGCACTTCATTCTGTACTCTTTTCCCCTAAAATTAATGACACTCAAATATAGGGGATGGAATCAACACCCCTAAGTGAAACAACAGCAAAAACAGGGGTCTAGTTTATTGCTTCTCAGCTTCTTCTCTTTTGTAATATGTTTTCAGGGACTATTCTGCTTCTTATTACAGACATAATCAGGAAAATATATTAATTTTCTGTCATTTCCCCTGTTCTTGTTATAATCCTTGATAACCAAATAAGACATTCAACTTTTTCATATACATTATATTATGCAAGTCCTCTATAGCATTAATCTTTTAAATATTTACCATTTTAGCTGTCTGGCATTTTTTATCCCCTTTGAAAGCTTCCTGGGATGATAGAAAGAAAGCCTAAATAGGCCCACCAAATTGAAGACAACCGATAAGGTCAACGTAGTATGTTGATATCTTTCATAAAATGTTGAGGAATGGGGAGTTACCTGCTACAGAAGAGGAAATCTACACACAGAAACAAATTTATATCCATTTAGGAACTCCACGCATGATTCTGATGTACATTGGTATTGGAATGATCATTTGAATAAACAGTTCAATGTGGAATGGAGTGTTGATGGACAACTCTGTATTTGGAAGTGAATATGCATTCTAGCTTCTGTAAACATCACTGTTTGTGATATTTATGTTCAACAGGTTTCTGCAGATATATCTTCTTTTCTGTATTGGGAAAATTATATAAATCAAATTAGATCATTCTATCCCCATCTTGAAAAAATAGGAACTGGAGCCAGGGAAACAGAAATTGTGAAGTATCTATATCAAGACCTGGAAACATTTACGTGTGGTCTATAAACGCCATGCAGGCTAGGGAGATTCTGGAATGCATAGGCCAAAGGGTAACTTTTCCATGTTCTGTATAATAGTCTAAATCAGTTGTTCTCAACCTGTGGGTCCGCAGATGTTTTGGCCTTCAACGCCCAGAAATCCTAACAGCTGGTAAACTGGCTGGGATTTCCGGGTGTTGTAGGCCAAAAAACCTAGGGACCCACAGGTTGAGAACCACTGGTCTAAATGTAATGAAACACAAGCAGCTATGCTACTAGTGTGACATTTTTTCCCCCAATGCAGAAAACTGATTCCAAATCCTTTTTTTTTTTTTACTTCCTGAGCAGTTTTTTGGGACCGAGGTATGCAGAGGTGAGATATCTTGCCTCCTTCTGAGTTCTACTAATGGAAGAAATTTCTTCAGTTGAAGTGTCCTGCTTAAATTTGGCCAACCGATTTTACAGCACAATTAAAATGGCAGGTGCGTGGGATGACAGGAGCACCCCACACACTACACTGGTGTGGTGACGCATCCTCTATCTCACAGAGGAAGTGCCACCTAACGGGGCACAACACTTCCCATGTTGACAAGAAAGTATCTAGGATATTTCTACACCAGTTGGGGGAAAGGTCTCTGCTGAAAGTTGAGGGACATCATGTGTTGAGCTGCATGCCCATCTGTCCCTCAACTAGAACAAAAGTGTCCTAGGACACTAAAAAAAATTGTGCAATAAAGTCCTGTGAGGTTTCAAAAGCCCTTTGCTTACAATTCTTCATTATTGTGCACTGTTAACAAAGTGCGCTGTTAAACATCAAGCAAGCTTGCTGAAGGGGGTGAGAATCAGATAGAGGTGTTCCTCAGTTGACCAATCCAAATGCCATCCCAATCACAGAAAGAAAATAGAGAACTGCCTTCATCAGTGTACAGTATCTGCCACCAATTAGAAGAATAAAACGTGGTGGTAGATCCACTTCATTCGTCACTAGCCTCAGTAGATTGCTCTGCCAACTCTCTAATTGTAAGCATTTGCTTTCCCCCACAATCTTCTTTTTAAAATTCTTCTGATACATTTTAGCATCCGGTAAGCTGTATTTAAAGTTAGATAACTACAGCTGGCCCTTCACATTTGAGGTTTTAATTTTTGCAGATTTTATTATTTATGGATTTAAGCAATTGTTCTATCTAGAAATTTCTATGTCCTCTAGGATGACTCTGTGATAAACTTTCTAGTGGAAGCAGACCATCGACTCCCTTGGAGATCTATGGGAAGTGTTTTCTCAGATTAAGAAAATAATATTTTTTCCACACTTTTGGGGGGTCCTGTACCCCAGCCACCAGAAAAATGGGGGATCTACTGTACTCCTACATGTTCATTTTAGTGGAGCTCACAGGATAGCCTACGAAAAAAATCTTCTAATAGATTGCAGAAAAAAGTGTTTTCTATTATTATTATTATTATTATTATTATTATTATTGGATGTTTCCAGGAAAAAACAAATTTGAATTTTAAGAAATATTTTAACAACTCCAAATGGTTTTTTTTGTTGAATTGTGAGATTTGCCTTAGCACTTTTTCATGTTTTGATGTTCTCTCTTTCCCTGCCAACACTGATATCACAGATGCACACATTTAGCATGAATATAAGCTTAATGAAGCTTATCACACTTAGTAGGAAAATAACTTTCTTAAGTTTTGCTTAGAGTGATACAGGAGCTGACCCTCTACCCAATTATTAGAAATGATTGTTAAATGGAGAAATAAAGTGGAGGAATAACTTAAAAGGCACTTTCATTTTAGTGGCTGGAAAAGTGGGTTAGGATCTGCAATTTTCTTACTTCATAAAGGCCTCGTGTGTCTTTGCATAAATTGTAATCTTCTGTTGCTTATCAAAGAGCGGATATTTAATTAGATGAAATGGGTTTTAAGTTTCGTGTGTGAAACATCAAACAGGCACTGTCACAATGAGCTTACATTCTAGCCAGTGCTTAAAAGAAGCAGTGGTTCAAGTTTTGAAACAAAACTTCTTCTTATATTGGCTCCTCATTAATATCCACTCCTTTTCTGTCATGGTTCATTCACTTAAGACCATTTAGTATCACATTTTAATTATTCTACACACCTGTGCCTATCATAAGATTTTCGCTAAGGGTGAAAAACTCCTGGGGCAATAGCAGAAGCCAGGTTAAATCTATTTTTTATGATGAAGTTAATTATAGAGCATGTAATTATTGTAAGGATTGATATCTTAGGATCTGCATGAGTGAGAACAGTGAAAAATCCAATGTCATTCAAAAAGTCATTCAACCACTTCTCTGAATTTCACTTTGACATCTTTAAAGATAACTGTAGTCCAAATAATAATAAATAAAAATTAAAAGTGTTCTCTGTGGTGCAGAATGCACATTTTTAAATTACAAATTTATATTACTAAATTGGAAAGAGATTGATTTTTTAAAAGTTCTTTGTAAGAAGAAAAAATGGATTACCTCCTACCCCCTTCAAAAAGTCTGTTTTACAAAAATGTAAAAAATAATTGTGGCAAATCTCTGTACTCAGGTGGCCCCCAAAATTGCATCCTCTAGGAATCTTGCCACTCACTCTGCCCTTGTTTCCTCATTTCTACAGGAATGTTTCATCTCTAGGGAATGTTTGCTACCTTATGGCCAAACTGTGTGTCCAGTTTCTTCCCACAAATGCTTCAGCACTAGTCCGGTTATCACAGGTGCTCTCTAGTTCCTGCTCTGCATGGGATATACACTGATCAGCTGCAGTGGATTTTATGGCTTGAACTGGAATTTCTAGTGAATTTTTTGTCACATTGTTCCTGGCTGGATACATGTTATAGCTTAAATTGGCAATATAGCAAAATTGTACATTTTGTGGGGATCCCAGCTCAAATCGGCTTGGAATTAGATTTTAGTACCTTTGTAGAAGGGCCCTGCAACAACCAGAATTTGGACCCTGTGTTGCAAGTCCTTGTTGCAGTATCGCTCACTGGCAGGGGGGTGGGGTAGAAATATCATATTTTAAAATACTGACCATTAATAATAATAATATTCCTTGTTCCAACTACAGCAGGTCCATTGAATCAAAATGTAGATGTTAAGTTAATAATACTTTTCATTGATTCATTGAGCCATACATTCCTGGAAGTCAAACTATTTGGAAATCTAAATCAAGTTACTAGTCATGATTAGAGGAGAAGAGACTTGTTCAATCAGTGGCATTTAACTTACTATTCATTAATGGATTCTATATGTATCCTCTGTCTAAGCTTAGCAATTCTGTTAAGGAGTAAAACTGTAATTTGTGGTATTGCAAAGAGAAATTTGTGGCCTTCAACTTCTAGCTATAAAAATGGGCAGTTCATCCATATTTCAAATTTAGAAATTGTGCATCCACATTGTAGAATTAGTGCAATTTGATAACACTTTAGCTGTTATGACTCAATGCTATGGAATCTTAGAATTTTTGTTTTACATCTTAACTCTGCCAATGAGTATTGGTGCCTCATCAAATTATAAGTTCCATTATTCCATAGCTTTAAGCCACTGCAGTTAAAAAGGTGTCATACTGTACTAGTTCTATAGTATAGATCATTGGTTCCCAATCTGTGGTCCATGGACCACCAGTGGTCTGCAAGAATGAAAATATGGTCCACAGCCTCACAGTTACTACACCATTGCCTTGAAAACACATGGCAACAAGAGTAATTGGTTTCATGAAACTCTCTTATTGTACCAAGATAACAGGGATGTCGGGAGGGGTGAGGCTGACTAGTTACCCATGAAAGATTACTACTACTACATCACCTCCTGATTACTATATATGGTTTTCTGTGGGTGAACAGATGGCGACTACTGGATGGCATATGTTCTGTAACAGAAACTAGAGCTAATGTGGTCTATTCATTGCAATGTTCTGAATCAGTACCCCAAATAACCAAACCAAATCTAAAGTTGATCAAAAACTGATTCGTAACCCTTTTGATACTAATGTTGAAGAGTGGTACCTGGTCAAAGTGCTCCCTGATAAAGTCCCTGGTCAAAAAAAGGTTGGGAACCATTGGTATAGATGAACCCTCTGTGAACAAGACCAGAAGAATCTAAGAGGAATTATAGACTAGTTCAAAAACTACTGTCCTAGACACACTGTAGAACCAAAAACCTCCATACAATATGAAAAATGAGAAGAAGACCAAGACACTGTCGAGGGGAACAAAACCACAAATTCTGCTAAGACACTTTGCCTGATGCCACGATTTCTAACTTGAATAATGACACTTGGATTTTTGTGTGTGTGTCCTCCACATCATAGAAGGAGGGAATTGTCTCATTATTATTTCACATTTTGGCTCACATAATTAAATTCCACTTTTACAAGAGCAAAATTAACTTCCTTGTGCTAAGAGTTCTCTTGTTTCATCAGAGGTGAGATCCAGCTACTGTAAATTCCTGGCAGGAATCAATGCTTTCCTGTATCCCTGCATTTTATGGAAGCTGTCTTAATATGATTTTCGATTTTGGCTCAGAAAGTTACTGTAACTCCATCTCTGAGCAGGAAATGTGTTTCCCTGAGACTGGAGCTCTGTTGTTACATTTAGAGCTGAGTTCTGCCTAGTTCCACTTTTCAGTTGGCTAATTAAGTGCTAACTTATGAGACACAAGGAAAGGCCAACTGCCCTAAATGAAATGTGCAACTGATGTTATAAAGCTTTTTTGAACTATTTGGATGAAAACTTCCCAAAGGAACTCAAGCTGGAAATATACTTTCTTTCATTACTTGTGTCGCTTCCCATTTCCTTGATTGTATAAATGCTACGCTTTTTCCTACTCTGTTTCTTTTTATATCTTCTACACATCGTTCAGTGGTCCCCGTTTCACATTAGAATTCCACAGGGTGTTATGTAGTGGCGGCATATATATTATGGATAGAGGAAGAAGCATCAATGCCAGGAATACATACACGCACAACCAAACACACACACAATCACACACACACACTCATTCACAATATAGAGAGACATCACAGAAACAGATCTATTTGTCTATCTATCTGAGCCTAGAACTGGCAAAATGAAATTCTAAGGGAATAAGATATTTTTGCACATTTTATTTCTGATACTGAAATGCATTCCACCTTAATTTTCCATTGTAACATCATTCTGAATTATGATACAGTGAATGTTCACATAAGCATGCTCAGGTTGTTCTCTTTTAATTTACAGTTTGATTATGGTATAATTAGTAGGCTTGTTTGATCCCCAAAAAATGGTTCAAAATTTGTTTTGGATGTAGGGGGCGCTGGCGATTCGATTTTGAAATGATTTCTGAAATTGTCTGGAAAAAAAGATTGGAAATATCAGAAATTTCCAAATTGCTTCATTAATGGCAGGTGTCTTGGCAATCCTCCGTGCCCTCTCCTGTTTTTGACGTTTTTGTCCCTGAACAGGATTCAAAACGGGGAGGCTTGGGAGGCTTTTGTTTCCAAGGCGGGAGCTCTGCCAGTAGGCTGTTTTGCTACCATTGACTTGCATGGGAGAATAGAAACCTTTATCTTCTCTCGATCTTTGCACTATTTCTTTGTATGAACGTGGGTGCGAGAGCCTCTCTCACTCACTCTCTGGCAGTCAGAGTTTGTGAAGTCTGCTGGAATCTAGGCAAGTGAGGACTATATATCTCTCGAATGACCAGGGTAGGAGGAAGAACTCTTGTCTGGTGGAGGCAAGTGTGAATGTTGCAATTGTTCACTTGATTAACATTGAATGGCCTCACAGCTTCAAAGTCTGGCTGCTTTCTGCCTGAGGAATCCTTTGTTGTGAGGTGTTAACTGGCCCTGATTGTTTCCTGTCTGGAATTCCCCTGTTTTTTTGAGTGTTGATCTTTATTTACTGTGCTGATTTTGGAGGTTTTTTTTAATACTGGTAGCCATATTTAGTTGAAAAGTAGTTGTTCTACTCCAGAAACTTCATGTAGCACAAACTCTGTGTGTGTGTGTGTGTGTGTGTGTGTGTGTGTGTGTGTGTGTGGAGAGCCATGGAGCTCCCCTTTTGTGGTGGACACATGCTATCTTTATTGCAGGGAAAGGCTTTGCTGCCTTCTCTTTAGACACCTTTGTAGATTCACTTTATTTTATATTTAGACAAAGACTGCTTCTCAACCATCTTGGCTAATGAGCAGCAAGGCAGTGTGGAATTATTCTGTGATGTTTGGATGTCTCCCGTGGTTATTTTGATTTTCAGAACCATAAAGCAAGTATCTTTGGTAAAGCCTAAACAAAGAGATTTAAAATCTCGCAGTTTCCCTTCCATGGTGAGTGACGATGCAAAGAGGGACAAGGTGGGTGTGGCTAAGCACAGCTCTTCTTGAAGGCCACGCCCCCAGTGGTAGAGATTGCAAAAGGTCCTGTAGTTTAACAGCAATCTCTTTTGCAATCTCTACCACTGGGGGTGTGACCTTAAAGAAGTGCTGTGCTACTGCTTAGCCACACCCACCTCATCCCTCTTTGCATTGCCGCCACTCGCCAGGGAAGGGAAACTGCTAGATTTTAAAACTGTTTGTTTAGGCTTAGCCAAAGTTGCTTAATGGTTCTGAAAATCAAAATAACTGTGGGAGACATCCGAAAATAATTCCGAACAATGGGTAAGTGGTTCAAATTCGGAATTGCTCCTCCCACTATTCCTGAATGGTTCGAAATTGGTTCAAAAGTCCAAATTCGGTAAGTTTTTCCGAATTTTAGGTTTTTCCGAACTAAACTTAACAACCCTAATAATTAGGGATAAGAATGATGATTTCATTTAGTACTTTCTTTTGAGAAGAATTTACAAAAAATATTATAAATGAGATGGAAAGAACTTGAGATCCTAATGATCCTTGCCATGATAACTTAACAAATGATGAATAAGATGATACCTATACTACTACATCATGGTGCCCATTCACACTACAGAATTGAGCAGAAAAGCCATGTTAGTTAGTGGTGTTAAACTGCATTAATTCTATAGTGTGGAAGCACCCTAAGGCTGCACTTTCAGGATCCAGTGCCTTCGATGAACACTGTATAAGAATGTGTTCATTCTACATAGCACACATGTCAAATGCAAGGCCTGTGGGCCAAGTCTGGCCCACCACGTCATTTTATGTGGCCCACAAGGCTTTCAGTGCCAAGGCAACCTAACTACATTTATACAGTCTTACAATTACAAACAACCCTTATAAGGCAACCATAGGGCTGGTGCAGCTCTTTGTGAAAGTGAGTTTGACATCCCTGCTATATAGAGTTTATCTATACATGAAAATATGACTATAAACAGATCGAACTGCACTGTGGCATGAATGCAGTTTGACATTACTTTGTGCCATATCAAATTGCTGTGGAATTGTGGGAGTTGCATGTTTAGAAGGTCTTTTGCTTTTTTGCCAAATAGTGTTGGTCCCTTGTCAAAGTACAGATTACAGGATTTCATAGCATTAAGCCATATAGGTTAAAATGGTGTTGAATTGCATTCATTCTACAATGTAAATGCACTCTTAATACCAGACAGTTTCCTGGATAGGACCCATTCACAACCAGATTAGAGATTTTTTTTTCTACAAAGGATGGGAAGCATGATAAGTATACAGTGCCAGAATGAACTTTGAAAATATACTGGACCCCTAAATCAGGGAGCACCCTCTGATCCAGAGCAGTTGTATGGTGAAATTACACTAACTCTATATACAGAGCATGTGCTTTGGGAAATATAAAATAGCAAAGTAATAGGCAAAGGTAATAAGTAAATGGGTGGCAAAATGAGGACATTGACCGTCCATTAAAAATTCTGCCGAATATATATTTCTTTCCCCTAATTTCTAGCATGGTGGGGAGTGAGACACTGAAAATAATTCACACCTGGAAATCAAATTTACTATGTTTTCATTCCCTTGCCCTGTGCTCTCTCTACCCACACTTTTTTGAGGCTCAAACTATATTTCAGAATGTTCAGATGAAGTTGCTGTAATGCTACAAATCTGAGGGCTGAATGGATATTTCATTTGGAGCAGCAATGTCCTCATACTGACCCCAGAACTAATGACACAAAGCAAGGAGACCTCACTAACCAATGACCACAGGAACTCATCATAAACAGAATGCAATTCTCTAAGTAGTAAGCGAAGTACATAAGGCAAGTGCAGAATGCGAGGCAATAGACCAAGGCTAACATCTACTTGTTACACCCATAACCTTCAGCAATCACAGTGGTCCCAATTAACTGCTTAAAAGCCCTGAAGCCCAGAACTTTGTAGCCTACATGTAAGCTTGCATGGAAAATATTGAAAAATATTCCCAACTGTGAATCTGATTTTGACCTTAACTAATAAAAACAATACCTTTAGGTACAAAAGATAATTATGTTCCAAATCCGAAACTCTCTGGGAATTCAAACAGCAGCTACTTACTGAAAACCAAGTTTTGTGTTATAATCTCTGTGTGAAATGTGAATTAACATCAGGTATTGACATTTCAACATCTATAGGGGAAACAACTGGGGGCAATGTATTGGCTCCGCTTCCTTGATGACAGCCTTCACATTGGTAAAATTTCAGGACAGACAAAACAAAGTAGTTCTGTTTTTGCACATGGGTACTCATGACTTTGTTCTGACCCATTTCTGCATAAACCTTCATTTTAAAATTAGTGTAAATTTGTGTGCAAGTTCTCCTCTCATTGCATATTTTTCCAACTTTTCTTATAAAACATGCATTCCTAAATATGTTCTCCCCTCCCAAATATACCAATTTAAACGCTTCTCGATATTTTGTTTGAGTAAAGAACTGCATCCTAGTATATCAAGGAGTCCAAATTCTGATGTTTAGCTACCATCTGATACTTACACTTCTCTGAAAGGTACAAGTCCGGTAATTTTATAAAGTTCCTCGGGCATTCCTGCTAGAGACACAATTATAGAACAGTGTTTTCAAGGAAAGTCAATCTGGGAACATCATAGTACAGTTTTCATTGCCATGCCTACATGCTGTATTTCCCCAGGCTTTTAATCTCTATATTTCATTCTGCTTTGTTGACCAAGTATAACGTCGTTATTGGCTTTCCTTTCTTCATGCTGTGTAAAATATAAAAAAGATTATGTACCATCTAACTCAAGAAGTATGTAAGGCCCCCACAGATGAAAAGATGAAACCACTAAAAGTATCCCATAATCCAGGCTTTGGCTCAATAAACCTACAGGGACAGCACAATTAACTTCCTCAGAACTACATGACTTCCTTGTCTGCTCTTCATCAAAGTGAATATTTTTTTCTTGAAACCCCTAACTGGGTGAAAATGCCAGAATATACTCCTAGAGGTGTTTGAGGGCCAATTTTTTTTTAACTTTTTGGAGCTCCCCAAGTATACTAATGTAGCCCTTTAGCCTTCCAACTGCCCACTCTATCTTAAGTTCGACGCCCCTCCCTGGGTGAATTTTGGAAGCTTTAATGAGAATAAATTCACATTTTAAATAAATTACTGCACCCACCTCGTGCACATCTTGAACATGTTTTCCCTAAAACAAGAAGTAGGCTTTCCGCTATTCTCCATTTTTTACTCTTGAGAATACTCCCTGGCAGTTTGTGCAGTCCTAGATGGCCTAGAGCAGAAAAATACTTTCTCCGTCCTTCACATTTGCCCATCGTAATATATGAAATGATCAGGATGCATCCTGTTGTGCAAAAAAAATTGACTTACCACACAAAGAAAGGGAAACATCCTAGGATGCTTCCTTAACAGAGCTTGTCAGATGCCAACACACAACACAAGGCTACTTCCAGCAGGACTCCATAGAGGAAATGTCCTGGCAGCATGCTAAGTTCCCAGAGAACACAGAAGGCTTCCTGTGTTTTCATTAAGAAGAAAAGGGGGAGGTAGGCTGAAAATGCTTTCCTTCATATAATGAGGAAATCGGTACACCGGGTGATGTGGGGCGCAGGGCAATGGTTTCCCTCCACTGCCCACTGGATTTGCCATACTGTGTAGTGAATCCTCCCACTGCCACCCAGTTTATTAACCTCAGTGTGATGAGGTCCAGAGTCACTTCCTAGGAGCTAAGGAGGTAACTCTCTGCCCCGGAGTGTGGTGGAGGCTCCTTCTTTGGAAGGTCTTAATCAGAGGCTGGATGGCCATCTGTCAGGGGTGATTTGAATGCAATATTCCTGCTTTTTGGCAGGGGGTTGGACTGGATGGCCCATGAGGTCTCTTCCAACTCTTTGATTCTTTGATTCTATGATTCTATGAGGTGCAGGTCTAGTTAGTACTTGGCTACTCCCCTTATTTATTTACTTATTTATTTATCGTGTCAGGGGCAACCAGACAATTGTATTACACTTTTAACACAACAAAACAAACAAACAGACAGAACACAAAGTTTGCAAGCTTGGTAGTTGATTAAATGTCCTACTCCCCTGAAATTCTATGAATACCACCTGGAGTTCTCTAGAAGGTACATAGAAAATGAATGAGATAATTATAGTATTATCTTGATTTCTAACTTCACAGGATTCATAGAATGGGAATTTGCTCTTTCTACTTTTCTCTGGACCCCTCTGCACATCATGAACATTTGATCCTGCAACTCTTAAGAATGTTGTGGGATATGGTGGAAGGACTTGCTTCAGACTGAGGGGAAAACTGGTGTATATAGCCCAACTTACCTTTTAAAACCCCCAAATAACTTAGCACCCAAGCCATTGATTGCTCTCTTCAATAGAAGTAAGGATTTCTGTTGCCTTACATTTTGGAAACCAGATAGAGATCACTTGTGACAGCAGTATTAATAAGAGAGAAAAAATCTGTGGAAAGTGTTGGTGTGTACTTCAGTTCCTGCTCATCTCTTTCGCATGGGAAGAATGTTCAGACATGTCCTTGAAAAACTGGATTTGCCTATTTGCTCTTGATATAGTACATAAAATTTAACATATGCTTTCAGGAAAGTGAAGTTCCAATTGCCTTATTTCCATAAATGTAACTGTTCCCTGAAGCAGTTAAAAGATGGATTTGAGGGGTATTTGATTCTGTCTAACAGCATAAGTGTTAGAGAAAAGCCTACTTTTAACACTATTTGCACTACGTTTATTGTCGCAAGCAGTCTTTGTCACTGCCAAATTACTTCTTTTCAGCAGCAATTTATAGCTAAGAAAGAAAAATGATAACAATTCCACTTTTTAAACCAAAAAAGCATATCTTGATAGTGTTAAATTGAGTCACTTTACAACAGCATACTATGCATATATACTCAAAAGTAAAGTTTAAATGGATGTACGGCTATTTAACTGCATATAGGGTTGTCACATTCTTTTAAAAAATATGAATAACATGAAAAAAGGGACTTTAAAAAGAATTACATGTTTTTAATTTCATCATGAGATAAGATCCAGAAGGAAATAATTGACTCAATGTGATGGAATTAATTTGTTCACACTGTTAGATTTCCCATGAATTCATTAGGAAGTAACCTGAAACACAGGGGTTCGTGTTTGTTGATTTCTTCTTCTTATTATTATTATTTGATTGATTGGTATATATCCTGTCTTTCTCTCAAAGTTTGGGATGCAGTGGAGCTTCGAATGTAATTAAAAAGAAAAATTATGCATATTAAAGTACAACTCAAATTAATTATACTATTAAACACAAATTAAATGAAGTCAATTAAAAAGGTCCAAACTAATAATAAATTTTAAACTCACATCTTGTGCTTACTGTATTTTAAATTTTGTTCTGTGTATTTTAATATATGTACTTCATAGAAATACATTTTAATATGTGTATTTTATATAATGTTTTATGTTTATATGTTTTAACTATGTTGTGCTCTTCCTTGGGACACAAGGAGAGGAGGGTATGAATTATTATTATTATTATTATTATTATTATTATTATTATTATTAAAAATCCCGCACACCCATTTGAAACATTTTAATCTACCAGTCAGTTAGTTACAGAAGAATAGACTGAATAGGAAGTTACATGTTGGAAGAAGGACAACGAAGGGGTTATCTTAACCTCTCATATAAGCAATTCTACAATCTGACCTTTAAAAGCATTCACATTGGTGGATTTGAGGTATGGGATGCAACTCTTCTTCTTGAATGCAACAATGAATAATTTTAGTGATTTTCTTTTCACTGAGAGGAACCATGTAGTTTTTCAAACTTATTTGCAATTTAGAACGTATTCTGTACATTATTTACTTGTGATTATTTTGCACAGGAAACAACATTTTCTATGCAGAAAACATTTTGGCATGGAAAATAATATTTCTATGCAAAAAAAATTATTTCGGAGCAATAAGTGCCTTTGAGCTTTTGTAACATAGAAAAAAAATTCAAATGAAAGCATTTTCTGCCCACAAAAATGCAATTTTCTGTGTAGGAATGAATATTTCCATCCTGAAATGTTATTTCCCATGAAGGAAATGCTGTTTTTGGCAAGGAAAATGCTGTAAAACAATAACGTATGAATTTTGCTCTGACAAAGTCCCAAACTGTGAAGATTCTTATCTGTCTAGCATTCTTCTTATCACTGTTTCTCAATACTCAAAAACATGGTTTTGATCATTTTAAAATATTTTTTCCTATTTCTGTTTTCTTGTGTATCTTAAAGCATAAGTAGGCCTATATGGAAAGATATGATTTCTGATGACTTGAAAAAAAGCTATATAAGGCTTTGTAGGTCACAGTGTGTTGTGCTTGGAAACATCTCAGTAGCAAGAGGACTATAACAGGAGTCTGTCTGAAGTACTTTGAACCAATTGCTGTATCTACACTGCCATAAAATGCAGTGTGAGTCTAAAAACAAATTCCTGGGTCTAAACGTATTCAGCTCTAGTATACTTCGAAAATCCTATGCTACTATAAAATAATTGTGCAAACACTTGGTCACAGATTGCACTCTCCAGTACAGACAATCATTGTCCAAGTTCATACACAACTCCTTCTCCTGCATTTTGAGTTGGAGGGCTAGGAACTAATTGACCATTGTGCAACAAGTAAACTTAGTGCACCCTAGAGGTGTGCAACTCTGCAAACATCCTTGCCATTTTTGGTCCTATTTAAGCCTATCAGCATGAAATTTGCCTCACTTGTAGGACACATGTACAACTGCAAGCTAACCAAGTTTCAGAATATTTCATCAATCTATTAATTTTTGAGAATTTTTAAAAGTTTGTACCATAACATATTTAAAATTTTAAAAAAAACAAGAGAGGGTTCTGGGACTTGAAGTCCCAAGCACATGCCATAACAGTGGAGGAAAATGGATACAGTCAACCAGGCCTCTGATTGGCTGAGAAAGAATGTGAGAAACACACAGAGAGGAAAACTTCAATTCCCATCATGCCCCGGGAGGGAGCAAAGAGGTTCCTTCAATGCCCGCACCTCGCAAAGTGATGCTTAGAAAGTGAGTTCCCATTTGCCTCACGCAGGTACGGAGGGGGGGCTTCAGAAAGGGATGGAGGAGGCTGCTGGGGAAGAAAACAAAAATGGAACTGCAGTTTGCCTGATTTGCAAGGCTGATCAGCCCACACGTTGTCTCCGACTGAGGTAGCATGCCACTCAGCCCCATTAGCCCCCATTAGCTGAAAAGATCAGACTGCAGTGATCTGTATTGGCTAAGGCTTCAACTGTCTCCTAACAGGCTTGTTTCCAGTGATTTGATAGCCAAATCCCCCAGTGGCTTAATCTTAAACACAAAAATGATATTGTGCACTCCTCTAGAGCACGCTTCTTTGTTCATCTGTGGGATCCACACCAATATTACACTAAAATATATAGATTATGAGCCAATGTCTTTTGTACCTAGCTCATGTTTTAAAAAGGTAAAGGTTTCCCCTGACATTAAGCCTAGTCATGTTCGACTCTGCTCATCTCAATTTCTAAGCCAAAGACCCGGTGTTGTCCGTAGACACCTCCATGTGGTCACGTGGCTGGCATGACTGCATGGAGTGCCGTTACCTTCCCACAGAAGTGGTACCTATTGACCTACTCACATTTGGATGTTTTTGAACTGCTAGGTTGGCAAAAGCTGGGTCTAACAGTGGGAACTCACACCACTTCCCAGATTTGAACCACCAACCTTTTGGTCAGCAAGTTCAGCAGCTCAGTTTAACCCGCTGCACCACAAGGGGCCCTTAGCTCATGTTTTATTTCCTTGTATTTTAGTAAAATACAAAGTGACTCTCCAAGCCTAATGTTTGCCCAGCTATGCCATTAGAGGAGCCATGATTTCTTCCTGTTCTCAGTTAGGGAAAGGGCTAAAGTCTAATTGATCAGTGAATACCCAACATTGGCCACAATGTTGTCTCTTTTTTTGTTGTTATTGAAAGCCCATTTTGTTATAAGGCATTTTGGGTTATTGTGGTGGTTGGGGTAATGACGAAGCCCTTGGAAATTAATGGCTGAAAGGATCTAAAGTCAGAGTGAGAGCTGATGCAGGTAGAAGGTTGTCTACTTCCTGTTACCAAAGAAAAACATATGTGGCCGAATGCCTCAAGAAGTTGGCGTGAAAAGTATTGAGATTTAAGAGAGAAGAATACAGGGACTGACAAGGCAGGGTTTCAAAGGAAGCAGGAAAATGGCTGAGGGAGTGGGTTAAAAGAATAATCTGAGAAAGGAAGAAAAAAGGGGTAAGGCGAGAAATGCAAAAGGTCAGGAGCTGTAGTGCTAAAGAGCTCCTGACATACTGATTTAGCAAAACCAGGAAACGTTTCACTGCAGGCTACTAAGTCATCCTGCAGTGCCCGGGGTATGTTTGTAGCACTACCTGACAAAATACGCAGATAAGACCAAGCATGCTTAAATAAACTGTGTACTACTATTAGACCTTTAAATTTGCTTTATTCCATCTGACATATTATGAGTCCTTGCAATGTGAGAGGCGAGAGCAGGCAGCCAATGCGCAGAAAGACTTGTCTGCATTTGGCATGAAACTGACGCCGAACACAAAACATTTTATGACTAACAGTATAGCCAGAAGGTTTGTCTGACTGAAATGCCCATTATGCCAGTTGTTCTGTAGAAATAAAGATGTCTTTTCAAAAGCAGAAAAAGCTTTGATGCATGAATAATTTAATTGTGCTGTAAGAGTGCCATAATATCAACAGAAATGTTTGTTTTTGTTTCTAGTCAAAAGTTGGACTTTCATTTAAGAAACTACAGCATTCTTTTGGAAATATTAAAAAAAACCATATATGATAATTTTAGATGGCACATTACCTAGAAGCCCAACTGCAAGAGGTTTTAACCTGCTTTTCAGAGTATATTCTACACACATCGCTCCATCAGTTCACAGAGGCAAACAGGAAGCTTCTTGTACTTTTATATTGCCTTGTCTTAGGCCACACATCACATTATGCACTACCTTCTGTGTTCTGCATTCATTAACTGGTTCTTCATTGGCTCCTGAAGTTGGTATTGATATAACAGTGCTTTACTTTAAGGATCACAATCAACTTCTGATTAGTTTTACTGAAGTCTAGGATATCGCATTACTAATAAAATAGACCTGTCTTTCAAGGAGCAATGCAAGAAGACAGCTTAATGCATATGTTAAAAGATGGTCTTTGTACATTTCTGGAATAACAATAACTAGCTATCATCTTAAGTTGATACAAGCATTGTATCAACTATTGATCAACCTGTCTGTCTGTTTCTCTGTCTACACAGTCATTTTCATCCTATATTTTAGGTATAATGGGTAAATTTGTTAGTTTTCATTTGCTTCATATATTTTTTTTTATTAAAAAATCTTACATTCTTTAAATTGAAATTGTGAAGAAATTTGCAAATGTTGGCACATTATTATTTTTAATGCAATAGATATTGTGTGTGCTGTGTGCCTTCTGAATAGGTCTGTTGATTAGGGATGTAAAGAATGTTTGAATGAGAAATAAGATCTTTGAAAGGAGATCTTTGAAACTATCCCGCAAACCCATTTCTGTTTTTTTCTCTCTCCCAATCCTTGAATAAGCTTGTCTCTTGATGTCAAGTGGTGAGTAGAAATGTAGGACTCAACCAAAACCCATGCCGTTTTTGGTTCCATTTTTGGTCCCATTTTCAGCTCCCCCTTCTGTTTACTGGGAAGTTCCTGAAATCTGGAGGGGGATTCTGTTTTTGTTGCAGAAAGATTTGGTTCATTGGTGCCAAATGGGAAATTTTCAGGACTCATTTCTCCATCATTTTGAGACCTATCAGCATAAAACTCACCTCACTTGTAGGCCACATTTATGACATCAAGCCTGCCAAGTTTTTACCAGTCCACTGAGTTTTGAGAATTTAAAAAACTTTTTACTATAACATTTTAAAAAGAAAAAACCACCAAAGGGGATTCTGGGAATTGAAGAAGTCAACAAGAGTGGAGGAGAAGAGACACCATCAACCAGGCTTCCAATCCAATCCAATAAGCATTTATTGGCATATGCATAGCAAAAAGGTATAAAATACAGTACAAACCATAGAAAAGGGAACTTCACATTTGCTATACATTCAGTTTACAGACTTTATTCAGGAATCTTGCCACTGAAAGGTAGCAGTTAAAATCCTGACAATTTAAAAGCATAATTACTTTATCTGGGGTCACTATGGTTTTTCAAGGAATCTATTAACATGTGTTAGTAAGCTAGATCTTGTTTCCTGGTAAAGTGGGCAGTGCAGAAGAATATGCGGGATAGAATCCAGCTGTCCTGTGCTACAGGGACAAAGCCTCTTATTGCTCGATAGACTGTTGAGTCTTCCTCTATGGAGCAGAGATGGCATAATATTAAATCTAGCCAGCATGTATGCTCTCCTGTAAGAGCGGTTGGTGAGCACTGCAATATAAAAAGCTGGGTTTCCCTGTATGAATGGAATTACCATGTTCATAGGTGAACAGGATTTATTGACCAAGCTCAACAATTGGTTATAATCCCTTTCTAGCAGCCTCTTTTTAATAAGGGTAAAGATCTCAGTGAAAGCAAGTTCAAGAAATTGCTATCATGCCCAATTCCCCGATCTTTGCTAGAACTGTTGAGCACCATTTTGAGTGGTGGATTGAAGAAGTCCACAAGAGTAGAGGAGAAGAGACACCATCAACCAGGCCTCTGATATGGCTGAGAAAGAAAGTGATAAACACACACAGAGAAAAACCTCAATTCCCATAATGCCCTGGGAGGGAGCACAAAAGATCCTTCAATGCCCATGCCATTTGCCTCAAGCAGGCACGGGGGGGGGGGGGGGGGCTGCAGGAAGGGCTGCAGGAGGCTGGAGGGGGAAAAAGAAGAGGAGCCACAGCTTACCTATTTTGCAAGGCTCCCCATATGCTGCCTCCACCCTAGGTAGAATGCCGCTCAGCCCCACTAGCCTTCATTAGCTAAAAACATCCAGGTGCTGTGATCCATATCAGCTAAGGCTTCGGTTGCCTTCTGCCAGGCTTATTTTTGACAATTTGGTAGCCAAATCCCCTGAATCTGGTACACAAAAATAATATTGTGCACACTCCTAATGGTGAATGGATACAGGAGAGCCAGATTCTGGAAGAGTACCTTCCCACTACTTTACTAATGCCATGAAGGATGAATCCTAGAAGGATCTAGCCTTTAAGATCCTTGGATATTTTATCTTCCACCCTCCTGATGTCATGCTATGTGATCAAGAAATATCTCTGTCCGCTCAGCTGCTAGATATTTTGGAAGGATTTATGAGACTGAATAATTTAATACAGAACATCTTTACTACTATTGATGACTAAGGCTCTCTAAGAACTTTAATTTAGAAAGTCACAATAAATAGAAACTAACTTGGTGGTCACATCAGTGAACCAGCTCCTTTGCCCAGTTGGGTGAATTTGTCAGTTTTGCTTCTTTGGAAATGCTTTAATCTCAAGTTGAATTTTTAATCAATTTGAAAATTCAATTAAGTTATTTAAAGAAAAGAAAACAAATAAATGTATCTCCCATCTCAAGTTTTAATATGATGTTCTCACTAGGCAAAACACATTAAGACAGTTGCACATAAACTCACACATATACAGAGTTTTAAAATCTGTCACATAAACCATTATATAACCATAACAGTCTCATAAATTACAAATATAGGGTAATTAAAATAAAATGCTGCAACAAAAAGTCTAAATACATTTTTAACTTGCAGCTACTATAATTCAACAAAAAAGCAAGATAAAAGGGTTGTTACTATCCCTACAGCAGTAATAGAACACAGTGGTCCCATTCCATCTCTACTTATCCATGTTACATTCATCTTAGGACCCCAATTAGGAATGTGCATCTCCACTTCCTAAACAAACATAAAAATCAAATTCAGGATTCACCTCTAGTGGTTTTACATTTGCATTTCTGAATGCATGCACACAGTATCTCCTGCTAGAGTAAAGTGAGTGTGCAAATATTTTGATATGACTTTCATGCTAAAGTGGACTTCACTTAGGCTAGGAATTGCTTACAAAGCTCTTGTAAGCAATGCGCACTTCCACTGAATTGATAGCTTCATAAAACAGTTGGAAGGAACTCCCTCTATACATCCACAGATGATTCCCTGCCTCACCAAGAGAAAAACTGGGTCAGTTCCACAGGAGGATGTTTCTCCCACTGCTGTTGATGTCCCATTAACTCTCAGTTGGACCTCCCCCACTGTGCTTAATCGGGCTATATTTTGTGCTGCAGCTGTGTTTCCTATTGGCAATAAAAAGTTGGCTTCTGTGATTTTCAGTTAGTTCATTTCCATTTGGTACCCTTCTCTTCTGCCTATGTTAGTTGCAATTGTAAGCAGAGTTTATCACCAGAATGATTTTGCATTGGCCAGCACAATGTCCATGCTAATGTATTCTTTTTTGCAATATGCCCACAATACCTTTAATGTATGAATTTTTAAAATTCAAAACCCCTAAGTATGATGTCACAATGAGATGCTATGGGGCTGCTATCCTGAGTTGGAGGCCATTGATTGTACTCTTGTGTGGCATGACACAGCTCCAAATGAGTAAGTTTCAAATTGATTGGAGTTACATTGTTTACCCTCTGTCCTATGAGTCTGGGTAGACATGATTGTATCAAAGATCTCACTGTAGATTTGGTAATGAGGTTTGGTTTGAAGAAGTAGAAGTTGTAAAGTGGTGTCAGTGCTATGAATTTGTTATCTGGATTATTTTAAAATACAGATCCTTGCTATGAATCCAGGAGCCCCCGGTGGCGCAGTGGGTTAAAGCACTGAGCTGCTGAGCTTGTTGATCGAAAGGTCGCAGGTTCGATTCCGGGGAGCGGCGTGAGCTTCCGCTGTCAGCCCTAGCTTCTGCCAACCTAGCAGTTCGAAAACATGCAAATGTGAGTAGATCAATAGGTACCGCTCTGGCGGGAAGGTAACGGCGCTCCATGCAGTCATGCCGGCCACATGACCTTGGAGGTGTCTACGGACAACGCTGGCTCTTCGGCTTAGAAATGGAGATGAGCACCACACCCCAGAGTCAGACATGACTGGACTTAATGTCAGGGGACTACCTTTACCTTTACCCTGCTATGAATCCAAATGATGAAGTTCTCATCAATATATTTAGTTGGAGGGAGGTTTCTGGCCACTTATGCTGAAATACTGGGTATGGTTGGACACTGATTTTGATGGCTATGTTTGTTTAGGATAATGGGGATGCATATTTCTAATTGAGGTCATAAGATGAATGTAATAGATATAAGTGGAAATGGACTGGGACCGTTGTGTTCTATCCCAGCTATAGGGATGGTGATGGTTCACCTTTTAATGGATCCAAATGATAAAGTTCTCATCAAGACAGCTCAGTTACAAGGATGTTTCTGGCCATTTATGCTGAGGTAACATTGTTTCAGATAAGTATAAAGGTGAAACTGGTGTGATGCCATGCGTGAGCCCATAGTGGCACCATTGATTGATGATACATAGTTATGAATGAATCCAAGGTGACTTTATTGCTAGGGGCATATCTACATGGACCCTTTTTCATGAAGAGGGGGGCAAATTAGTGGTATGATGCATGGAACTGACACAGGTTTAGTGTGGACTTCAATAGCAAAATAAAATTGCTGGTTGTTTCAATTTTTTCCTGAGAATCTGGAGCAAACCACAACTTTGGGCCTCTATAAGCAGTTTTCTATTAGTGTGATTATATTAATTGAATGTTTTAATTATTTATAATTGTTGTTGTTATATATTTTATTTATTTATTTATTTATTACTGGTACTTTTACCTCGCCCTTCTCAACCCCCAAAGGGGGACAGGGCGGCTTACAGAAAAGGCAAAATTCGATGCCTATACACAATACATAGTATACAAAAATATAAAAGAACAATATACAAAAAATGCAATTAAAACTATAAACACAATAAAAACATCAACAACTGCTACCTGAGACATTGTATAAACATCATATAAAACATCCTATAAAAGTCAATTCTTATAATCAGCATTTCGTTTCCAGAGTTCCACATGGCCAATCCGTTAGTCATTTCCTAGCCATCAATGGAGTTCTTCTTTATTTACCCGCTTGTCCAAATGCCAGGTCCCAGATCCATGTTTTTAGTTTTCTCCTGAAGGAAAGGAGTGTGGTTGCAGATCTGATTTCCCCGGGGAGAGAGTTCCATAGGCGGGGGGCCACCACCGAGAAGGCCCTGCTCCCCGTCCCCGCCAATCTCACTTGTGATAGAGGCGGGGTCGAGAGCAGGGCCTCCCCAGAAGATCTTAGGCTCCGGGGTGGGACGTAGAGGGAGATCCGTTGGGACAGATACACTGGGCCGGAACCGTATAGGGTTTTATAGGTCAAAACCAGCACCTTGAATTGTGCTCGGAACTGGATCGGCAGCCAGTGGAGCTGACATAACAGGGGGGTGGTATGCTCCCTGTATGACGCTCCGGTGAGCAATCTGGCTGCCTCTCGTTGGACTAGTTGGAGTTTCCGAGCAGTCTTCAAAGGCAACCCCACGTAGAGTGCGTTGCAGTAATCTAATCGGGATGTAACAAGAGCGTGGACCACCATGGCCAAATCCGACTTCCCAAGGTACGGGCGCAGCTGGCGCACAAGTTTTAATTGTGCAAAAGCTCTCCCAGCCACCGCTGAGACCTGGGCTTCCAGGCTCAGGTCTACTATGTTGAATTGTAGGCATCGAATATGTGCTGATTGTAAGCCGCCCCGAGTCCCCCCTAGGGGGTTGCAAAGGGGGAGGTAGAAATGCTCAAAATAAATAAATAAATAAATAGTGCTAACTTCAACACAGAATCAGCTGCAACCTGTTTACATGACCATCCCCTATTCCCCAGGCTCAGGTGGCTGGAATTTTTCATTCTCCTTCCATTCTCATCCTAGTGGTGGCAAGTAGGCACAACATGAGTGGTGTCCATCACTCCTTTCCTAGAGTAACATTGACGATGGTGTGGGTAATTTCCCCCTCCCCCCCCTCTGTTTTCCCTTATCAGTTTGGCACCCTGGCCAACATCACTCCAAGCAACAGGCAATATACACTAGTCATGATGTGTCTGGTGACCCCTGTTATGATGAGAAACGAAGTGGGATGGTAAAGGTGGCCAGCCAGTGGACAGTCAGGACTCATTTTCACCATCTCTAGTGGCCCAGGGACTTGCAGTCAAAACCATTCTAAGGCCAACCTGGAATTCAACACTCTGAATCAGCCCTAGGATAATGTGTCCATGTACAGCCGCTCTAGGTGTGCTATATGGTATTCTTGATGGTGTTTATTCCATCCTCGTTTGCTGTCTTGGAGTACAGGGATTCCCCAATGACCAGGAGAATGTCCATGATTGCTGAGATAGTTTCTCTATGGATTATCTTTCTTTCAGGAAACCAGTTGGATCCTTCACATAGCTTAAAGCGGATAGTGGATAATGATCTGAGAATTGATTCTGAATATCAAGATGACCTAACAGTGATGGCAACAATGCTTGAGACAGCAGGCTTTACGGGATCATCTGGTTTATAAATTTTGACTAAATTTGGTGCTCTTGGAATGTATCTATTCAATGCTGCTCATCATTGGGTAATTCACTGAGTTATTCATGTTGTTCCTTCTGATATTCATCAGTGACAGCTTTAGAAACGATTCTATAATATGTGGTAATGGACAGTGTCTTTTATCCTCATCTATTTAGCCAACGTGTTTATGATTAATAGATCTGCCTTTTCTGATATTTTATGATTATTTTTTTTAAAAAAAAACAACTGAAAATTCCAGTTCTTTCTATTTTTACATCAGTAAATGTTGGCACATGTTCATAAAAAATTAAATACAATGAAGCTAGTTTCTCCTCCTTCCTTAAAATGTAGTTCATAGATCCCATACTATTCTAATTTCATGCCTCAGGGACACAACTGATCCCCAGGTTTCAGCGGTGACCAGGGGAGCATTTGCACAGCTCAGGCTCATGCGCCAGCTGCGCCCGTACCTCGGGAAGTCTGACTTGGCCACGGTAGTACACGCTCTGGTCACATCCCGCCTTGACTACTGCAATGCTCTCTACGTGGGGCTGCCCTTGAAGACGGCCCGGAAGCTCCAGCTAGTCCAGCGCGCGGCTGCCATGTTAGTAATAGGAGCAGGACGCAGGGAGCACACAACGCCCTTGTTGTCCCAGCTCCACTGGCTGCCGATCTGCTACTGGGCCCAATTCAAGGTGTTGGTACTGGCCTATAAAGCCCTAAACGGTTCCAGCCCAAAATACCTGTCTGACCGCATCTCGGCCTATGAGCCCACGAGGACTTTGAGATCGTCCGGGGAGGCCCTCCTCTCGATCCCGCCAGCCTCACAAGCACGCCTGGCGGGGACGAGGGATAGGGCCTTCTCGGTGGTGGCCCCCCGGCTGTGGAACACCCTCCCTGTAGACATCAGACAGGCGCCCTCCCTTTTAACATTCCGCAAGAGACTAAAGACGTGGTTGTTTGAGAAGGCGTTTGATTAAGTGCTACAACAATTGGCAATGATGACTGGAACGGAATATGGATAACGAGATTGGATTGTGATTCTATGATGAGACGTCGCGAAGGATTTAGTGTAATTGTATTATTAATAGTGATGTTGTTGTTGTTGTGATATTGCCTTTTTTGTAAATTGTTTTTATATGTTGTACACCACCGTGAGTCGCCCTAGGGCTGAGAACGGCGGTCTACAAGTGCAGTAATAAATAAATAAAAATAAATATAACTGATGCAGATGGAGACCTGTATGCAGATGGAGACCTGTATGCATATGGAAAACATTCCTGAGCACCTATATTAAAACTTATGAAGGTGTATTTAAAAGTAACGGAAAATGGCTTTTAAAAGTTCAGATCTTGTTCTGTTTTCTTTTGCTGTTAATATTGCAATAATACATGTTTATTTATCTACAAGCAGGTCCCGGTGAGCTCAATGACCTGTAGTCCTATATAAATTCATACGGAGTCTTAATTCTTTGAATAACTGAAGAATAAGCCATTTACCCTTGCTGGACACTTCGATCCTCCCACCAGCTAATTCTGAGACTCTGGCCTGGTTTGACAGTTTTAGAACAGAAAAGTTGTTCTGAAATTACTGGTAAATCATGAAGTATTTTTCAGAGGAAAAGGATACTTAACTCTAATTTGTGAATTTGAAAGAGACCATTATTTTGGTTCTAATTAAACCATACTTTGAGGCCAAAAATACCAAAAACCCATACAGCTAGCCAGTTCTATATTTATTCAGAGTGCCTGCCCCAGACATTACACATGCTAGAAAGAAACAGATTGCTGCTTGCCTAAAAGAATGGAATATAATATTAAAAGACAGATGTACAATTTTGGCATGAAAATAGCAAGATTTAGCAGTTTTTCCCCATTCAATGTTCATAATTAACACAGTCTTTATTGTCACTGAAATGGGTGAGAAATTGAAGTGGTTCCCTGTCAGTCACCCCTTTCCTCATAAACACACCAGCCAGAGAATGTTTTTGGACATTGGCTCAAATTCCATTGTATATTTATACTTCTAGTTCCGATGTCATTGAATTCTTAAAATACTTTTATATTGTGAATATTTATATTTATCATTTATCATCTACTAGGCATAGAGCTTTCTTGATCATGGCCCCTTATTTATGGAATGCCTTGCCGGTTGAAACTCGAACCATCCGAGACCTACTCGCTTTTCGGAAAGCCTGTAAAACTTTTCTTTTCCGGCAAGCTTTTGACAGGTGAACAACCCGGACTATGCCTGTTCTCGCCTCCTATTGTTTTGTTATTGTTATTTTTAAAGCTAATTGTATTGTTTTAGTTTGCTTCTGTAAACCGCTCTGAGCCAAATTGGGAGTAGTGGTATACAAGTTAAATAATAAATAAATAAATAAATAATGCTTATTATTTAGACCAGTATGAATATGGAGCTCTCGGTGGCGCAGTGGATTAAACCACTGAGCTGTTGAGCTTACTTATCAAAAGGTCACAGGTTCGAATCTGGGAGCAGCATTTGCTCCCACTGTTAGCCCCAGTGTCTGCCAACCTAGCAGTTTGAAAACATGCAAAGGTGAGTAGATCAACAGTACCGCTCCGGTGGGAAGGTAATGATGCCCATTGCTGTCATGCTGGCCACATGACCTTGGAGGTGTCTACGGACAATGCCAGCTCTTCAGCTTAGAAATTGAGATCACCATGAGCTCCCAGAGTTGGACAAGACTTAATGTCAGGGGAAAACCTTTATCTTTATTTGAATATGTTATGCAGGAGAGCATCTCTAAAATGTACTAAAATAAATGTCTACTTTTAAAATGTGATTTTAATTTTATTTATATTGTGTTTTAACTGTATTTTAACTTTTTAAAAATATGTCTATATGTATTCACTTTGTTTTTAAAATCTATTTTATTGTGTCGTGTCAATATGGGGAGTCCTCATGGAGAGAAAGGCAGGATAAATGTAAAGAAATAAAGAAATGTGCATGTCCACTCCTTAAAAAAATTCAGTTGGATCAGAAGACTTGGTACTACCTTTCCAAAGTTTCTGTTTCAGCAATATTCAAAGAGTGGGGAGAGCTGAGCCTGTACCTGTGTGCAATCCAAATAGTAAAGGAGTCAATGTCTGTGCTTTGAAATAGAACCCATTTCATTCCATTCTTGAAGAGGTCTGTTCCACTCCTGCCTATAAGAATCATCAGTTCTGTTTGTCTAACATTATGGTCCCAGCTCTTTCCCCTAGTTCTATAAACACTTCGAGTAACTCAGCTACCAGCACTCTCGGTCTGACTTGGTTAATGGGCTCTTAATTTTGGCTCTTCTAACTTCCTAGTCTTTTTTTTTTTTTTGAGAGGATTGAAGTGCCAGACTCCTAATGTTTGCCAAGTAGAAGACGGGAATATGCCCCCTCCTACACATTTCCCAGAATATATAACAGATCTGGCATTGTTCTCCACCAAAACAGAGATGTGATTGCAATAAAAGGTGCTGGAAACAAGACACTAAATTTAAATAGTCTTATCAGTTCCAACAGATCACACTCCTTGGCATGACTGTATTCCATAGCACAGAATTACCTCTATTCATAACTTTGCTACAGCTGTGATGTTATAAACATAAACTCACATATAGAAATATGACAATTTTTGCTGCCCTTTTTTGTCAAAGAAACCCAACGCTCTCCGGAAAACCTCAGCTTCAAGCAGATTCAATCCTGGAAAGAAGTTACGTACCTAATATGTGACTTTGCAACATATGTGTCAAACATAAAGCCCGTGGGCCAAATTTGGGCCACAATGTCTTTTATGTGGCCCGCTAGGACAACATAGTTACACAGTTACATTTATAAAGTCTTACAATTACAAACAGCGCTTTGAGACATGCCCTAAAAGGAGTGGCTTAAGGAGCCACACAGGCCCGTAGCCAGGATTTCGTTTCCGGCGGGGGGGGGGTGTGAGTTTTTTTCAGGGGGGGTTTCGGCAGGGGCTGAGTTTCGGGGGGGGGGCTGAGTCTGAGTGAAAGAGGGTCCACCCTAGCAAACCTTTTGTATCATTACCCCAATACCCCCATGCATATGGGATATATTGAGTATGGTGATCAGATCATGATATGAATAAACATAACAGTTTAAATAATGCACCAGTAAGGCCTTTTCGCGAACCACCATGAGAATTTCGGCGGGGGGGGGGGGGGCTGAAGCCCCTCAAGCCCCCCCCCTCCCCTGGCTACATGCCTGGAGCCACACAACACCTCCAAAGAGCCAAGGAAATATCAGCAAGGAGGTGGAAGGAAGAGGCAGAGTTTGTTGTTGTGAGCTGCTTACAGTATTTGCTTCTTGTGAGTTGTCTTGCAGTTGCCTTTAATCCCAGCTCCAGGTGAATGACTCTTTGCAGACTCAGGCCCTAACTGGACCAAACTGAAGCTAGAAAGGGTCCACAGAAACACCTGCTGCCTCCAGAGGCTGGGGGAATCATAGAATCATAGAATCAAAGAGTTGGAAGAGACCTCATGGGCCATCCAGTCCAACCCCCTGCCAAGAAGCAGGAATGTTGCATTCAAATCACCCCTGACAGATGGCCATCCAGCCTCTGTTTAAAAGCCTCCAAAGAAGGAGCCTTCACCACACTCTGGGGCAGAGAGTTCCACTGCTGAACGACTCTCACAGTCAGGAAGTTCTTCCTCATGTTCAGATGGAATCTCCTTTCTTGTAGTTTGAAGCCATTGTTCCGTGTCCTAGTCTCCAGGGAAGCAGAAAACAAGCTTGCTCCCTCTTCCCTGTGGCTTCCTCTCACATATTTATACATGGCTATCATATCTCCTCTCAGCCTTCTCTTCTTCAGGCTAAACATGCCCAGCTCCTTAAGCCGCTCCTCATAGAGCTTGTTCTCCAGACCCTTGATCATTTTAGTCGCCCTCCTCTGGACACATTCCAGCTTGTCAATATCTCCAAGTGTGATGCTCAGAATTGGACACACTATTCCAGGTGTGGTCTAACCAAAGCGGAATAGAGGGGTAGCATGACTTCCCTAGATCTAGACGCTATGCTCCTATTGATGCAGGCTTTTTTTGCCGCCACATCACATTGTGAAGATGCCTGTGGGGGCACTGCTGGCAGAGTGACACCAAAGGGGATCACCACTTTGGGAGTTGCACAAGGGGAAGAGGCTGTCCCTATGTTTGGCACTCATCAAGGCTATTACTTTGTTTTTTTAACATTTTCCTGCCTTATTTTATATAAGCTTTTTATTTACCATCTTTTAGCCTGCCCCACACAAGAAGGATGTGTTTTCCTAGGGAGGGAGGGAGCCCCCAGACTTGAGAGGCAGCCATTTGAGTCATACAGGTTCTAGCACTGTATCTTTTTCATTTTTCTTTATTTTCCTTGAGACTAAGAGTGGGAAAGTGCAGGATGGGTTGGGTGCATGCGCGCATTTGGGGACCTACTCTGAATAGCTAAGACTTATAATAATATGCTCCCCCCCCCCCCCAAAATACAATACATTTTTAAAATATTTTTTCCCCCAGTTGATCATACAGGAGTGTTTTTTCTAATAAGGAGACAATGCTTGCTATGCTTGCTGCTGCTGGCCTCTTCTAGTAAGTTTTGTGAGAACAAGAAATACAAAAGCTTTGGAAGAAGTTGCTTGCTGTTGTTGTTTTTTATTAGCAAAGAAGAAAGTGGAATAGTGGGACACTAGGCTGTGTGATAGGAGCCCCCGGTGGCGCAGTGGGTTAAAGCACTGAGCTGCTGAGCTTGTTGAACAAAATTTTTGAATCCGGGGAGTGGTGTGAGCTCCCGCTGTTAGGCCCAGCTTCTGCCAACCTAGCAGTTCGAAAACATGTAAATGTTAGTAGATCAATAGGTACCGTTCCAGCGGAAAGGTAACAGCACTCCATGCAGTCATTCCAGCCACATGACCTTGGAGGTGTCTATGGACAATGCCGGCTCTTTAGCTTAGAAATGGAGATGAGCACCACACCCCAGAGTCGGACATAACTAGACTTAATGTCAGGGGAAAACCATTACCTCTTAGTCTGTGTGATGTTGAAGTGCATCTTTAACATTCGGCAGGATGGAATGGTGTCCTGCTGCTACTCCTGGAAAAGTTACAGGGTGGGGCCAGCGGGAGATTATCTTTTGGGGAATTTTTAAAGGAGATTTTATTTTTAAAAATATAAGAAATTCCTAAAAATCAAGGGATGATCCAAATATTATGAAACTTAGTGGGCTAACAGTGACTCATGCATCCTCCAAGTCTGGTCATTTTCATCCTGATAGCCCTAAAAATTGGGGGGGGGGGCATGGGCAGAGCCCAGAAAGGCCCTCCCCATTGCTGTCCATGGACCAGATCTAACCACATTTTTGGCTATAGACTGAAAATGTCTATCCATTTTTGGGTGGTGAGTGAAAATGGATCTGGGGGTCTCCTGGATTTTGGTCAGCAGAAACAGATTGAGGTTCAATTGAAATGCATAAGCCTAACCTTTCATTTCAGACTCAATGTAAACCCATTTTGGGGATTTGGTGCATAAATGGTGATTTCCAATCGAAGTTGAGTTACTGATTTAGAGAAACCCGTCAGTATTAATAAGGCACAAAAATCAGTAAATGGGAGTGCAGTGCTGAATATTGGAGGGAGGGCTATATATGTTTTCTAAAATGAGCCAAAGAACACTTGGAAACATAGCAGTGTTTCCACACAGTTTAATGTCAATTGCTAGGAGACCACCTGATTTCTGAGCTATGAGTATGGTGAAGTTTCTGCTTCAGTCTACCTTTAGACACAGGGAATATTTCCTTTGGAGCACAGTTCTGGCCTGGTTTCTAAGTGCTACCCTCATTAATTTACATGATTATGATATTTAAGTCCCTCAGTCTTTGACCATATGGTAACTCTGCTGTAGCAGATGAGGAACCACCCAGCATCATAGTCTAGTGACACTTCACAAAGATTTCAGTCTTATCTGTGGCAGTGGCCTGTGACATGTTATATCTCTGCTTAGCCTCAGTATATCCCTTGCCTTCTGGTGTTTGCTCTAAAGCAAAACTGCAGCAACATTGGATTCGCTGTCATCACACGTAAGGCTGGATTGCCTCAAGCACTTTTCTGCTTATATTGTGGGGATCTTTGGAACTCTAGCTGAAGAGGATCAAAGGATACCAGAAGAGTTTAAGCTTGAGATTTAGGCTTGTCTGTACTGCTGTGGTTGCCAGCTGCTGTGAAGCGTAACAATAAAACCAGCCTCAATTCTAGGGCAAGCCCAGATTCACACTGGCTTTTCACTTTCTGTTTCCTCCTAGTGTCCTACATGCACAGTTGAATGCAAGATTATTTTTAAGTATACCAAATAATCCCTCCTATGTTTAAGAAAGGATCATTTTTTTCAAAGCAAAAACCTTTATGCAGTTTGTAACTAAAAGGGTAGAAAGAGATCCTCATATTCTACTTAAATTATTTAGCCTTATTTTTCAAAATAATGCTGTTTGTTGCTGCAAACTCTCTCTCTAGGTATACTTTTTTAAACAGTACTCTTCCTGAAGTTAAATCTGCAGAAAAACAACAGAAATGAAACAGTTTATTGAGAAGTACAGAGAATTAAAAAAAAACCACAGAAAGGTGCATGGTCAGTTTAGGTAGAACACTGTTGATTTTGGAACAAAAGGTGTGATTTAATAAAATAATGAAATAATCAGTATAGCTTCACAGACTACATAGTGCTGACTGTATATTAGCAATCTATCTCAATGTCAGGAATGGATGAACTGTGACCCACACATCCAATCTCCTGTTGAGTTAGTATTTTCGGGACATCAGTTAAAGTGCCTAAAATTCTTAAAAACAAACAATCAGGTTTCTGACTGAGGAACATTGAAAGAGTTTGAAGTTCCAGTACTTATGAGTGCATCTACACTCAAGAATTACTGCAGTTTGTTGGTTATTATTATTATTTTGTTATCCACCTCTCCTTGTGAAGAAAAGACCTCCAAACAAATGCATTATCTCTCTCCTTCAAACACTACAAAGACCACGCTGAGGGGAAAAGGAGACTGTTGCGCCTCAGCAAGCGCTCAAAGCACTCACCAGGAAACCAGACGTGGTAATAAACAGTTTATTGATAAAACTCATAGAAGAAATTGCCAGGGGCACCTTAAGCAGGTAATAGAGTAACAATCCAAGTGTATATATAGAAAGGCATTCCCGTAGGCAAAAGATAAATCCCAAAAACAAGAGTTGAAACTTGAACATTAATCCAGAAAACAAGGAACAAAACAAGAGCTTGAGTCCATAGGTAAATCCTCAACTCAGGAAGCAAACCTTGACTAGGAATCATGGGCCTTGAGCTTAGAGCATAACCAGAAACAAGACAGGAGTTTCCCACTCCAGTAGTGACAGTGCTTGATCTAAAAATCCTAAGAGCGATCTCCTGAATTTAAGGGTTGCAATACATGAAGGCATTCCATAGATTTTGAGAGGCCTGCTTCTGCATCTCCTTCCCATGGCTTTGCTTACACCTGAATTTCTTCCCACACAGGAGTAGCCTTGTATCTTTGTCTAAGTCAGCTTCTTCAGATGAGTTCATGTTATCCTCCCTTCCCTGCCTGTCAGCTTTTAAAGCAGTTTCATTCCCAAACTCAGAAACAACATCTTGCTCCAACCCCCGACCCCCTGCCGTTCTCCCAACCAGAGAACCATTCTGCTCCAACTTCCCCTCTGTCTGGGCAACCACGTAACAATCAGGCACTGCAACCCCAAACTCCTCATCATCATCAGCTGGCTGAACTACAACAGAGACTAGCTATGCAGAAAGCTGCATGATTGCCTTTCTTCTTCTGATTGACTGACAAGGAAAAATGCAGCTGCCCTTGTCCATCACATCAACCCCTGCCCTCTCTCACCCCAGATAATTACAGATGATGGACTATATTTCACATTGAAAAAAAGCTTTAAAACAAGAAATATTTCTAAATTTCTATAAACATTTTGTAGGCTTCTGATTCATAAATGCTTTGGAGGGTCCTTTTCCAATTAGTAATTTGGAGATTTGCATTTTTAAAAAGTCATCTGAATCTCTGGATTATGAAATTGAGGTTTGAAGCTTTACACACCCCTACTATCTACCTTATTATTTTCTATACTGATTATTTTAGAGGGTATCTGTCCCAAGCCATGACCTGGAAAAGTTAGGAACTGAACATGAAATCTTGTGCATGTAGACCATATGGTGTTCCTTTGAATTGCTACCCACTGACCTAGGGCAACTCTACACAAGTACTATAACCTGAGATAGGTGAAAATCTGCTCTGTGGTATTTATGTGGTGCATGGAGCCATCTGGTCCCCAATGAGGGAACAGCTGCTCAATTCAGTTGTACTCACATTGAGGAAAGTTGTGGAATGCTCCAGAGCTTCCCTGTACTTCAGAGTAGTGGGAATAGTCGGTCAGTTAGGCATAAGAACTGGCACCACTGTTCACATGGGTCAGTGCTGCCATCTCATTTTCCCCACACTTTGTGACATGGGGAAAATGAGTTGCATCTGTGTTATGTTATCACTATTGTAGCAACAGCCACAAAGTCCCAAAGAGCCCCTGGCCATCCTTGAGCACCTTTGCTGATGTGAGCATATTCACTGATATGATTCAGAGAGGTGAAGGAGGGGAGAAATCTCCCTTCCTTCTTCATTTTGTGTAGACACCTTTACTTACATCACCAAAGGAGGCCAGAGATAACCAGTTCCCTGGCCACCATTACAAGAACATCATGATACAGGTAAAGGTTACCATCCAGTAGGGCCAAACTGGGTTTTGCCCTGCTAGGTGGCTTGGACTTTGTTCTGCCACGCCACTGGAATGGAGCCAAGCAGTGTAGCTGCCCCCTGGAGCTGGTCCAGATTACTATCCTGTAGTAGTTGGATCATGTAGATGTGTTCTTAGACTTTGTGGCCTACTTAGATGAGTATTCTCATCTTTACTAAACCACCTCTGCCTACACACACGAACAAACATTCCTACATTATAGCAGGGAAACAATGCATGATTAAGAATGGGAGAAACTAAGTCCAAATATAAGAGAACCAAAATAATCATACAAAAAGACAGAAGCAAATTCTAAAATACTGGAATGTACAATTTCAAATGCAACTTCAATGAAAACTGTATCTTTTTTCACTCCATTTCTCCCTCCTCCCTTCTCTGAATTTATCACAAATTGAGGACCAATAAATTTGTTTAACTCTGTTTATTCATTTTGCTTTTAAACTGTGTACACCAACATATACAAGATATCCAAAGCTGATTGTTATTTGGCAAGTCTTGCTGCAAAACAAATCATTATGAATCTTTACAAAAATAAAGGAGTAAAAGACAAGCATCCTATGAAAGTTCTAATAACTTAAAAGCTTTCTGAACTATTTTCCTTATAAGCTTAGTAGTATTTTTCCATACCGTCAATCCCAAGAGTGATAATGAAGTCATTTTCCTATTCTAAAGTGTGACTTCAAAAGGTTTTGGAAAATGATTAAAGGCCTATAAATCTTTTCTGAGGTCTCCTTGTGCAGAGCTCTATCAAAACATAATTTTAAAGCACTATCATTATCCTAAGCTATATGCCTATATCTCAACTAAACAGAGAAATGTGCAAAGCTGAATAAACAGAAATGGATGTTACAGCGGGTAATAATGTACTCAAGAGAGAATGTGCCATCATAAAATAATTCACAACATTATTCCTCAGCACTCCTCAGTCATTGTTGCTCATTTCAATCTTTCAGTGGCCTAGTTCACATCACAACAGATGTGACTTGCCCAGAGTGGTATTTTGTTATTTCCCAATGAGCAAAAATCCATTCTCCCTTCTCTTATACACATGCATACAGACATGGTTAGCTTATATTGGAGAAGAAACTCATAACTATTTTTCTCTATGAGGTTTTATTGAAAAAGGAGGTATTTTTTAAAAGTGAGGGACAATGCAAATATCACCATCTGCATTGTGGAAAAGTATGAGCATTTCTTATAAGCATGAACAAATCAAGATGCATTCTACTACATACTTCTGAAATCTTTTGTCATTGGTAGGATACTGTCTGTTTCTTAAATTATTCTTCCACCCTTACCCAATGTAGGACTTTATCACATGAAGCCACTACTTTGTGGCATTCTACAACCAATGATCCCAGGAACCTACCAAGATGGTTACTTTTGTTACTGCATTTCTCTGTGATGTCACAACAATGCCACTCCACCACTCCATAATTCCATGACTGGACTTTTCATTGGGAAGGGATTCCTATCCTCCTGTGGGCCCATGTCCCAGTAATTTTTTTTTGGGGGGGGGGGGGGGAAGGATTTTCCTCATTTAGCCTTTTTTTAATTCTTTGATTTCTGAAAGAGGATATGATGTCCCTGGCAGCATTTCTGTGTCAATATACCAGACCTCACTGAACAAGGTAAGTCTCAGGATTACTCAATCAGGGGCTATTTACAGGTTTTCCCCATCAATAGTTTTATTACAGGGAGGTGGTGGACAAGCAAAAAGTGATGGGTCTGCTTCTATGCTTGTTTGCTTCTTTCATGCCATTACATCATATAATCTGAAGTCTTTCAGAAAATGATTTAAATGCTCGTGTTGCCTTTTTACAGCTGCTATCACCTCCACAATCAAACCGCTGTAGATCAGAGACTATGAACTTGTGCTTCAAAAAGTTCGGAAGTTGTAGAAAGAACAGAGTGTCAATCTACACTTAGTATCATATGTCATCAGAGCCAGAAATCTACAGGCATTTTGCAAAGAAACTTTATTGATATTTAATATTAACATATTTAATTTCCCAATTATATCTAGTATACAAAATCTAGAAAAATATTCATAGAAGACTCACTCTCATTTTCTGAAGAATCTATAGCAACTAGCTGCTCAACTAGCCATTACGACCCAATATTCTAGAATAGATAGAGCATTGGAATAGGACACTGGAGATCCAGGTTCTGGTTTACGTTGAGCCGTGAAACTCTACCTCACATGGTTATTATAAATCAAAATTGGAGAGCAGAAAACTGTCCTTCTTAAACTTATTGGTTAGAAAATGGGCTTCAATATAATATAATATAATTAATTAACATCATAGCAAATTCTGAAAGTCTGCAGTAAGAAGCAAAAATTTTGTGATATAAAACGACTACTTATAGAAATCTGCTTGCCTCTACTCAGAGAAATCAATTCACTTAGAAGAAAGATATGTTTGGTGTGGTGATCATGCCTGCACAAATGCAGACTGAGGAAAAACTCTACTCTCAATGGCATTTTCTTTCATTGTCTGGTGGCAGATTAGAAAAGGATCAGGCTCAAAGGAATAAGGAATAAGCACAAATGTTTCTGAGGTGTTTTATCTATTTTTGAAAAAGATAATCCACTTTGTCCCCCCACACCCATAATTTTACATAGTTTTTTTTAAACCAGTTTCTGTGGCTTACACTACATCAGATGGATTCTTGTTTGCCAGCAATTCTTGGATTAAAATTCACTGACAGTTGTAGTGATTACCTAGCCTATCCCTTGATGTCACATACTTTGTACTTGAAGTAGATGATTTAGAATGGTATGCTTTATCTTGCGAGCGTATATCTTTCTCAATGTGTTTCGATTTGTGTGCTGGACAGAACAATCCATCTGGATTAAAAACAACTGAAGGTTCTATTGGCTCCCTTGTAAATCATGGCTGGGGTTTTATAAGGATGAATTTTTCAGAGAAGTAATGGTACACATCTTCAAGGCATATGGCATAGTAAGAGTAATCAAAGTTGTTGACAAGGTTGCTATTCCCACCCCTCCATGGACTGTTGGACGTTAAAGAAACAGTAAAATCCAAAATTGTTATGAAATGTGTCACTTGCTGATTTCTATATTTGAGTAGTTGTCCAGAGTCCAAATATTATGTTTTCTTAGGCAATAGTTAACCTACTGACAAAATGCTGTGTTCAATTGGCTCTACTTAAATAGTAATCAAAATTACTATTTTGAGCTATGCATTTTTGAAATGAGACCACCAGCTCTACATTGAAATAGAAGAATGTTTATTTCTGTGTAATTAAGAAGCTTTTAAGCATTCTCTACGCAGACATTCTCTAAATACTCTCTTCCCTAAATAGACCTGAGATACATCTATAAAAAACAATATTGACATGTTGTTCTTGCCATAGATTGGAAACTAATGAATAAAAAAACTTTGTAGAACTATTTAGGTAGTTTACAAAGTTTTCACACAATCACCTATTGATTTAAACAGCATATAGATCTGAATTCTATATTCAAGGATACTTAATATCTCCTGGCCTGACATTTCCCCTACCCTCACCTCACCCCACCAAACCCAAACCCAAACCCCCTATTTGAAATGTAACTCATCCATGTTTCAATCACTGGAAAAATGACCTTCTTCTCCCCATGCATCTTATACCTTACAAACTAGGATGGGGAAGGGTGGTTGTGGTGTTTACAATTGTGGAAAAAGGATAATAATCATGACTAAGTCATAACCATGGTTGCTATTTGGTCAACTATGGAACAGGTATGGATCAATTAATTTAGGTAGCTATTCCATATTCACAATCATTACTTGATCACAATTGTAACGCTATTGCCATGTTTGCATCAAAACCTACTTTACTATGCATTAGTTGCATGGAAAGCAGGTGGTCCATTCTGCTAGTAGTTTAATGACATTTCTATCTGATTTGAAGAGGTCAGATCAGGAGATGTTAGTTATTTAGTGAAATGGCTGATATATAATGTTAGCCATAATATTTGTATCCAATTGTATATTCCAGGATATTAGGGCAATAGAAAATAAAATAAAATAAAGCAGTTTTAAACAATTTAAACTATTAAAACAACATAACTTTTTTTATTTAAACAGATGAGAAACAATGTAAGAGGCTGAAATCAGTGTATAAAAGTTTCAGTGGTTTTAAACTGTATGCAGCTCACTTCGGCATCAAAAGCATAACTAAAAAGCCATGTTTCTACTTGGCATCAGAATGAAGCCAGCATTGCATGCAGGTGTTGCCTTCAGGGGGAGAGAATTCCACAGTGAGGGCTGTACACTCCCATCCCACATAATCCTAAAATGTATTACCTCCACTGGTGAGACATAGAAGAGAGATTCTCCAGCAGACCTCAGGCTTTGTGCAGGTGTATAGAGACAGACACCTCAGTATAGAAAAGATTATACTGTTCTGTGCTGAATCACAACAGGAACACCTGTCTTTACATTGCAATTGTGTGTGTGTGTGTGTGTGTGTGTGTATGTGTGTGTGTGTATGTATGTATATATATATATATATATACACACACAGAGAGAGGGGGGGGGGAAGTCATTATTTGTATATTGTCTCAAGGTACTGCATCTTTTCTTTCAACTGTTGCCTAGAGGTTTCCCACATGATGGGTCAAACTAAGATGTAGCTTTCAACAATGTCTTGTACTGATCAATAAAAAAGGGAAAGAATCTTTAGATGGCTTTAGCTTTGCTTTCACTTGTGGTCCCTGCATGACTGAAATGTACATTTCCAAAAATCCATTTGGTTGCATGAATCACTTTTGGTTTTATGAACAGTAGGTATAGCATCTCTGATTTGATTTGGAACCACAGGAGGGAGCAGCATTAAACTGCCCCTTAATCTATCTCCCTAAAACTTAAGATTGTAGTATAAACAGAGGGGGGGGGGGGGGCTAAATATACATTTGACTTTCCAAAAGTCGTTGTTACTACTTACCTCTTTAAAATAACATACAGATTGACCGTCTTAGACATTAATTGTGCATGACAGTTAAGAAAACTGTCTCCCCAATGGCCAATTTCTGAAGTTCCTTTTTCTTACAATGTTTTAAAGGGGAAATTTGAACATACAAGCACATTGGCCAGTACTACCTCACTGATTCAATAACATTACTGACTTGTTTTCACTGAGGAATAATAAGTGTGATGTGTTGTAAAAGTCTACTTTATGTATAGAGGACGATGTCACTGAGATTTGGTTCCAAGGCTGCTATGGATACCAAGATCAATTGATGCTCAGGTCTATGGTGTAGTAAAATTGTGTTTCTTTTATGAAGTGACAAAATCAAGGTTTGTGTTTTGGATTTTGTTTTGAATATTTTTCAAATCATAGATGGCTGAAAATCTGTGGATTCAAAGGCTGACTGTCATGGGTGTTACACACATGCAAGGTAAGGCATATCTTGATGACATTTTCAGCAGGTCATGAAATCCAGCTCTCAACTCATCTTATGATATAATGAATTGGAAGGAAATTGTCAACACCATCTGTTTATAATGGTCAAATAGATGCTAGTTTGACATGTACCAATGCTTTGAGGAGCCCATCCAATAGCATAAAATGTTCTCCATATCTTAAATAATCTCAGGTGAGCTCTCCAAGGTTCTGAGTCTATTTTGGAGAATGTTTCAGTACTCTAGATAGATCAAACTAAATCTGGATTCACTGTCCCACTAACAATAGCCACTACTGAATTATATCATATCCATAATGCCTTTTTAGAGTTCCAAGAAGCAATTCTTATTCCTGTTTTTCTACAGCACTATGTGTATTAAGTTGAATACCAGAAGTGAATCTACATTTATATTTACTTTAACCAGGATCCATTTGTCTGTAAAGGGTTTTCATTTCTGCACATTACAAAAGAAACTATACAGAAGATTTCACACCATCCAGCTCTTTTCTCTGTTGCAAACTACTCACAAACTGAGCCAAGAAATCTTTTAAAGGCTGCTTTCCCTCCAGGTTGTAAGGCTACTGGCAGATAAAGGCTTTTTTCAAGGGCCTAAATTTTTATTTCTAAAGTTTGAATCATCATCCTGTTGAAGCCAGGGAGAAGATATGCAGTCATTTGGATTTCACGTGAATTCACTCTATCTATATAACTTAATATTTTAAAAGCTTCACAGCCTCAACAAGACAAAATCCAATTTTCAGAGCACTCAAAAGCATTTTTCTCCAAAGCAGACTATAAGAATAAAAGTAGATCTTCTCACACATAGTCTTGCTTTGACTTGCTCAGAACAGTTCAGAATAATTTTGTCAGGGGTGCTGATGGGAGTGGTGGGGGTATAATTGTTGCTTTTCCTTGAATGTGCAAAAATGCATAAATGGCTGAGCTATTTTTGTTTTTAATCTTTATGAGAACACTTAGAAAAACCAAGACAGAAAACTATTTTCTTGTAGTACTCTATGTTTTTGAAAGTTAAGAGCAATTGAAAGGAGAGAAAATGATAAAAGAAAACCTTTCGTGGAGCAGAAAAATGATTTATGTCACTCTAAAAAAATGGCTGTCTTAAAGTTTTCTATTTTGTATATTCAAAATCATATCTGCTGGTGCAGCAGGTAAAAAGAAGTAAGTTATTTTATTCTCTGTTTGGGAACTAGCGGTGTTATGTACATTAACAAGCAAGTTAATTTTCTTTTCTAATTGTTGAGAAGGAAAAATAACTGTCTTAACTCTTTAAAAAGACTACCACCTAAGCAATTCATTTTCATGCATTTTTGTGGATAGATGTGTCACGGCAACCCTTTTGATATCTTCTTAGCCACTTCTTAACTCTACTGTGAAACATTCAGGACATTGGATACTAGTAGTTAGATTTGACCTGACTTTTTCAGAAGACCATTTTCCCAAGAACATTTCTGAATTTTTTGTTTCTCTCAAGTTCTAGAAAGATTACTTTGCAGTATTTTATATCAGTATTCAGTGTGTAAATCACCAATTCCTCTGCTAATATCCTGAAACAACACTGTATTTGGAGTACTGTTAAGGACACAAGATGGTGGCCAAATTGCCAATACTTGGTTCCTTTGAACAAATTAGATATTCCTTATCTAGAATTCCAAAGTCCGAAACACTCCAAAATCCAAAATTATCTACATGGATGACTGAAATAGTGGCACATTTGATATCTTTTTTTTTAAATAATTTTTTATTGTTTTATCACATTTATTACATGTTATTACATTTTGTACATCAACCTCTTTAACATGTTGTTTTGTTATTTTGCTCTGACATTTCCACCCCTTTTCTCTTTTTTTTTTTTCCCCTTTTTCACCACGGTGCTCCCCTCCACCCGTCTCAAGGGGAGCACATTTGATATCTGATGGTTTAATGTATGCAAACTTTGTTTCATTAAGAAAATTATTTAAAATACTGTATAAACCTATCTTTAGGCTATATATAGAAGTTATAATACACAAATGGGAAATCCATTTCCTTCCACTCCTCTTTCTTTAGAAGGAAGAAATAGGAAAGAAAATTCAATGGGGAATTAATCTACGCCAGCTCTAGAACCAATAAGAATTACTTTCTAATAGGGGGGTCAGGAGAGATGGAGATATTTCAGATTCTCCCAAGATTCTCTGCCAAAATATCCCCTGATCCTGTATTCATTTTTCTATTATTGGATCTCAATATGATATAAAGCAATGATGTATTCATATATGGTAACAATTAAGGACTTGGAAAGAAGTGCCTAATGTCATGTTGTCTCCTTCAATGTGAGCTGCTTTCTCCTTCCTCCAAGTGGGAGATCTGATATAGAAATATGAGGTAAGACTGCACTGTTAATTCCTTTTCTCTCAAAATTTCTCTATAGTGATATGTAATTTGCTAGATTTGTAAAGAAAAAATATCTATGCCATAATATTTTGAGCAGTGACACACAGGCTCTGAGATTATACCAAGAAATGACATGAGAAGCAATCCCTGATGAAGTTACAAGGATAATGTTACAAGAGACAGTCCAGGGTTATGTTACTAAGCATGATGCTTTCAAGATCAACCACAGTGGCACATTCAAATAAAACTCACTAAGTTTAACAAAGGAGAAACATTTATGTGTCCACTGCAGACATCTGAAAGTATTTTGGAATCCTAATTTGAGTAAATGTAAAATCAATTAAACATCTACAAGTTCTGCAAGGTTTCATTCAGCAGCCACCTGAATATTTTTTCTTTTCGATATGATAAACTAATAAACAAATGGATATATCTTCTTACAGCACTTTCCAGAATTAAAAAACAGGAAGCCCATCCAAAATATAGGGAAAAGAGACAAGATTGACTTCTGATTTAGTCTTCTATTTGTGGCAAGTATTTAGAATACAGTGCCAGGAGAAAGCAAAATGCAAAATATGTTATTATAGTTTATAGCTATTGCAAGAAATTTGGCCCTGTGAAACCTTAGGCTATTAAGATCCCATTTTGAAAAGATGTTTTAAAGCTTAGATTGGACATAGGATGCCTACATTTAAATGAGCCATTGAGTGCAAATAATTAGGCATAAGGCCATAAGTACAATTTTATGGATTAAGATAATAGGACATTCAGGAGGTTGATTTAGCTTCTGTTTGCTTGTAGCCAAAATGAAATTCAAGTGAAAGTCTGCAGGGAAGTTTAATCATTAGCTAATTCTGGGGGGAAAGCAATATTAAATATAAATTAGTGTTATCTTAGACTAGACTTTGCCTCTTGAATTTCCCATTTAAAAATTGCAACTGTATGATTGAAGATGTTTACAAATGCCATTTTGCTCATTTCAGGGTGCAGGGGTGGGGGAAAAAGAGTTATAAACAGTGCAATCTGTCATCGGAAAGTAATATTTTTGTAGGTCGTTCAGAAACATTGTGCATAATTTGAGTGCAATGTACTATCATACCAGAGAATAAGCTATGCAAAAAGTTTAATCGGCAGCATGTTGTATTTTAATGTGCATGGCAAACTCTTGTGTGATTGGAGTGACAGATGTTACATTGCTTGCATGAAATGAAGATGCTGATTTGCTTGCATTTTATTAGGTGAGGGTGAGATCAAAGATGAGGAGAAGCTGACAATTCAAACAGAAATATCAACATGTCAAAACATTAGAGACATGCCACTACATTGGGAAGAGCGACCTGTAGCCTTCCTGATGGTTGTTGAACAGAAAGAGGTAGGCAAAGAACACTTGCACATATGTATTTATTTATTTCATTTATAGTCTAAGATACTGCATTAGAGACATAGGACTTTATAACATAAGGGAGGAAAACCGGCATTGAAGCAGGACCAATGGTGATGGTACAATCACATGAAGTCTTTTTACCTTTTCCCCATGATAAACCCTTTCCGTGCTATTAATGGTAAAACCTGTTTATCAAACCACATTCCTGACACTTTCCTGGTTCAATGAGACTTTACTTTTATGTCATTATGATGGCACTGAAGTAGTGTGAGGGGATAAGATCCTCTTCCTCTCCCACTCTTTCCACTTCCCACTATTCCTAAAACAGTGATTTTAAGTTTTATTTGTATTTTTTTAAAAAAAGATGGAATTGCTAAAAAAAATGTAAAAATATTTTTTAAACAATGATGGAGCAGCGGATGTTGTAACTCAGCGTGTGTCTTCAGTACCTACTAGTGCTAGTAGGAGGAAACGAGCAGCCGTTTTGCCTCGTTGCTCTGCCTGGGTCTTGACAGCGGATGTGTAGAAAGATGGAGTTATGAAGGTATTCGGAACCATGGCTATAGGACCATGGATCAATAAATTGGTGCAGTTGCACACATGCAGAGAAGTATAAAGCAAACATGTTCATCCTGCCATGTTGTCATTATTGGCAACTTCGCACATGCCAGGGAATAACGGTTTGCCTGCTAACCCCTGAAATAACAAGACCACACAATAATATTTGGATTTGAAATATCGGCAACTTTTATTAATTGTTACCTGTTTAACTTTGACTGGATCTCAATTTTATGGATCTTGAACTTGGTGGCAAAGCCGAGGTAGCGTCTCTGTCCGGCCTACCTCTGGGCTAGTTAGGGTGAAACACTCGGGTCCCCTGGACACCCAATCCATGTAACCTCTGAAGGGAATGTGTCAGAGAAGTCCCTCTCAGAGTATCTGAGACCATAATCTCTCTATTTTAGGCCATTATAATTCCCTTCACCTCATCAAATTGAACCTTAAGTGAGTGTTTTAGTTAATGGCCTTCACCCCTGAAGGGTGTGTCTTGGGCGTATACCAAATTATTAGCTTTTCCGAATTATTTAACGTGACCACCTATTTAAAGCCACACCATCTCAGTTTGCCTTGTAACAAAGGCAAAAAACCCTCTCAGTACATGAGGGAAAAAATTCCTACCCGGCCCCCTAATGGCAACCCTAATATACTGTTTAATGGGCAGAAGTGGTGGGTCGACGTTCAGCTTCAGAATGAGGAAGGGGGCGGGCCAATGCTAAGAGCCTAGCTCCGCCCCCTGTAAAGTAGTTCCAGCCAGAACTATATTGCTCTCTTCGTGGGAAGAGGCAAACTGCTCCACCATCTCCACTGCGCGGAGATGGTAAAGCTTCTTCATGTGATAAAGTCCATATTTATCATCTCCTCACTTGGCTCCCCCAAATCTGTCTCAAATGCCAACAACTAATGGTGAAACTATGTTCAGCTGGCAATCAGGGCATTTCAAGATGACACCTCTAGTCACCTCTCACCAGTGAACTGCATTAAAACAGTCACTTTTTCATTGTGCCACAGGGCACTGGAAGGTGTGACACTAGAAACTGGTTTCAATTTTAAGGATGGTAAGCTGTCAAAGATGCCAATACTTTCCATAATTTGATCCATCTTTTCACTCTAGCACCAGAGCCCTGATTCCTGATTCCTGACTTTCCATTCAACTCATAGGCAAATTGGACTCTGGAGGTTTCATGGAAAGCCCTCATTTCCTATCTTGGAATAAACTTTCCCAGTGCCATGAAAGCTTCAGAGCTAGGAAAGCCTCTGACTCCTTTAAATGGCTGTATGATCTAGCACTATCCTTGCCATTCATGAACCAATATCCTAGGTGGTCAGACTTTGAAAAGCTTTTTATCCCCACCCCACCCCCACTCCACCCCAGTCTTTCATGGGCTAAGCTGCTATCAGTCAGTGAAGCATATATAGATGAACTCAGCAATAATTGTTGTGTGGATGAGATGGCAATTTCAGCGAGTACTGCCCATCCACAACTTCAAAAAATGTTATAGGTGATCATTTCTGAAAGTGATAATGAGTTAAACTCACTATGATTTCCAAAATCACAAAATGAAGCTTTATAAGTTCAACAAAGGGATCTCATCCCTCACTCACTTTCTTCCTAAATAAAGTAACAAGTAATTTTAGCTATTTTCTTCCTGCTTTGAGAAAGTCTTTGAAAACCATGCAATTTTGAAGGCTATTAACAATTCAGGATTTATTCTGTGAATAAATACCATTTTGTGTGTATGAAATGGCTTTCTCGGCACAGAAAATAACATTTGGATGCAAATATTAATTTCTGCATGGAAGTGCTGTTTTCTACAGAGAAAGTTCAGTAATTTACTCTACATAAAAAAAAAACTCACATGATTGATGTATATAAACAACTACATTGTCTGAAAAGAACATAGCCTTTCTGCATAGCAATTAATATTTTGTTGTTGAATTCTTTTCTATGTAGAAAGGAAATACTAATTAGGGGTTCATTGTGTGTAAAATTCACAAGTTGAACAGCATAAATATTACTTTTCTTTGTGGAAAACCGCAGAAGAAATTGTATTAAAATAGAATTTCCCATGCAGAAAGGATGGTTTCTCCTGTCAAAAATGCTGATTATTGTTTGAAGCAGCCATGTATGAATTTATCACAGACTTTTGCACACAAAGTGCAGTGATTCATGTCATTCCAGGATTTTTTTCATTGTAGATTCTTAATACTAAATTTTTTTTTAAAAAAAATGGAATATTCTCCATTTGTAGTTGAATAACATCACTGTTGTTTTCCCTGTCCTTTTATACTATCTTTATTTGAGGAAGAAGTTAGTAAACCTTGAAAGCCAGTATATATATTTTTTCCTGATAAAAATATTATGGAATCATATCCTCATAGAATTGGTTGGATGTCCAAAGGGCATGGAATCCAGCTTCACACTCAAGGAATGGCTGTGTGGTTATCACCAATGTATTTTTTGGATTTTTTAAATTCAACATATCTTACCTGAATGAGTTCAAATCTTCTAAGTTTTGTGTGTTGCTATGTTAGAATCAAACTGTCCAATTGATTAGTTCTCATACCAAGGAAACAAACAAGCAAATTGAGCAATATCAAATTAGCAGGTAACTTTTTTTCTTGCTTGCTATTTCCAAGTTTTATTGCAGTTGTCAAGAGTATTACTTTACACATTATTCTCATCCATTATATATCATATGTTATTGCTGTGTAACTTTCTCTCTGTTCAGACTTATGGCAACCCTAAAGCAAATATATCACAGAGTTTTCTTCAGAGGGACTTTGGCTTTTCCTTCCTCTGAGGTTGAAAGAATTTGTTCAGAGGAGTTTTCATTCCTTTGGCATTGAAGGGATGTGACTAGCCTAAGGTCAATCCTGGGTTTTCATGGCTGTGTGGTTATTTGTATCTTTGTTTACAGATTCCTTTCAATTCTCAAATATTTGCCTGATGTTCAAAAATTGACACATAAAGAAAATAAAGTTTGGAGAAAATATTGATTTATTTATTTTTTTACAATAGGCCATAAATGGTAGAAGATCAGCACCAATGAATAACAATTTGTTCCAAGTGATCTGTTTTAACTGAAATTATATATAAGTCTTCAAAGTTTAAAGGATTTTTTGTTGACTTTTTAAAATGGTTTTTTTCATAAATATTTTGTTTTTGGCAGCAGCAAACAGACTTGTTTTTGATTGCACATCCTCTCTCCCCTACCTCTCATTTGGTTTAGATACATGACATCTAAAATCAAATCATGTCAAAAATCATCCAAAAGTGGGCCTACGGGCAAAAGTTCATTAGTAAAGATAGAAACACATACCAAAGTTTACAGTCAAAGTGGATAGTGATTGACTTGTTGTTTCAACTCAGGAACCCTGCCATTGAGTTAATTTGACTGCCAAACAAAATGCATCAATAATAGAGGAAGGCCAGTTTTGTAACCGAGACATTTCAACATTCTATTAAAGCTATTGCTCCCAGTTTGGCACTTTGCCTTTGTGAATTGCCAATACCTAGCATTTTACACCCTCTCTTTTTTTCTAAATACTCCAAAGAGTGCTTCTTGATTCCCACAGGTGATCCATTTACATTTTAAACCATGCTACTAATGAGTACTAATGCTCATTTAGATGCAAACATTGCATGAGCAGTTTTAAACTGCCATATTAATAGACTCAACAAAAATTCAAAAGCAGGTGGTCAAAGAGATAAAGCAGTGTATGCAAGGTAATATTTCGGTCTTCTGCTACAAAATTGTTACTGTATAAATGCAAGTGTCTCCTCTGGGGAGCAGCTTTTATAACACACACACACACACACATACATACCACAATCCTGGTCAATTATAACTCATGGACATGGATTACCTCTACTAAGGATTTTGAGTTTCTGTAGGCAGCTACCCAGATGCAGATATGATGTAGATTGAACTGCATTGTATGGATCTATATTGTCCATATAATGAAATTTAAACTGCATTATATGGCAGTATAGAATCAGCCTTAAAAGTATCTGGATTTCAAGGGGTCTATTTGATTCAGAGGATAGCAACCTTTCCATGTATAGAAATGGAAAGATGTGCTCCCTATTTGGAAAAGAAATGACAGAGTCAGAAATCGGAGTCCCATCACAAGATAAAGTTGGCCCTCCATATTCACAGGTTTTGTATCCATGGATTCAACCAACCAGAAATCCAAAAAGCAAATATTGATATTGTCATATACCAAGCACCATGCTGTCATATAGGCACTCCCTACTTTAGCCTCCCAGCATTTCACAAATCTGCAGGTGGTCTCCAACATTCATTTGAGTTGTTGCCCATTTTATATAAAGGACGCTGTTTTATTAAGATATTCTACATAATGGGACTTGATCATTCATTAATTTTGGCATTTTTGTGGGGTCAGTGAATGAAGAGAATATTGAGGGCCCGTCATACAGAATATACAAAATCCAGACAAATATGTGACAACTAATAGGCCCCCTTCCTGATGCTTTTATTTATATTTAAGAATCTATATTTATATGTAAGAATTCTTTTAAGCCAAATGCTTCTTCTTGTTGTTGTTTTCATTTTTACATCCTTTTTTACTAGGGCTGGTCAATTCGTTTCGTTAATTCGTAATTCGTTTAAAAATTCGTTAATTTTTGAATTACGAAACGATTACAAAACTTTTTTTAAACCTGGAAGTGTTTTTAAATATCGAAATGGCAGGTGCCAAAAATTTTTGTATTTCCATCCATTTCGGAAATACGTAAGATGGCCGCCTGGCTTGCTGGGAGCTCTCCTCTCTCGGCGCCGGCTGAGCAAGTGAGAGGGCGAGCAGCGAGCGAGAGGGCGAGCGAGAGGGCGAGCGGCGAGCAAGCGGCGAGCGAGAGGGCGAGCGAGAGGGCGAGCGGCGAGCAAGCAGCGAGCGAGAGGGCCCGCCAGAGTGAGTGCCTGCCTTCCCTCAATAATAATTTCTCCTCCCTATTCTACAAAATTAATAATTAAATTTAAAAAATATTTAAAAAATATTGAAAAAAAAAGGGCGCCATCTTTACAAAATGTTTTGTAAATATTTACGAAATTTCGTAAATACCGAACTTTTTTTTTGGAAAATTTTGTAATTATTTTAAATATCGAAACAAAAAAACACCCCAATTACAAATCGATTTTAGAAACAAATTTTTGCGTTGTTACCCAGGCCTATTTTTTACCACCCTGAGTCTCCCCTCAGGGGTGAGAAGAGCAGGGTACGAGTGTATGAAATAAATAAATATTCTCCTAAAAATGAATCTCCAGGTAGCTAACAGCATTGAAAAATACAGATTACGTTATAGAAAAGCTCCAATAAAACATATAAATTAAAACATTTTAAATCATTAATATAACAGACAGCATAACATTGGAAAACAGCACTGCACAAACATTAAAAACCACAATCCAATTAGCTCCTAAAAGCCTAATAGCACAAAAATGTTGTCAATCATAGATGGAAGTAGAACAAGGTCATTCTGGCCTCCCTAGGAGGGCATTTCAAATTTTCTAACACTCCTGGGTTGAAAGGCCTTTAGATTAAAGTAGAGCTCAAGCTAGTCAAGTACATTAGAACCCTCTTGATATGTGATTTCAGCTATCACGAGAAGCACAGGTTCAGGGCCAGGCATGCCAAGCTCCAAAGATCGAAGGAGACATGGACAGGTTGAAGGCAAAGGAACAGAGGCTTTATTCCCTCTGGTCAAAGTAGATGCCAGCAGAGTCTTAGCTCCCAAAAGCTGAATTGCCTCAATAAAAGCATGCAGAAACATTTATAGTTTGATAGCAGAACAAAGCAAATGACTTTTGCTGCTCCAAGTGCTGATTGCCCTGGCCTGGGACTTGCTAGGATCCACATGCTGGTTGGATGAGAAGCACCATTGTCTCCTGCTGCTGAATGACTCTTGGGTCTGGTGGAAATTTTAATAAACTGTCATTGCTCAATTTGAAGTCTTGTGGCTGTATCTGGGCTGCCTCTCATGGGTGTGTGAAGAAAGGAATGTGAATATTTAAGTTTGATTCATACCCAAATACCATTCAGAATGTATTAATAGTGAAATTATTTCACATCCATTGAAATTAGGGGCACAGGACCCACACAAAAGTGGGAAAATCCCATTTTTTTAAAAAAAAAATCCTCTCTAGGAATCTTTAGATCCTTCAGCAATATTCCATGGTTTATGTCTGTTAGAAATCTCAAAACTAAAGGGGCATAAAATGACAAAATTATTCATTCTTGTCTTCAAAAATGAAATTTATGAAGATGAACATCCCTATACATACGTGTGTGAGAGAAGTAAAACAATATGCTCCTTAATTGAATGAAAATAATACAGTGCTTGTATACAATCTTGATATTTTTTTATTCCAGTTTTCTAAATGGCCTCGGTTTTTCAAAGAATTTTTCTATATTGCGTCACCTATAATACATAAGATTGGTCAAAATAGCTATGATCCCAGACATGTATACTTCATATAAGAGTGGTTTCTAAGCATCCCTACTTGTTTCTCTGTTGTAAGTGATCGGACAGCTAATTCAGTTTTTTTGTCCTTAACAATATTTTATACATAAGCAATCCACTTTTGGTCTAAAATGGTGTCACAGTAGTTCAATAAACTGATTTTCATTCAGAGCTTTTGGTATTATATGTATATTTACTATCCATGCTTGTCTATATACTATAATGATTTTCTCTAGATATTCTTGTTTGTGAAACATAAATAAGTAAATATTGCTGATATATATTTTCAGATTTTGGGCTATTTATATAAAATAATTTAGTACTTTTATGCAGTCTTATATTGTTGCATTTTTACATCGTATGTATTTTGTACGTGAATGGCTTACCATCTAAGCCAATGGTTCTCAACCTTTGGTCCTCCAGGCGTTTTGGACTTCAGCTCCCACAATTCCTAACACCTTGTAAGATGGCTAGGATTTCTGGGAATTGAAGTCCAAAACAACTGGAGGACCAGAGGTTGAGACCCCTGGTCTAAGCACTAATAAACTACTACTACTACTACTACTACTACTACTACTATAAAATGTATGTTGCATTATGTTATTATGAAAATCAATAAGCATTAAGGACCAGTAGATGTCATTTTAATGGCACACACTCTTAATTTAATACATGTATTCAAAATCATGCTTCCTGCCAATGTAGTCTAACTGGCTTAGTAGTAAATGGATAATTTTGTTATTGGATAGAAAGGACATTATTGGTGATAAACAGTATGGTCAAAATGTCAAATTCACTTAAAGTACTTGCACAGCTCAAATGTAATCTGGAAAATTAATGATCATTTTATGTTTTTGTTCTCCGTTTTAAAGCCATACATTAGTCTTCCCTAAATGTAATAGCTTTTGTTGAAATGGCTATTTAGTAGGCCTGGGCGGTTTCGTTTCGTTAATTCGTAATTCGTTAATAATTCGTTAATTTTTCCAATTACAAAACGATAACGAACCATTCTGGAGCAATTATTAAAAAAAATGAATTTTTAAACACATTTTGTAAATGCTTCGTATTTCGTTATTGTATTCGTTTCGTTATTGTTCTGAGGTCGTTTCGTTATTATTTCCGCATGTCTGGGCCAGTTTTATGGTTTAATTAGTGAAAAAAAATTATAATATCACACCAACAGTCAAGAACAGAGGGAGAGGGAAGCTTCAGAAATTTTCGGAGGTTTTTTAGCGTATTTCGCGGTCGCGTCCGCCATTAACGAATCGATTCGTTATTGTTTCGGAAATCGATTCGTTAATTTTTTACCATTTACGAAATTTCGTAAATATCGAACTTTTTAAAAGGAAAATTTTGTAATTATTTTAAATATCGAAACAAAAAAAACCCCCAAATACAAATCGATTTTAGAAACAAATTTTTGCGTTGTTACCCAGGCCTACTATTTAGCATTACATGACTGACTAACTTTAGACCTCAAACAGTGATTGCCAAAATTTGTGTAGCAGTACTGTGGTGAATTAGGACTTCGGAAAAGTAGGAAATGGAATAGGTCATCTGCCAGTCAGGTGCAACTAGGAGAGAAGATTTATTTATTTATTTATTTATTTGGGGTTCTTTTACCCCACCCTTCTCACCCCGAAGGGGACTCAGGGCGGCTTACAGAAGCAAGGCATGATTCGATGCCTGCAGTACAAAACAATCAAGACACAAAGTTAAACAATTACACAATTACATCACACTAATTCATATATCAGTAAAATCAATAAAATCAATAAAAACCAATACAAACCCAGTTCCTCTCTTACAAGGTCAGCGATTGCTAACTCATAGTTCTAGTTTTCCATTCCACTTCATCAATCGTGTTGATCTTATTCACCTGATTGTCTTTTAATTGCCTGATTGCCCGAAGACCTGGTCCCACAACCACGTCTTCACCCTCCTCCTGAAGGAGAGGAGGGATGATGATGGCCTGATTTCCCCCGGGAGTGAGTTCCACAGGTGAGGGGCTACCACTGAGAAAGCCCTGCTCCTCATCCCCACCAGCCTCACTTGTGAGAGTGGTGGGGTCGAGAGCAGGGCCTCCCCAGATGATCTTAGATTTCGGGGTGGGACGTAGAGGGAGATACGTTTGGACAGATACACTTGACCGGAACCGTACAGGGTTTTGTAGGTCAAAACCAGCACCTTGAATTGTGCTTGGAACTGAACCGGCAGCCAGTGGAGCTGGCACAACAGGGGGGTGGCAAAACAAGATCCCCTTGTTTTGCTGCTGGTATTAAAATAAATGGTTGGCTCGAATCTTCAATTGTATTATATATTATAGAGTACTAAAATAAACAGTTTAGTAACTTTAACAACTTTATTTGTGCTGTCCCATCTCCCCTCTGGGGACTCTGGATGGCTCACAACAAAAATGGCAGTCATTAGATGCCAAAAGTACATAATAAATAAACCAAATAATTAATATAATACAAGTAAATAAGGTAAACAATAACAAATCAGCAAAACACAATCAAGTAAACATTAATGCCTAAGAAGTGATTTCTGTTCTTAATAGAAGCCAAAGAATACCACTGAATTTCTGAATGTTACTAAGATCTTCATTGTTCTCCCATATGCTCAAGAGACAGAATATTCTAAACTGGGTTTCAGCAAACACTTGTCAATGATTCTATGGATTTTTAAAGGATGCTTCTTCAACTTTCAATGGAGAATTTTCTGGAGTAATGGCAATATCACATGGCTGAACGCCCTTTTGGTTTGGCCAATTAACCAACCATACTATTGTCTAGCCCACATTTTACTACCGTATATGCAAGAATACATAATCATTGTCAAAGGCCTTAATGAAACATCATGAGTTTGTATTCTGCCATAAAACACTGCCTTGATGTAGGCACCATTGAAAACACTCCCTATGCTATCGTTAATGCATATTTACAGTTCTCAGGTATGTACCCTATAGAGAGGTTTTGTTTTGTTATACATATCCCATCTTATCTTTCTGACATAAACATTTTGGGGGAAACAATAGTCAAATAGCTTCAAGAGATAGGCTCTCCCTTGCAACAGAGGTAGTCATGTTTAAATAAGACAAATCAAATAAGAATATTGGGGAAACTGTGACCCTAAAGATGTTGCTCGATTCTTATTCCCATCAGTTCCTACCAAAATAACTAATGCTAAGAGAATGTGGAAACTAAAGTTCCTCAACAACAAGAGCACCATAGTTTTGAAAAGTGGAGTAAAAGTAGCACCAGCTACCACAGAAAGTTACCAGTAACATTTTAAAATAGCTCTGATGCCATTTCCATTGTGTGAGTTATTTCCTTTTATATTAAGCATGCTGATGTAGCTGAGAAAATAGTTTACTATGTAGAAATCCAAGAATAAATAAATAAATAAACAACAAAACTAATTATTTATGTTGGAAGCTTTATCCCTCGTTGCATTTTATATGCTGATTTGCTAGAGTAAATTGGCACTTGAATTAAGACAAATGTCAGTGTTAAATGAGCTGTATTTAAAGCAGGGATAGGCAAAATCTGGCCCTGGAGCTGCTTTCAATCCTCCAAAGCTATTTCTTTATTTTTTCTTCTTTTTTTTTTTGACTGTAACACTCCCAGACCACCATTTCCTAGCCAGATATTGCAAACTGTCTTTCCTGGAGGCCTTTCACATTATAGCGCTATGTTTCCACTTTTACTGCTGTGGCAATATCCTATCACTTTCAGGTTAAAATATTCAACCAAAGGCTCACTAAACCACAGATTCCCAAATTCTAAAGGATTTAGACAAGGCAGTTAAAGTGGAATCATACTGTGAAAAATGTGTAGTATGAAAGAGTTTGTGGAACTGTATTTTAGATAGATTGCAATAGTTAACAATTTAAAAGTACCAAATTTTGAAAATCAGAATTTCGGGACATTTGTTTTCTTTTTATCAATTGGAGCACCTTTTGTCCCCATGGAAATCTCCAAGGATAGCAAATTGGCTTATCTCATGAAGGAACATAATGCTACCCATTGAACTTCTTATTTCTCCAGATATTGTCAGTATATATGTGCCTTAGGTCAACAGATTCGATATTGAGAATAACATTTCGTTCTGGGAAAAAACATATTCCAAAACGGGCAAGAAAGATAATACAATAGATTAATTCGTAGCTCTCATTAACTTAAAATTTTTAGTTAAGTTACTAAACATTTATTGCCTATGACCAACTGGCACAAACATTTATCTGTGAATACAAAATTTTGCCACAGTGGTGTAAAAAGGAGAAGACAGAAATTGCTTTGAGCCAAACAAGTCAAACAGTGATTGTTCGCCTATTTAACATTTTAACATTGTTTTTAAAAAAAATCATTAACGTGGACTTACTCTTCAGCACTTTGCATCATATTGGGAGAGAATATGCTCCCAATCCTTTGTAGCTGAGATCCTCCTTAACATTCATGCAATTTAATGCTAAGTCATATGTAATTAAGGGATGAATCTAGAATGCAGAATTAATGTAGTTTGACACCGCTTGAACTGCCATGGCTCCATGTTATGGAACCATGGGAGATGTAGTTTGACAAGATCTTTAACCTACTCTGTCAAAGAGTGTTGGTGCCTCACTGAACTACAAACTCCAAAATTCAGTAGCATTAGGCCATGACAGTTAAAGTGATATCAAACTGCACTCGTTATCTTTATCTATAAATAAAAATGTAATGTTTGTTTGTCGGATTAACATAACTCAAAAATCACTTGACGAATTGACACCAAATTCAGACACAATACACCTATCAGGCCAACGAGTGACCATCACTCATAAAAACACTGTATAACACAGCGGAAGAGACTTAAAAGCCAAAAAAGCAAAAAGATGCCACAGTGCATGTGCAAAAATGACTCCCCCTGGCAAAAAACACACACAATAGCATAACCACATTCTCTTCCAGACTACAGCTCCCAGCATCCTCTAGACCGGAACCTTTAGGAAAGGAGGGTGATCCAAATGCACTGCTTCCAAGCTTCAAGCTTTTTTCTCCTTGGATTTCTTTGAGAGCATCCCAATCTCTTAATATTTGCAATTTCCTATTCCTGGATTGCAACTCCCAGCAATCCTCCAGATAGATAAGGTAGCTAGATTAGATAGAGATAGAAAGGTAGGTAGGTAGGTAGGTAGGTAGGTAGATCAGGAGGACTGCTTGGAGTTGCAGTCCCAGAATAGATAGAGAAGGAAGAAAGGGGAGAAAGAGGAAAGAAGGGGGAAAGGGAAGAGGAAGAAAAGGAAGGAAGGAAGGAAGGAACGAAGGAAGGAAGGAAGGAGAGAAAGAAAGAAGGAGAGAAAGAGGGAGGGAAGGTTGACCACAGCAATGGGTGCCGGGTACAGCTAGTACAGTATATAGATGCATCCTATGTTTGATGCTAGGAGGATGAAAAGTCATTAACGTGAAATTTAAAAGCTGCATTGTGGTTGGAACTGATGACCTCCTGCTTCCATTCCCTCCTTCCCTCACCATCATTGTAGCAATTGACTGCTAAAGCATACCTTCCTCTTCCTCTGGCCATAGTTATTACACTCATATTCCCTTTGTGAATGGACAAGTACATATGATCTGAGCTACAGACTGAGATAAGTGAAGACAATGAAGAAGAGACTTGGAAGAAGAAGGTGATGTTGGTAGTAAGGAGAAAGGTCAGACTAAAAGGACTCCTACATCTACACAAGGAGGTATTCATGTCATGTTATTATTTGTTGTCAAGTCAGCTGTGACAAATGAAAACCTTATGAATCACAGACTTCCAGGAGCCATAGTCCTCAACAGCTCTGCTAAGACCCCTTCAACATATAAAATCCGCATCATCTGCTTTGAACTGGATTATATTCTGTGTAGTGTAGACTAAGACAATCCAGTTCATATCAGATAATGTGGATTTTTTGCTTTCGATTATCTGACAGTTTAGAAGGGGCCTGAGTTGCTGTAAACCCAGGGTTATAGTTTCATTGATTGAAACAATTTTGTAATGTGGTATTCCTTTCTTCCTGCTGCCACTTTACCAGTCATTGCTGTAAGTCATGTCATCTCATATGTCCAAAGTACAATAAACTCAGTTTTGTAATTCTGCCTTCTAGAGATAATTCAGGCTTGATTTGCTCTGATACCCATTTTGGCAGTTATTGGTATCTATGGTAGGGATTAAAAATATTTCAGAATATTCAAATTAGTGTTTTAAATGTGTTTCATGGGTGCTAAGAAAACTTTGATGAGGAAAATCTTGGACTGTCAAATATCTTTGCAGTTCAGAATTAATTATATGCAAAATTCACACATGCTTGTTTTGTGAAGAAGAGAGCTTTTTTTTTTGTATAGAAATATTATTTGTGTCACCCAAATTCTGAACTTACTGTAGAAACAAATTGTAGGCAATAGTGAACCCTGTTGACATGAATGACTTTTATTATACCATGGAGTCACTCTGAAGGACTTAAAAATCCTATTTTCTGTGCAGGAAAAAGCTATTTTTTGAACAAAAATGCATTTTTTGCCCAAAATAATCATGTGCAAATTTTGCACCTAATAAGTTCCAAACTACAAATAGTCTTCAAAATTACAGCATTTTAAAATACTTTCTATCAAAAGGAAGACTTCTTACTTCCTTCCACAAGAGTATTATTAGAGAATAATTTCATCTTGGAATAGAAATCTCCTCTAGGATCATTCACTGTGTGAGACTGCAAGAACCTATCTGCTAATGAGAGGGGTGTTTCATTAGTCATTGTGTTCCCTTGAAAGATCATTAACCATGTTTCCAGATATTCCCATAATCAGGAAATAAAAAAAAACTTGCTGTGTGGACATGTTTGTTTGCTTTTTTGTTTTTGTTTTGGCCTCCAATATGTAGGAAATGCTGGCACATGGGAAAAGAACAAAGCATTGGTAAACTAATTGCTGTTTTTGATGACCTTGAATGAATTGGTATCCAAAGGCTAGTTCATATCATGATCTTTATCCTCGACATCCTCTTATCTGAATTCATAACCAAAAACTGGTGACCTTTTCCTTGGGCATACTCTCGTCTGAAACCCTGCAGCCTTGTTTTAAAGGATGGAAGGAGAGCTCAAAGGGTTCATATACAGGAACAGAAAAGCTGAAGGGGGTGAGAAAGCAGTCCTTTCCCCACCACTGTAATATTTCTCTTTCTCTTTACAAAAAAGCAAAACATGAAGGCTAAGTGTGATGGTGGCTGCTGTTTGTGATAACATATCAGCAGTGAGTGGGTTGGTTTTAGGTTGTTTCATTGGCTCCCTTGAAGTAGAAGATGTAAGAGGGGCCAGAGAAAGAACAGAATACAAAAAAAAAAAAGACAGAACATAGACAAAGCAAAGCAGATACTGGCAGCAAACATTTGAAAGTGACTTTGGAAACAGGAAAAGAAACATTTTTGAATCCAGGTCTTTTTATGTATTTCTCTTTCAAAAATGTAACATTTACTAGAGTGGAACTAAACATGGTGCTCAGCAAGGAAGTGCAGGCAAAATTGCTAGGCTTGTGTCAAGCTATTTTCTCTCAACATTTAACTAGACAGACCCATGTAATTTCTTGCTCTCCTAATCCACCTTTTTGAGCCTACAGGTGTTCCTCACATTAGTTCACCAAAGATCTGTGCACTAGAGGAGGATTTGGACCATTGTCCCAAGCCACGTACCCAAATATCAGCATACGTTCTAGCTATATCTTTAGTGGTTGCACATTGCTATTAATGAGAAAGATCCCTACCTTCATACAGCTGTCCACACAGGTGCAATTTTGTGGGATTGACTAGTGGGCCAAAAACAGCCATTCCACATCTGACCAAGCAAGACCACACAATGTTGTCTGCATAAGGCGTGACATTGTAGTCAACTAGGAGGCTGGTCCGAGCATACAGGTGGCTGCCCTCTTGTATATATCTGTATTGTGATTTTGTTGTTATGTGCCAATAAAGGGTCTGTGTGTGCATCTGAATTTAGTAATGTGATGAAGAATGCAGGCATATAGGGAAGGTGTGGGATGGCCAAAGTGAGCCAAATAGCACCACAGCACCTGCTTTGGTGGTGTGGAGTATCTTGTTAATTGCAAACCCCCAGAAGCTGAAAGGAAGGGAAAGGAAAGAGGTGAGGAGGCAACCTATCTAGAGGAAATCCTCCTACAGAAACCCAAATACACCATAAATTAGAAATACTCATGTGAACTACCAAACAGCTTCAAGGAACCTCCTTGCCAATATATACATCCATTTCCTGTAGTATCTAGGGCAGCTCTACAAAATCCTTCACCAGATTATTTGCAACTCCAGTACCCACCGCACCCTCATCTATGAATACTCTGTATATATTGCATGCTATAAGAATGCTTAATACTTAAAAGACAGGAAGTAGAGTTGACACCATATCATTGTTTATTACTCATAAAATCCCGATTTACTCGAATTCATTGTTGTCTCAATTGTAATACATTTTTACCCTTAGTGGACGAAGAAGATGCAACATGTACAAATCTCAACAATAATCTAGGGCTCAGAAGAGGAAGGTTTATGTATAGTTTCTGTGATTCATTCCATAGGCAGTATCCATTAAGTTAAGCATACAAGTTGTAGAATATAGTTTTAGCTATGGAATTCATGGGCAAAGTATTCACTCTCTGTGCATAATGACATTCAGAGTTGTGGAATACTTTCTTTGTGCCTGTCCAAATGAAATTTGTCAGCATGGTGTTGTGGATCATAACCACTTGGAAACCCTCAAACACAACATTTCTTTGAACTACAAACACTGCAAAAGATGCTACAAGGAGCTTCAAGAAGAATCAAGTGAAGGTGTTGTGGATCATAATCACTTGGAAACTCACAAACACAACATTTCTTTGAACTACAAACACTGCAAAAGATGCTACAAGGAGCTTTGAGAAGGATCAAGTGAAACAAAAGACCATTTCTTCTATGTTTTTAAAGATTGCATGGAACAAATACAAAACTCAAATTCAGAGGTACCACAGCAGAGGCGGGAAAGATGTCACCTTTCAGATATTGTACTATAATCAGCATCATTCCTCACAATTGATCAGTCTGGCAGGGACTGAAGTGAATTCAGTCCAACAACATCCTGGTGGTGGCACATTGCCAATGTTGAAAATACAGTTCAACCACCATTTGATTTAAGTAAGTGGTGTCAAATAATCATAAAAGATTGAAGCAGACATGCCATTCCTCTATATCTGACATCTGAAATCACCCAATCAGAATCATTCTTAGCACACAAATATCATTTATCTGTGCAGGAGGAGGCTATTACTCATACTGTCAGGGATTTCATAGCCTATCCCAGTGGTTCTTAATCTTTGGTCCTCCAAACTTCATTTTCCAAATGTCCAAGCCTGTTTGACTCATGTCCAAGAATTCTAGGAACTACAGTTCAAAACATCTGGAAGATCAATGATATAGCACCACTTATTTATCTTTGTTAAGAATTATCAAATACACAAGAATGTTAACTGACACAATGTCTTAGACCAAACACTTATCCAACTTGGCTTCCAGATTCCTACATTGGCCAATAACATAATCAGATGCAAAGGAAGTTATGGTTAATGTACAAGAGAGAAATTCGTTAGATGTAGCTTGCTATGAGGCTGTAAGACCGCCCTGCTGTAAGGCAGCCCTGAGTCCCCTTTTAGGGTGAGAAGGACAGGATATAAATATATGAAATAAATAAATATATGAAATCATTAGAGTAAAACACACACACACATACACATATTGTACTTAGTGTCCTGACTTTTGAAGAAGAGGAGAAACTAGAATGATCAATGCCAAAAGAAAATGTTCCTTAATTTATTCTCAAACCAAGAGTCAAGATACCAAGGTACTAGCTTGTTTGGTGCACTGCCAATGAAGCACTCCTATGTTTCCATGCTGGTTATTCCCTAAATATACAAATATGACATATAGCGGCAAAAAAATCAGTTGTGGGGGAAATATACAAATTATATACTAGAACTCCTGAAAATGAAAAGGTGATGGAACAAAAAAAATGCACAAATATATGGATGAATCAAGAATGAAACAATAAATGATTTTATGATTAGACATTTCAGCCTTAAGCATCACTTCCTATCATCTCTGATAAACAAGCATGTTTATTCAGAAAAAAAGATTTAGATAATGTCCAAGCAAAATATAACATTTAAATTATTTTACCTTCTGTTCAACCTTAATATGTGTGACATTATAGGCTGGGAAACAAGAAGGACCATCAAAATGTGTATTTCCCAAAAGTCTCACAAGTTATTCTAAGAATTATCCATATGAAATTCTGAGCCTGATAAGAAATCTTTATGTGTACTTTTGGAAAACAATATTAATTGCTCCATATTGCAGCTGGATATCCCTTATTGGTAATGCCTGGATGTTTTGAATTTTAGATTTTTTTAAAATTTATATATATTTGAACCACCAGAAAAAAGAAGTGTCGGTGTCTGAGCCATCCATATGGATAATTCTGGATTTTGTATTTCTAGATAAGAGATGCACAAACTGTATCATAAAAATATTTACAAGAAATAACTCCAACATTACTGCCTCAGCTTAAACATAAGCCTAGATTTTTAATGCTGTTAATGCATTAGTCAAAAGCTAAAAAACAAAACAAAAACCCTTAATGTAATGCAGCACATTATGTTTACCATGTGTGAATATGCAAGATAAATTGTCAATAGTAGAGAGAATTCAGAATTTCACACTCAAAATGACCAGAAATATAAAGGTAATTGTCTAACATTTGCATTAGGCATCAAGAAATAAAATATTCAAGTCATCAATAAATGTTGAGCAAAATGTTACAGAATAATAAATAGACTTGTGCAACTCTCAGTCTTGCTGTTATTTCACAAACCCACTGTTAAAGGGAAGAAGTCTTCCCTCTTACAAAAAAACCCCACACATAAATGGGGATTAAAATGTTGCAACACTTTATTTATGGTCAGAATAATGACATGGCATCTGGGAAAGATCCTGGCATCTGGATTACATTGGATCTTTGGCACCCAGTGTAATACTTTTCCTACTATGTCTGCTGGCAGAAAGCGGGCGATGGCACAGAGAAAGGATATAAAATAAAGAGGAATGATAAATGTATCTTTCATTTTCATGGTTGCAATCTGATTGATTGATCTTCCTTAATGCTGATCTCTTCTTGCTCGGATAAACAATATCTCTGATACTATCATGTGTATGAGAGTATTGGCTCATGTGCTACATACAAAGACAGTAAGCAAGGAAGCTACATACTTTTGCATAGTAGTAAAAATAGTAGTAAAATATGGAAACTCATTCATTATTAATATTATTCTTATGCTCATTTGCCCCAATTTTTTCTCTTCACAAGGAGACTTAAAGTGGCTTTTTCCTCTGGTACCTCTGTTTACCTTACATAAATGGGGCTTCAACACAAATATCTTCAAAACTTTTAAAATATGATTATGAATGTGTAACTACTCTATATACTCATACGCCCAAGAAAATTTGATCAACTTAACCATGGGGCATTGTATGTACAGTGCCTTAACTGTTATCCAAAAAATTACTGTCTCTGTACAGTAACAAAAGATAAGACCTTAATTCACCCTGGAATCTAAAAAAAGAACCCACTCCTATCCAACTCTCTTCAATTTGCTACACTCTAGATTTTGTGAATGCCTAGGCAAGAAATGGTGTGGACCATGGCCAGGAACAGCACGACTTTGAGGGAGTGATGACATTGTTCCCTCTCTGTGAAGCAATCCTCAACTTATCCATGCGTTATATCAAAATCTATAATTTTGGTCTCAAAACATACTCTCAACTTATTCATGAGAATAAGTTGACAAATACATGAATATTTACAGTAATCATATTTGTTGTACTTTTAATGTATACGTACATAAATTTTCAGTTTTTATAAGCCTATTCTATTTTAATTAAAACAATTAGATGCCTTTTTAATGAATACAAAGAAAAATAAATAACATATATAATTTGCTTCATACTAGATACAAAAATCAAACAGTGAAATATAGATGTTGGCCATTAGCATTGTATCATTACTTATTTTGATAGAAGTTCATCTGATCTCCCTAATTAAATATTCAGTTAATCATTTCTTTCTTGAATATTTCCTGCTTGATCTTCCTTTCAAAAGTGACATACATACAATTGATATTTTTATTTTGTTAACATATGTGCTGTATCATTTCCACACTTTGAAGTGCTGCATTCTTTTTTTGTTAATGCAACACTAAACTGCCTGGCAAAGACAAAGTTGGCAAGCTATTTCTTATATTTTAATACACTATATAGAAATATCTTAATAATGATGAAATACATACCTCAAAAATTGAGGTCATAATTTCCTACAAGCACATTCAGGTTCACTGATTTCAAGGGGCTTAAAATACAAATTCTGTGCTGGACTCTAAAATTAAATTCTGGGTAAAAATTAAAGATAATCATTTTAAAAAGAATTAAAGATTCCAACAGGTGACTATGTTTTTCACATTCCCTGGGACCTATTCCCAAGTAAGTATGCGCCAGTCTTAGGAATTTTCAGTTAAATCACACAATGGAGGCAATGTTAATATGTCTTAAAAGAAATTTTCTTGTTGAAAAAGCGAGTGACAGATGAAATCTTTAAAAAGGACCCAACACATTTGAAGTGCTGCAAGCTAAATTCATTCACACTTAAACTGACAGATGAGCATGGCAGTAAAGTGAGCAGAGTCACAAATCAGGATTGAATAGGCCATTCAAAATGATCAGGAGATTTCAGACCCCTATGAGGAAAGATCAATCTTTTTCACCTCACTGTGAGAAGTTGTGGGAACATACTCTAGAACAGGATGCATATCTGTGTGTACACATATTCTTTTAGATGGAATGAAGAGATTGTATATTTATGAAATCTTTATACAATATTTCAATTTAAACCTAGTCATTCAGTATCCCCCATTTGTTTTCCTATAGATTTTTGTTATTTTAAAATTATAAATGCACATATATACTGACTGAAGTAAACAACCCCCAAAGAACTTAGGTGTCTGGGTTGGTAGAATTGAGTAGTTTGCCAGTCCAGTATAACATTACTCACACTAAGATGAGTAAGGTGCCAGGTTGTGTACCCACCACTACCCTGTATACAGCTGTCAATTCCACTATTAGCAGGATTTATCAGTATTATAATGGATATCTTTTCATGTGTATGCATCAAGTAAAACTCTCATAGCATATTAGCAGAATTCTAACATACAACAACACAACGTACAACATAGCCCTCTACTTCCTTCAAATTAGTCACTATTACCCCTGATACCTCTGGTTCACCTTTTATGATGTTATTATCTTGCTTCCAGTTTCACTTCACTTAATCTACAATGTGCAGATGCAACTTGAATCCATGTGGATGCTGAATGGATACACCAAACAGATGATTGGTACTGCCCTTCAACTATTGCACAAGGCTGCTGCCTCAGATCTCTGCTGTTGATAAAGTACCATGGTTCCCAGAATCCCCTGCCAATCTGGCCTCTGAACAGGTGGGCTAGTGGATTCTGAACATTGCAGTGTAAGTTATAATACTTCCTAGCTTTTGTTGTAATACATAATATTTTTCAGGAAAAAAATCCATTGAAACCAAGGCTGTCCTTTCCCCCAAACCTTTCTCCTAGGCTGAAAGAAAATTTCTAATGTTCCATTGGTACAGATGTTCGTACGTGCAGATTCCAATTGACATCTGTTTTACCCTTTTCCAGTTTGAAGATTTTTGTATAAAGCAAGACTTTCCTTGAATTATTCAAGTATCTGTGGGGAGTTTTTTTAAAAAAAAACAAAATACATATAAGTAAAAATGGCCATATATTTTCTTGGGGCAATGTTAATATTTCCTCAACTTGACAACTTGTGTTTTTCTGGGGTGAGAAAATGTGAACTGTAAACTCTTTCTATTGAGCCATTTATTTGGTATGGCAAAGAGTGGGTTACATATATCCATTCACGTGAGGTAGAATGACTCAAATGCAACTGACAGAAATAAATTTGGTTTTTATGCAAGACCTAAACATGCATAGAATACTAATGCATCTTTAAAGGACATTTTGACTACAGCCATTTGTCATTTGCCAGGTTGCGTTTACCGACAGCTTGAGAAGGGCTATAAGAGGCGAGAATTCTCTAAAATGCTGGTTTCTTTCTTCCCCTGCTTTTATCATATTTTGTCTAATGAAATGTAGAAACCTAGGCTGGCAATTTGGAATGTATCACAATCATAAAACTTCAGTCCATTGAGATATATAATTTATCTCCTAATTCCTACATGGAAATAATGCAAAGGCTTCTCCTCTGTTTTGCTGAAGGAAGAAGCATTGTATAAATGCAAAATAAAATAGATAAGAATTGATATTCATTCCAAAAAAACCACCACTATTCCTTGATTATGCACACATTTTACCAAATAAACATTGCTAAGTTTGGCAAAATGTGTGAGAACACAATTGGTCTATTGGGACATGTACACATTAATGTTCTCATTTAAAAAATGTGATTAGAGATTTCCCCAAAAAATATTTGTAGAAATAAAAATTCACACAGAACAGGGGGCTCTGCTGAAATGGACATAATTCATCTGCTCACCCTATCAGTGTGAAGCTTTCTTTCTCTATATCAACTCAGTATTAGGACAAGAGCCTAAAAAAGTTACCCCTGGTATTTTTTGGTCAGCCTAGCCACTGATTATACTAGTTAAATGATTTTGGGAGATGTGATTAAAAAACATAAATTTCTCAAGCTGATGAAGAATATTCATTGCATTTGCCATAAATGGTTTCCAACAAAACCAGTTTCCTAATATTGAATTCTTCCCTTCATCCTTCATGGGTGGGATTATCTACCCCACGTCTCGATATCTCTCCAGGGGAAAATAATTTAATTCAAGTAAACATGTGTCCTTCTACTACATTTGGCAATCCAGAGTAATCTTAAGAAAAAGAAGAAAAAATGGCCCAAATCTTATGGAGGAGGAGTCCTTTCTGCACAAAGTTATTATGGCATTCTGATTCTATTTTAAGTGCCATGGTAACATCCATTAGAATAATGGGATTTATAGTTCATTGACATATTAGAGTTCTATAGCTGATATTCATTAATATTCCTCCCTAAGGAACATATCTCAGGATTTCATAGAACAGGACTTCTCCGTCCCGGCGAAGCTGGGACGGAGAAGGAAATTTGCCCCACTCACCCGAAAAAGAGACTTGGAAAGTAGATCCGGCCGGATCTACTTTCCAGAGGGGGCGGAGCTACTCGGACAGCTTCCGCCCCCTCTGCTTCAGTCTTTCAGAAGACTTCGAAGGAGACGGACGTGGATGTGTCGGTAGGATAAGGGGGGGAGGGGGAAGGGAGGAGGGCAGCAGCGGTTTTCCTTCATTTTCCCCTCTCCTTCCTTTAAAGCGTGGCGTTCCTGGGCGCCCGCTTCCTCTGTCTTCTTCTGGGTCGGGGAGGGGTCTTTTTGGGGGTACTGGCCTCATCTGCTCCTCGTCAACGGGGAATGGGGAGGGATCCTCCCCTCTCCCTCTGCGCCATGGTTGCGGTCGCAGCAACGCGACCCATGGCGCAGAGGCAGCTACTACCCCAGATGCGTCTTCTCCTCCCAGTCGGCCGCACCAACCTGCTTAGCCCGGCGGTGCCGGCTTAAGGGCTTTGGGGACCGGTCGTCATCCCTGAGGTGGGGCTGATCCCAGGCGCGGCCTCTACAACTGGAAGGTATCCGCGGGACTGTTATCCGGCTGTCCTGGCAGGGTCAACGTTTTCTTTCCTTCCCTTACCTTAGCCCTCAGAGGTCAGGGCTTGCAACAGGCAGGTCCTATCTTTCGCCTCCCCTACAGGATGGCGAAGGAGTAATGGGACATTCATACAACAAACCAATAATATAGAGATATAAACAAGCTGAAATAACAGGAGTCTATTTCTTGACTCTGAGATACATTCCCCTTTGTGGGCAATGCCCAAAGTTACAATCGCACCTCCCCTCTTTTATTGTGAGCAAGCTCAAGATAGGTTTTCCGATATTTATTTTATCTTCTGTGATATTATGTTTCAGTTCATATTAATATCAACCTGGGATATAAGCTGGTCTGAGTCCCTCCACTGATGGAAAAGATAGGGATCTATTGTTTAAAATAAAAGGATAAATAAATGATAACAAGAAAATGAAACTGGCATGTTGGTCTGGTGGCCATTTTAGATGCTGCTTACCATGCCTCGTGGCATTACAGGGAGCCACCATCTTGTTTTTCTTTCAAGCGGCCATTTTGTATGGCTCACACCGGTCTAGTCCTTACAATAAGGTACAAGACGCCAATAACAATAATACAACAATGATACGAATAATAATAATAATAATAATAATAATAATAACAACAATAATAAATTCATGAAATGTTTCAACCTGAGTGACTGGTTTTTCAAATATTAAAATAGGTGCTCATGAGGTTTTTCCCAACCCCATGATGCTTTGACCACTCGAGCCCCTATATTATATAAGCCTATATCCAGATGCCTACAGAGCTCCATTCAGTCATGCTGGCCACCTGACTTTGGAGGGGCCTATGGATAACGCCACTGGCTTGGAAATTGAAATTATCATTACACCTAGGGCCTAATACAGTCTGAGATTTAGGTCAGAGGACAACCTTTACCTTTGACCTTACATATACTTGACTACAAGAGATAAACTAATAGCTAACACTCTCAACAATTGGTTCAGCTACAAGAAATACATGGGAGATATACTGACAGGGGCCCAGCAATGCATTAACAAAACGCCCACCCACCCACTGCCTCTCATTGTATCATAAGCGGGGCACAAAAAGTCACCAGACAAATGTTAACTGTCCTTATGTCATGCCCCAATGCTGGCTGAATGAAATAATTAGATAAATAAAATACAATAAAATAAAATATAAATAAATAAATAAACAAATGTGGAAATTATTTAAATAAACAATAATAGGATAAGGGGGGGCTTTGAAGAGCCTCCGGTGGTGCATTGGGTTAAACTCCTGTACCACCAGGACTGAAGACCTACGGGTTACAGGCTCGAATCCGGGGAGACTACGGATGAGCTCCCTCTATCAGCTCCAGCTCCTTATGCGGGGACATGAGAGAAACCTCCTACAAGAATGATGAAATATCAAGACAGCTGGGCGTCCCTGGGTAACGTCCTTGCAGGCGGCCAATTCTCTCACACCAGAAGCGACTTGCAGTTTTTTTTTTCCCAGCCTCCTTTTTAAAACAGTTTGTGGATAACAGGCCAATTATTTTCAAATCTCTTTATTTCCTATTTTTGCTATAGCGATGGAACTCGATAGAGGTGAGTGCAACAAAAAGACCTTCATTGGACAGAAGGCATACAGACGGTTCCAACAAGCAGCACGACCATAGGAGGCTATTGCGGCGCTGCCCTGAGTGCACCCGGTGATGGAATCAGTGCGACCCCAGGTACTAAGTGACATATGGGTCAGCCCAGGGGACAATTAAGCCCACCAAAAAAAAAAAAAAAGAAAGAAAGAAAGAAAGAAAAGGCTAATTTTGACAAAATACCATGCTATCTATAACTATCTACTATTTGGCAGCATCGGCTCTTATAAGTCAACACTGATTATTTATGGCTGCAAACCTAACAAGAAAGTCATAGCTTAAAAGGTGGGGTCTTAATGTCCAACCGCTAGCTTAATAGGTCATTACGATTGGGCTCAGTTAACGGGCCTGCTCAACTATTTAATTTTGCAATACCCGTGGGTGAGTTCTCATTCACCACAGAATCGGATAAATGCTAACATGTTGCTATGGGCATTGTTACACACTCTTATCAGAGCGATTAGCAATAAGAGGGCCAGTGGTGACGAAATTACACGAAAGAAAATCAAATAACGGAAATAATAATCCGACAAAAATGGGTTAGACAGGGAACATATTATATGAAGTTCAATACTGGCCAGACCTTAGCTTTCTCTTAATTAACAGCTGCAGCAACATCGACAACTGAGAGCCTGTGTCGACATTAGCGCTACTGGAGATACCTTCAAAGGCTACAGATCTCAATAAGTATAGATACGGTATAGTGGAGCCCGCTTGACAATTATGATATAAAAAAGGGGCCCTCATACGGGCCTGGCCTTTGACATAAGCCTTTGAGCTGCTTCTTTCCAATAGGGGCCCAACACGGTTAACCTACAATACCTTGATTTTGGGTAAAGATTTACCCTGATAATTTTGCAGCCAACTATACACGTAGTGGTTGCAGGGTTGTCTTTGCTCTCAGCACAAAGGCAAGGACATTTTACAAACGCCTCTAGTTTACATCTCTAATGGACATGTTAACCATGCCGTGCTGCAAGATCCATGATAAAGCCAAGGAGGCTAGAATATTAAAACCTTCGTTACTCTCCAACAATTGGGGAGATATCGTTGTTAAATATAGTTCATAAAAACACACAGGAGATTTGCGCTTGTCATCATCTGTCCTACGGGCTAGTGGAGATTATCACTACAAAAGAGTTCCACATTTCACACTGCACATTATCTGAGGCACCAGTTTAAAAAGTCCGGACAGGTAACCAAGCGGTTTAGAGTTAAATAAATCGGCTTTATGCTCCTCCCAATATACCATCTTGACTCAAATAGTCAGGGATCATCTTGACTCAAGTAGTCAGGGATCCAGATAAGGGTTCATTTAATTTGATTATTTACTGCTACGGGGTTGTTCAGTGCCTTGTTTGGTTTTTCAACAATTGCCTTATTCCAAGTTTGGTGGTTTTGGTGGACCAGGTGTCCAGGGCTAACTAATTAACTGAATAACCTGGGTGACAGTCGACCAACGTTTAAATAAGGATAGTTTCAGGATGAGGCTTTCAATAACAGACGCGCTTATTGGCGGTAACTGTTGCCTAAACAAAATGGAAGCCAGCCTCCATTGGATATTCTTAAAAATGTGAATAAACATGACAATGAGATTACAGACTGCTGATACAAACGTCCCCAACCTTATAGCTTTAACAAGCCAACTTTAGGATATCAATAGACCAACTTTATTGCATTCCATAAACTGATAGGGTCATGAAAGCTTCGCAGTTACATCAATCCAATTCACAAATGATTTAGACCAAATTTGAAACGCAGTTTTTGGAGTTAACGAACAACCCATTATATTAGGATGACAATGACCCGGTTAGTTAGTTACAACACCTATCAAATTAATTTTACCTCAGTCCAGAGGCAGGAGCTATGGTTAGGTTGTGCCCCACAGTCAGATCGATGTGTCTGGGGCCATGCTATCCAATTCATTGGTTGGACACGGGTTGGCTAATTTAGGCAAAAGGTTACACACCTTAGGAGATAGCTAAAGATCCTCCTATTACAGAGTTCTTTCTCCAGAGGGCGGTCAGATTTTCGGGCCATGCATTCTTTGGCTTGTTAGCCCATGTGGCCGCTGCAAATAGTAGTGCCGTGATACAAGCTAGTTAATCCCCAACATCGGGAGATTAAAGGACAAGGGGGGGGGGAAACATAACGACGTTTACCTCTCACTGCACGTTTCATCCTTATATTTCAGCATCTCACAAGGCCACGTTAGACAAGGTTTACTGGATTCTTTATATTTGACCATTTGATCGATAGACTGTCCGTCCACAGGGTAGATTGTCTTCCACACCACATACAGTCCTTTTTCTCAAATTTAACCAGAAAATTAGTCAGAGTCACGAAGTTAATATTGGCTACAAGGACACAAAGTCTTCGATCAAGGGAGAGCTAAATTTATCAGATCTCGGCAGGTCTACTGGCTAGGTGGTGATTTTCATTGTCCTTATGGCTACCAGCACAGTTGGCCATGTGCTGTGAAAAAGGGTTTTTTGCCCCCAACTACAATTGTCCTAGCCAGCTGCATCGTCAGTTGGCCAAAGTGCAAGATTTCCATCCTCATGCCAATGACTTTAAAATGGAAATGGCTCAATAATTGAACGCGGTGACCCGCGTGATCCCCAAAAGGTTTTCAATGACATGTCTAATTTTAATGGATCAGTATCAGAGCCGACCACGGATATTTATTCATACCAAAAGACCTGCTCATGCAGTCTTACTATTGGGCGGTTCAGGGCCCTTGGGTTTCCATATGCAAGTCAATAACAAAACCCAACAGGGGCTAGCCGGCACTATAGGGGCTGCTTTCAGTTGGGTCAAACCAAAGGATAATACAGCTTAAGGTGATTGAGTCCTGACTAAATAAATATATATATATGTATATATATGCACACCATCACAGGCCCATTTGTGGCTTATCTAATGAGACCCCATTCGAAAATAATAATAAGAACAAACAAACAAACAAACAATTTTGCGGGTCCGCCATGATACAAAATGGCTGGATAGCCTTGATCGTGAATTGACACCCACTCTGCTTGATACCAGTGGCCACATTGGTACAGCCATGGGCCATGGGCGGCCAACCAGATATAATGAAACAGAATTTGGACATTCTTTCCCAGATGTTGGCCGGTCCAGTTTTATTAAGACTTGTTGTCTTTTCCAGATGCAGTGCGAGGGCACTGGACGACAATACTGGCTGTTCGCCATAGCTTCATATATTGCGCGGAACTGCAGGTCAAACAGTTCCTGTTGGCCATCACCTGGGCCTCGCTTTCGTGCATCCACCGATTTGAGAGACAAGAGGTCTACGGTGGGATGGATGGTCTGTTTTGTTAATCTCTGAAATGTTGTTATCCTGTGTGTTCAGGAGACACAAATGTTTGGCCCTGTAAAAAGGCAGGGTCCTGGTGCTACAAGGTGTAGCTGAGCACAGAAACTGAACTTTGTTGCTTCAGACAATACAAAGCTGGTTTGAGATGATCACAGAATAAGTGGCCCGGTGGAGGCAAGGCGCATGGCGCAATTCTGTCTTATGTTTTCGATACTACTTACTACACCACATTGCACCACACCAGACTTGAGTTTGCCAGTCATGATTGAGTATATCCGACGATATGGAGAAGGGCTAATTGTGGGCTGATCTATAGAAAGTGTTTAGCAACATTATAGAGGATTGGGTGGGGGATAGGGGCTAAGTAGACCCTTGCCCCTAATCTGTGGCGGAATTAGATGAATAAAGACATTTTGGTGTGCACCAAGGCAACCTTTGGTTGGGTCATAAACGTAGACCCTCACTTGTGGTTCTTACAACCAAGGGGGGAATACGCAAATGACCTAGGAACAAGAGATTCTGACCTCAATTCCTTGGGGCAGAATGTCGGTTGTTGTTGCTATAAAAGGTCACCCAGGATTACTTCACTCGGGGACCTGGTGTTTCGCCCAATTCCAGCCGAGGGGTAGGACGGGAAGGAACACTACCTCGGCTTTATTCCTCACCAAATCCTTAGGTCCATTCAGGTTAGTGGAAATACAAGTTTCCAGGTTAATTAGGTAACATTCAATAAAAGTTGCCCTAGTTTACTCCATATCGTTGTCTGTGTCTCTTTATTTCGGGGGTTGGAGGGCAACAGGACTTCTCCGTCCCGGCGAAGCTGGGACGGAGAAGGAAATTTGCCCCACTCACCCGAAAAAGAGACTTGGAAAGTAGATCCGGCCGGATCTACTTTCCAGAGGGGGCGGAGCTACTCGGACAGCTTCCGCCCCCTCTGCTTCAGTCTTTCAGAAGACTTCGACCCACCCTCCCGCCGCTAACAGTATAATTCAGGTCGCCATTGGGGGCCGGGTAGGAATTTTTTACCCTCTATGTTCTAGGGGTTTTTTTCGCCTACCCTATACTGTTAAAAGGCAAATTGGGAGTGCAGGGTTTTAAATAGGCATTGGCGGAATTAGATGAATAAAGACATTTTGGTGTGCACCAAGGCAACCTTTGGTTGGGTCATAAACGTAGACCCTCACTTGTGGTTCTTACAACCAAGGGGGGAATACGCAAATGACCTAGGAACAAGAGATTCTGACCTCAATTCCTTGGGGCAGAATGTCGGTTGTTGTTGCTATAAAAGGTCACCCAGGATTACTTCACTCGGGGACCTGGTGTTTCGCCCAATTCCAACCGAGGGGTAGGACGGGAAGGAACACTACCTCGGCTTTATTCCTCACCAAATCCTTAGGTCCATTCAGGTTAGTGGAAATACAAGTTTCCAGGTTAATTAGGTAACATTCAATAAAAGTTGCCCTAGTTTACTCCATATCGTTGTCTGTGTCTCTTTATTTCGGGGGTTGGAGGGCAACAGAACCAAGGCAGTTATAGTGGAATCAGACTGTGATAATTTTGTAGTATGAAAAGACTTAACGTGCATGTTCATTTAAGATTGCAGTCTAGGTTCACACTTTTATCTATTTATATACATATTGCCTGCCAAACAGTTGCAACAAAGTTGGTGGCATCTGGTCCAATTATTTTTAGTTGTTAAGCAAGATATTCCCTGGCTAACCATGACCTAGTTTAAATCACTGATGTGTAAATTCTTTCTGGAATTTTCCAATCTGGCTACTCTCTCTATATTTTTCTCTACAGGATAGCAAATATATGTTGGCCCATCAAATCTAGAACCAGCTGAATCAGCAGAGGTCAGAACATAAATGTGTCTTCCTTACACTGCTGACGAATATTTTGTGAGCTCTGGGAAGGTGAGACAATGTGGCTCCCCTTTAAAAATTATATCAGTAGACTTTAAAGATTCAAAAGAACTCCCATTTTCTAAAGTCTTGAATTTTAATCTGTGATGTATTTCAGAAGAGAGGTTGCTTTTGGCCATATTTGTAGACTGTAGAGTAAAAAGGCACACGACTGCAATTGAACAAGGAACTGAAAAGAAGAACCACTGAATCAAAGAGATATGAGACTTTATTGCACAGAGTTGGCAAACTGGCACAGTAACAACATCATGCAATACCTGTTATGAAGTGCTTGTAAAAAAAATCAAGGAGGAAAAGCAGCACTGTGGTAAGGTGTAGTCATGTCAAAATTTAAGATTTACACCCTCACAGTGTCACAAATATGCAACTCCAATGGCTGAGTGAAGCTACATACACTATGATGCTACATATCCACAATGCTTGGTTGATAAAAAATGCTTCAAAACTCAATTTGGAAGTAGGGGCACTTTAGGTGGTTCATCCTAAAGTCGAAACTTTTTGAAATTTCTGAAACTTCCAAATCGATTTGTTAATGCAGATGTGCATGTCTGATCTTGGAAGCTAAGATGAGAGACTGCCCCCAAATTCTAGCTGCTATTATTTCAGCGGAAGGAAGTGGCAAACCCCCTTTGAGAATTTCTTGCCAAATGGGACTTTCCAACAGAATTCAGGCCAATGTCTCTACAGGCTTTTGGCCAAAAGATGTATCAGAGAGGTTACTGTTTAAATAAATGCCACATTCCTAATTGCAAGGGAAAAAAACCCTAGTTCTTTAATATTTTAACACTTTCCATAACGTTTTGAAAACTCATTGTTCCCTTTCCACCATTATTTACATTTGCATTTCATTGCCTTAACTGTCTCTAATTTGGTTTTAATCTGTTTTTAATCTATTTTATTTATTTATTTTTATAAAATTATGTTGCTCATTGCCTTGAGCACTATTTTGTTTTTGTTTGTTTATTTTTTCTAATGGAAAGTTAGGATAGAGGTGTCATAAACAAACAAATACCAAAATGTAATTAGGGTCCCAGGTAGAGGAAATCATAGACTCAATAGCTGAATAATAAAACAACATTTTTAAAAAATTCCACTGGTATAATGAGTTTGGAGTTATGCCAATAAATACATTGAGAAAACCGGCTTACAAATAATGTAAGAGATCCTCAGCAACACGAAGCAATTGGTTGAAAATGTTATATTACCATCCGTTCATTCAATATTATCAGGATTCATTTACTGAAGCTTGATCATAGTGAAGAATTTTGTTCAAGAAAAGGAATGTAATTTTCTTACTAAAGGAAGAAATTAGTAATTTTAGCGATTTTTCTTTGTGTTGCAAGAAAGGATTTGAAATGTTGAGTTTATAAAGTATATTATGAATTTTGTTCCAAATTCCTGCTTAGAACATTGATGCAGAAAATAGCATTTTCTGCATGGAAAATAACATTTCTTTTCAAAAGGTTCTGTGCCTTTTCTGCAGAAATGTTAATGGTTGTACAAAATAGTATTATGTTAATTTTTTTTGCAGATTAAGTCCTGACTATAACATTTTTTGTGGTGAAACCAGTTTTTTCTACACAAAAGTATTATTTTCCATGTAGAAATATACTTTCTCCAGATACAATGTTTTCTGTGCAAAACAACCACATGTAAATTTTGCACAAAATAAGATCCAGAATTGTGAAGATTCACATCAGTCCTCTTGCTCATTTACACTTGGCAGTTATATAATTTCATTTTAAACACAATGGTTTTATTTTATGGAAACCTGAGACTTGGAGTTTAGGGCGAGGTATTTAAAATTCTCAGTCTGAGAGCAATAGCCCCTCACTGAACTACAGACACCAGGATTTCATAGAAAGATGTCAAAACAGTTAAAGTGGAACATTTATCTATAATTCTATAAAGCAAATGTTCCCTGGAATTCTTCTCATTAGGGTTTCTCAACACTTAAGAATCTTTTTTTTTTTTACTTTTGGAGAGAATATTCTTGAATATTTTTCTATTTCTACTCTGAAGTGAGCATTAAACACCTTCCTTCCATTTCTTCTACACTGGTGAAATGAAATTCACTAGGAGGAGATGTACACTGACCACTTATCCTGGGGGCAGTCTGGCACAACAAACACTGGATTGGCCCTGGAATGCTTCAGGCTGTCACCCCCAGCCACTGTGGAGGTGGAAAACGGTCCTGATTCTCCAGTGATGGCGAACCTGATTCAATGCCTGATTCAACCGGATTCAACCGGACATTTCCGGTTCCGGTATGGCGGACAGCAGCAAGAGCCTGAGCTGCGCCTGATGAAATCCAAATCCAAGGGAATCTAAGGTGACCCTTCCCTCGCGACCCTCCCAAACTCAAAGAGGGAGATCCGGAGTAGTCAGGGATCTCGAAAGAGGTCCTGGCGGTCCGGAGGAACCCAGGAGAAGGGAGAAGGAAAAGCAGAGGGGGAAGAAGAAGAGGTGAGCGCCGCCATTACATCGCGGCTAGCTCCCTCAAGTTTTTAAGACCTATGAACTCACCGGAGTACCAAAGCTGCAGGGGCTTTGGTCCCACCACGGAATTTAAGATCATCTGAGGGGGCCCTGCTCTCGACTCCACCGCTTTCTCAAGCAAGGCTGGTGGGGACGAGGAGCAGGGCCTTCTCAGTGGTGGCCCCCCACCTGTGGAACTCACTCCCAGTGGATATCAGGGCATCGACATCACTCCTGTCCTTTAGGAGAAAGACAAAGACGTGGTTGTGGGACCAGGCCTTCGGGCAGTCTGCTAACTAGATAGGACAACCAGGCAATTAGGACCGGCAGGACTGATATATGTGGACTGATAAATGTGGAAGAAAACTCTGAACCATGAGATAGCGAACACTGACTGGCAAGAAGGAAGAAGTGGTTGTATCGGTTTGTATGAAATTTTACTGGTTTTATTGGTTTTAACGGTTTTAGATGCAATGTATTGTTGTTGTTGTTGTTTGCTAATTTGTTATTTTGTTTTATTGCTTATTATTGTGTATTATGTATGCTATGGGCATCGAATTGTGCCTTGGATGTGTAAGCCGCCCTGAGTCCCCTTCGGGGTGAGAAGGGCGGGGTAAAAGTAAACCAAATAAATAAATAATAAATAAATAATGCCACTGGATGGCCACCTTTACTGTCTCCTCAAATATGGGATGCACTCACCAACCCCTGCCAATATCTTCATAATGGTGACCAGCAGTGATGTGAGAGTGGCATTACATGGGTGATGCTGATCGCTCATCACCTGGCATGATCGAGTGGCCAGAGTGACAATGGGGAGAAGGAATTACACCCTACTCTCCCTTCTCTAATTTCCTCATTATTCCAGCTAGCATCACTTTGAGCAATGAGCAACTGGCATAACCAAGTTGCACCCACTGGCTGCTGTGATTAGGAGAAGTGACAGTGAGTACCATCCCATGTCCCCAGGCTGCCCAAGCAAGGGAATATAGGATGGCCATTTAAGCAGTTATGGCCGTTCTGTCTCAAAACCAACCCAACTGTTTACATTGTGGTTTGCTCTGGATTCTGGGGAAGAATCTGGAGCAATTTAAAAGTTTTTATTAATTTGGTTCTTCTCCATGCATCATTTAGCCACCACAGAGCTGATTTGCCATGCTAAGTGGTCAGCATAGATATACCCTAGGACTGTTCACTGAGATTTATAATGAATAGGTTCACATATTTTTTTTGTTTGATTCACCTGATATTTTTTTCTTATCTGGAAAATGGTCCTCTGTTTTTAGTGATAAATCACATTTTCTTTCTTTCTTTCTTTCTTTTTATTTGTAATGCTGATCCTCTTTGATGTATTATAGCAATTTATTGCAAATTGTACCAATGGCCTTGGGTCAAAATGATATAAATAATAATATACAAGAGGGATGAGCTATTGTTTGTATATCTTTTCATGTGAGGAAGGGGCAATTTCTGCCAACCCCCTCCCCCTTTATGATCACCATCCAGATTTCCAGAAGAAAGAGAGAATTATTAACCTTGTCCCATGAGCATGAACTATGTTCAATTCATAAGAAATTTACAATATATGCCATACAATACACTCCGGTTTACACAGATAACACAGGTACAATGCATTGGGAAATGCCTGTTCTCTTTCTTCTGTCCTCTATACTATTTCAGCAATTACTGCTCATTAATTTTAATTGCACTCTTGAAATAGTTAGAGGAATTTCTTCAAATACATTCTTGCTAAAAAATATAGTTATATAACATGGTATTATTATATTGGGAGCTGAGTCAAAAATAAACTCTAAATAATTCATTAATTTAAAAACATCAGTATAAAATTGTTATCAAGCATTAGTAAAGTTTGTAATGGGATTTGATTGGCAGCACATAAAGGCTTTTATTTAAAATATGTTACTTTACTCTCCATAATTTTAGTAACCTGGTTGCATATTTCTACCAATGTGGCACAAATTATTTTAAAGCATTGTGTTTTACCACTGGATAATTACGTTTGGAAGGTAAATCAGTTGAAAATCCCAGAGGTTTTTGAATGCAGTTATCTCAAGTTGATTACATTTTTAGAGTCTTATGAAAATGTCATTTTGATGTGAAGAATTTTTCAACAACTGAATTTTCATCTCTGTTCACATTAAGTTCAAAAGAGAAGTTGGGTCCAGCAGCATGTCCCATTATCATTGTTGCTGCTTATGCATATCTATGCTTTCCTAATTCCAGTCAAGTTTTACCAAAAGGAGACCATAACGTTGCACATCAAACCCATTGAAAACCACAAGGAAAATCCAAGTCAATGCCACAATCAGATAATTTCACAATTGCTACCTTACTAGGAAATTTCACAGAATCTTTGTGGATGGAAAGAGTTAAAAACCAGCTTTTTACAACCCGGTATCTCCTCTGTTGATATGTTGAGCTACAACTTCTATCATCCCTTTCTCAATCCCATCCTTATAATTAGAGATAACCAGAGTAGAGGTACATACTATTTGAAAGGCATTGGGTTGGGGAATGCTGTCATAAACTCATTCATTCTTTCCACTTCATAATTGCTGATTGCCCAGCCACATTAGCATGAAAGTAAATTGATTGGTTCAATAGAAAGCAATTCTATTTGTACATTATTGTTGTTGTTGTTGTTGTTGTTTCTGGCTTGAGGCAGTTTACAGAATAATTAAGACACACAAACATTGTGAAAATACCACAAATACACATATTAAAATGTATTTCTGTAAAATCTACATATTAAACCCATTTCTATAAAATATAGGGAATAAGCGACTTGTAATCGGCTCTCTTTTTCCCATTGCAACAAACTGCTGAATTTTTAGACAAGCAAACATAACTTGTTTCATTGTATGTCCACAGAAGGTTCTAATATAGTTCCATTAACTACTTGGCACTTTCTTTCCCTGGCTTCACCTACTGATAAATGTTGTTTAATCAGTACCCTGTCTATGCCTCCAGATTTTTTTTTTCTATATACCTCTTCCTTTTCACTTCCTTTTCACTCCTGTGCGCCTGGCCTTTTCAGACTTTTTGCTAGTTGGCCTGTCTTCCCAGATCACCTGCTAAGAAAATCCAGCATCTCCTCCTGCATTGTGATCCAATTGTTTTCAGACACGTGTCTCTGACTCCTATGTTTCTGACTGGCTATGTCCCATACCAAATACCAAATAAATCCAGATTTGATGGTAGCATTCCACCATTCTGCTGAACTTAGTAAAAATATAAAGTAAGTTCTGTTGATTTTAGCTCACTTTCTTCCACTCATGTGTTCTTAAACTACCAATTTTGTTCGATTTATTTCCATTCTCTTCATATCTTTAAAGAGAAGTTACATAAAAATGACTGTTTTCAAGATTATTTTCTTGCTTGCAGACACTTTTTTCTTATAAAATTCAATCTTTTTTACACTCTTTTTTATTACACACTATTAAACAGTATACTTTATTTGTGATAATGGTAAGTATATTTTTTTTGGGGGGGGGGGTTTCTCCTGGTTCTGATAGGCACTACATAGTGACCCTCACTGGTCACTCCCCTCCTCCCCACAATTTATGTATTGCAGTCTGCAAGCCCACCTTAATGGCTGCCCTATAATTGAGTCTTTCAGGCATAGGCACCATGTGTATTATTTCAACAGGCTTTTTGGTCTCCAGGCTTTGGCTGGGGCAGTAGTTGCAGAGCTTTGCTGAAGCTTAGGCATATTGAAGCATATTTGCCATATGGTGTGTGTTTGTGAAGTGCCATTTTGCTTTTGGTGTCCATCTTGGCTACATGGTGACAGTGTGCTTGCAGGGCACTATTTTGTTGCTGGCTGCCAACTGGGCTGAAAGTGATAGCAAGGCCATTTAGATTTCAGAAGCTTTTCAATTTCCTGTTGTCCAACTTTGTGCTTGCCCCCCCCCCCCTTAACTGGATCAATGTCCTGGGGTTTTTAGGCACCTTGGGTATTCAGAAATAAGCCTGATTAGCATATATTGCACCTATTTACTACAGTTTCTTGAATTAAGATAATATTGATCACATGTTTGGCCTGTTTGCTTTGTAAGCAGGTGGATTTTGAATTGAGTAATTAATATATTGCATACATTTGTGTAGTGTCTTAACAGGTGCAAACCATCACAGTTCAAGTTCACTTTTAAGAGAAGTTCAAGAGAAGAACAATCACATTTGATATGCCACCAAAAGAAGGTCATGGAGGTCCAAAGGATGATGGGCCAGTGCCCAAATCCTCAAATCATCCAGCACCTATGTGCCCAAAGCAGTCCAGCTCTGATTCTGAAGGAGGTCAAGAGGTCCAACATAGCCTTCATCTTGGCAAGGATTGAGAAATTTGAAAAGTGGCATGAGATTTCAGCTAGAGCACAGGGACAGCAGTCTCACCGTGAGACTAAGCCATCTTTTAATAAATTTGTTCTATTCTTTTAATAAATCTTGGGGCCCAACAGTGATTAGATGCCAAGGAAGTAGGTGAATTCAGAAGTGCTCAACACTGGATTCTGGAAGCCCTCAGAATATCAGGAGCATCAGTTGGAACACTCTCATTTAGAATTGGAGGAACTTCCACAGCTCATGTTATGGGTCTCAAACAGTGGGTCTCAACCTGTTTTGGCCTTCAACTCTCAGAAATCCTAACAGCTGGTAAACTGACTGGGATTTCTGGGAGTAGTATGTCAAAACATCTGAGGACCACAGGTTGAGAAACATTGGTCTTGAGGCCTGGGAGATTTAACGGATTGAGTGATAGCACTCTCAAACATTAAAGGTTCTATCCAGCCACTCCAGGGAAAGAGGGGTAACAACTAACATTTATATTGTTAAGTTCTTAGATTCAACTCTGAAAGTCCTGATCTGCAGTCACAGCATGAGCTACTGGTGGAGAGACAGGCTGGTCAGAGCTATTTTGGATTACAGTTGGGCTGTGCCAATCCATTATTGTTGAATGGTCAGGAAGATGGGGACAGCACTAGAATGCATTGGTGATTCTGCTGTTCGAGGAAAGAAGGGGGCTTTCCCTGGATATCCTTATTTTGCATTTGAGGTGAAATGATTTAGGCTTGTTCACTTAGTTTAGTCACTATTACTTTTACGCTTAGTTTGGAGGGAGGAAAGTGATCCCTATTCATTAGACCTAGCAAGTTGAAGGCCAAAATGAATAAAAAGTTGTGCAAGGCTAATGGTCAGTTTTTGCAACACCCAGAGATCGTGTTTTGGAGGCCTGAACTTTATAGACCTGATGGAATATTACACCTATCAAATGCAGGCAATAAAATCTTCATAGGGGATTTAAAGTAGGGAATTGAGGATGCCTTGTCTTTGTTGGGTGAAAGATATTAGGAGGATATCTTTGCCTTCCTGTGACAGGGACTGGGAGGAGAACATTGTCGGTGTTCACCTTGGCACCCTCAATTTGGAGGGAAGGGGGACATCAGCAGCAGCCTCAAGGTTCTGGAATTTGGGGGGGGGCTGCTTGGGATATTCCCTCCTTGGAGCTGGACCAGGGGTTCCTGCTTTCTTTTGTAGAGTTCTGGGGCACGGGAGGGGTGCTCTTGGAATGGCCATCCAGTAATTACCATCTGGGTCAGCAAGCCATTAAATGGACTGCCCCTGGAGGCAAGTGTTTACCCGGAGGTAGTCAAGGATATCTGTCCCTCTGCATGGCCCATTTCTTTATTGCTCCCCCAAGTTAGTTTTATTGCCCAGGAGTGCAGTTTACATAAATCAATAAATGGCCCTTTGTTCCCTATTTTGTTGTCTGGTCTCTTATTTCATGGTGGTACTTCAATTTTAGATCCTTCAATCCTACAATATAGAAATGCTCTAATATGATGGAAATTTGTGTAAAGAAGATTCACCCACTCAGATGTTACCCATGTATGTTAAAGCTATCATCCTACTCTATTTTATGTCTCTCTATACAAGATCATTAACTGTTCTTTTGAAAATGTCTCTCTTCTCTCACACCCACCTGAGTTATAAGAAATGTATTCCCTATGTCACTAAAACATATAGAAATGTAAGAAATAAGCTCTCTAACACATGTTGCAGATGATTTATTATTTGTTTGTTTAATACCAGATCATATCTTTAGAATAGTGGTTTCCAAAGCCAACTTCACTGATGTTTCATTTCTTTGATATCTCCCATTACCTCTATTCTTTTTCATCACAGTTGTGCGGAAATAGCACTCTTGTTGTACTGTTTACATTTTCAGTCATGATGAATCCAACATTTTCTTATAGCCAAATCCTACTAATTGTTTTGGGTGAAATTAAATTAAGTACTTTTTGGATTCCAAATAAACTTTTTAAAATTACAATGGTGCTGCAGCATATATGGTAGTATCAATATTCAAGAACAAGGATGAGAGGTGCTCACTTGGGGAGTGGGATTATTTATTGTGTGTAAATAGATAACATGCATTTTAAAATTCTTTACATAAACTCTTTGGATTTGGAGGAGGTAAAGCTGGCCAGCAGATAGATATTGTTATTTTACATAAAGTTTTGACCTTTTTCTTTGAAGTAATACCCTGCAAAAATCCCCAAAACTATTACTCCTGTGAGAGAAGCTTCCATTAATCTCGGTGAAGTCTTCAGATATAAAATTAAGACTATGGTAATAATTCACATTGAGAACCCAATAGACAGAAACATATAAGATTACACTGCATGACTGCAGTGCTATGACACATATCTTGGATTATGTCCTGTTTAACTTAATAGGACACAGTCTTGGAAAAATATCATTCTATGAGGAGGCCATCACTATTGAGAAGCACAAAGTACAAATTCACCTGTTCACATGCATAAAAAGCTAATGTACAAATTGTTCATACATTAAGTAAACATTCAGCACATATAATTCATAGTCTTTTATTAAACAAAACAGTGTGAGTTTGCGATTGAGTAAACAAAGACCCACTAAAATGTGAAGGAAAAAATAAACAGGTCTTGAGATATGAAATCATTTTTCCCACTTGAGAGTGAATAGCAGCACATATATAATTCCCTTGATCTCTTCTCCAAACCCAAACTGTGAATAACATTTGATCATAAATAAAATTCGGTGAGGAAATTAAATTGTACTTCAGCTTTGGAGTGTATTATTTAACATATTATTACAGAACATGGCTCTTTTATTATATTCCTTAATTTTAAAAATATTTTGTATCATTATAGTTGAATTAGAGTAGATATGTTGGGAGTAAACTTAGACATAGGGCCTGTCTATACAGGTTAGAAATCCCAAATCAGTTTTACCCAAATTAGCAATAAGTTGGAGAATCTTCCAGAGTTTCCCTGAAATTCCAGAGCAGCCCCACATGTCAGATTTGTATAGATAGCTGGAGCATTAGTAATTTGAAGTAGCCTTGCTCTTCATACAGATCCTTGTCAAGATCCCCCTTTCTGTGCACTTATCGATGCAGGGAAAAGAGGATGGAACCTATCTGAGTTGGTGTTTGCCACCATGGCAGTCAACCATGGAGCTCTGGAGAGCCCCTGGGCATTATCGCAAAGACATGGATGTGTAAGAGATGTGGGCTTTCTGTTGCTACAGAAATCCCTAGAAAGTTCAAAACATAGCAAATACCTTACTCAAACATACGTGAATGCTGATCATGAATGTGTGGGGCATGGTAATCCCCCATTGCACCAAAAGGCCACCCTGTCAACACAAATTTGGTTGAATGCACAGTGATTCCAATTGAGACTTTGTAACTATAACACTCAATTGGAGTTTGGATAGACAATTCTGACTGTTTCTTTTTGCCAGCATTAGAATAGTCCCATATTTTTACCCTGAAAATGAAGAAATCTGTGGGTTGCAGTTAATTTTGACCACAAATTAAGGGAAATTAAAATCACATCCTTCACTACTCCTCTATGACAAATGAAGTACATTGAGGGATTTTGCTCTGTTGTTTTTAACATATTTCTTTGTTCTGGAACGGTTGTTCCAGGGGTTCCAATTTTGTGTTTTGCACTGAGTGTTTGTTCATAGTCCTAAGTTGCAGGGGCTTTGCAGATAGGTGGCTTCCTTTGGCTGCATTCATAGGGCAAGCCACCTGTCAATAATAGTTAGGATCCCTGTCCCGCCCCTCTCTGGGTTTTTGGGAGGGAAGGGGCCATTTTTCAGGCAGTCACACAAGGAAGCCAGCCTATAGGACACATATCAGTTTGTCCTGTAGGAAAGGCTTCATTCCTCAAAACCTTCCGGGGAAATAGAAATAGCCATCCGGGGATCATCCAAAGGTGATCCGGGGTCCATCCAGCGACCATCCAGGGATCATCCAGCGACCATCCAGTTCCAGGGAAATAGAAGGAAAAGGTCCCAAAGGCTCTGGCTGAGAGCTCACAGCCCCTCAGCCTCACAGCATCAGAGGGGAAAACAGCCCTGAGGTTTCCACAGGACATCACTGCAGAACCACAGAATTCCAGCTAAACATCTTCTAGCTTCGTCTGGTAGGTTACTCGGTTTCCAGATGCATTTGGGGATCGGCAGTTTTACCCAGACCAGCGAGGCCTAGGTGATGGACGACCTGGGAGAGATTACAAAGGGTTCTTCTTCATGTTAAGATAGTACAGTTAAACTACGTTAGTGCCAGTCTCTTAAAGACTATTATAAGAAAGCCTTGAAGTGTTGTTTGAAGATTTGTTCCTTAATAAAGACTTTTTTGTACCTTTAAAGAACTCTAAAGTCCATTACTTCTGGAAGTCTCTAACAATCTCTCTTCGGGCACCCCGGCTTCCCACTGGGTTTAAAGTGTGCGTTCTATAGAATAAAGACATTTTGTTTGGACCCAGCGGCGACAGAACATTCTTAAAGATATGGTTGCAATGCTGGGATATATTAGACATTGTCATGATTGACTGAATCATTGTCAACAAATGGGAAAAAAATATAGAAAAAGTTTTTTTGGATTGTATATTTTTTAATATTATATACTACTCTATTTTGGTGCTCTAAATATAGTTCCAGTTCAGCCAATAATAAATGTTATTTTGAAAGTTGTTGTGGATTTCTACTTTTTTAAAAAAAGGTGACTGCTTTCCCCTAGAGGGCATAGCTGAAATAGGGGTACAATGAAGAGCAAGGGAAATGCAAAGTGAAACTGAAAGAATAATGAGGAAGCTAATGAGCTGTGCCGTGGAGCATACTGGTTGCTGAACCGTTATCTGCTTCAGTTGACATCATAACAGAGGTGAGTATAAAAAGGACATTTGAAAGAGAAAAAGACATTTCCGAAATTGTGTTTTACCATGTGCTCAGTCATCAGTTGTTGCCCTTGGAAGATTGGAAAATTGTCCAATCTGTCTTTCTAAGCAGCCCCCTGAATCTAAAACTTGAACCATTCAGAAAATTGCAGATTATTTACAAAGCAAATTGTCAGTTGTTTGACAAGGGAAATCAAATTGTTGTCAGCCTCTGAAGGTCCTTGCTGAGCTGTGGTGTCAACGCTGCAAAAATGATATTTCCCCTCTAGATGCAGCAGATAAAGCATCTCACAAAGTAAGGGAAAACCCCATATATTCGCTTGTTGCTCACAGGACAGATAATGTTGTAAAACTTGTTAAAGACAGGAAATGAATATCAGTCACTGATGCTTTGTTGGCATTCATTCTCTAGATAGATTTTGTAGTATTAAAGTGATGCTGAATCATTTTCATGACTGAACACTTTCCTGGATTTAAAGCAAGCTTTTGCTTTATTTTCTTAGGCATATTGCAAGCATCAGTGCATCCTCCGGATGTGGCATTTTGGTCAGACAAGTTAGGGTTTTATTCCTCCAGGATGTGGGATCTTTTGATTGCCCGAGGAAGTCATTTGAATGGCACATTTCTGCTTAATCTTGGAATGTATCTAAGCCACACAACTCCTCTTCCTGAAAACAGCCAAAAGCACATTTCTTTTCTATAGCATTTGTCTGGATTATCTACAATTGGAGATTACTTTCTGCAACATTTCACAGTGCAAATAGAAGAAATGTGCATTATTGCTTTCTCCCAAGGCCTAATTAGCTTATTAAATCATACTCTGCTAAAGACTGGATAAATACTTCCTGATTTTGCCCCATTAAGCTGGTTTGTTCCAGAAAGACAACAATCTTTAGGTGATGGTTTATGTAACAAAGATTCTTGCAGGTTCTTTCTTTTCTGTATTTGTACATGCATGTAGTTGTTAACTCCAAGGGTTTGGAAAATAATAGGTGAGGATATTTAAAAGAAAGAAGATTAGCCCAGGAAGAACTACAGAAAGTAGCAGTTTTTCATAAGTAATAAGAGCAGCTTATGTTCTTTGAAAAATTCTCATTAAATACTATGACTTCTGTATGAAATTGTAAAAATACACACAAAGTTCATTATGATGGCATCATAGAATCATAGAGTTGGAATTTCCAACCCCTTGCTATGTAGAATACACAAAGGAAAACACCCTACAGATAGCCATCCAACCTCTGTTCCAAAACCTCCAAAGAACAATCCACCATACTTCGAGGTAGCATACGCCACTGCCAAACAGCTCTTATTATAAGAAAGGTTTTTTTTTCCTAATATCAAAGTGGAATTTCTTTTCCTTTAGTTTGAATCCATTGCTCCATGTCCTTGTCCTTGTCGGGAGGTAAAAAAAACAAGCTTGCCTTCTCCTCAATATAGCATTCTTTCAAATATGGTTTAAATATGTTTTTGACTTTTTGTGTCATTCTTAACCTTATCCAAACTAAATAGACATAGCTCCCTAAGCTCATCCTAACTGGGTTTGGTTTCAAGAACTTTCACCATCTTGGTCACCCTTATCTGGACACTTCCAGTTTATCAATATCTTTCTTGAGTTATGGTGCTCAGAAAAAAACACAGTATTCTAGATATGGTCTGATCAAAGCAGAATAGAGCACTATCACTGCTTCTCTCAACACAATACTCACACTGATGAATCCTAGGATCACATGGTTTTTAATCTACCGCATCACATTGTTGGGTTATGTTCAGCCTGACTCCTAAATCCCTTCCATATGTATTGTTGGCAAGTCAGGTGTCAGTGATCCTATATCTGTGCCTTTAATTTTTAATGCCTTTATAATAACATTTCCCCAGTTAAATGTATTTTGTTAGGTTTTGGCCCAACTCTTATCTGTTAAGCTAAAATGGCCCTCAGTAGGAAAAAGATGACGTTGAGCAGCTAGTCCTGGAATATGAGAGGAAAATGAATATGTCTGTATCACATACAATCCCACCACCATTTGGGGATTGGTTCTATCCCCTCAACACTTGGTCTGTGAGTTGCTATTGTTTCATACTCCTGGGCTATCTATCAGAAAGATAATACATGAACTATTAGCCATTAGTAGTATCCGGTAATAAGTAAAAAAAAGCCCCAATATAGGCTGAATCATCTCATCAACAGTCCGGCCAGTTCTCAATAATAATTCTCCCAAATCTTGTGTCTTACTAATTGTTCAGGATCCAGGTTTTCCTTACAGTCTGAATACTGGTCTTTGATATGAGTATGTCACATTGGCACAATGTATTTCTTGCTAACTAAATGTCTTGTTCCCACCCTGATAATCAGACAAGTTGATAGTCTAAATTATTATCCTAAGCAGCATTCCTTGAAAATAATTATAAATCTGAACAAATGATAACAGATAAGGAAAAGATACAGCAGTGTATTATCAAACAATATTATTTTTGATTCATAAATATTGACATTTTACTTGAAGAATTTATTATAGCAGCCAGCTGTCTGGCTTTTGAAGATGATTAGATTTTATTGACAATTCTATTACATCCGTTGTCAAAAATATACCTGTCACTGAAATCCAAATACCAGATCTGCAAAAATATATCCAGTTTAAGCTGATATGGGCTCATTGATTTTTGCTGGCTTAAGCCTACACACACTGTCTTAATTGATCTGTGTGGATTTAGTTGTACGAAATATATTGAATCAACTCCAAGCATATTGAGTCATAAAAGAGGTATAGGATAAGATGAGCTCATTTAAAGATTGAAGTACAGAAAATGAAGACTAAAAAGCTAAAGCACCATTTTGGAGGAGAGGGATATGGGGCAATCAATTTTTGCAGGGATGAGGGTGGAGAAAATAAAGTTATTTTTACAGCTAAATTTAGACAGAGCTAAAATATTGAACAAGTTTGCCAGTGCAATGAATGAGCAGATTCCAATAGTTCAATTGGAAGAAATGGATTTTGCAAAGGATGTGAAATGAAAAAAAAAACTGTTGACAGGAACAAAGCATCCTAAGTTTAGCACCACCTTTTAAAAGTAAAATCCTATTCTGTAAATATCTTGGATCGAAATATTCATGCAAAAAGATCAGTGGTTTTGCCTCCTCCTGATCTATAGCCCTCTGCACCCCTTGAAAATATCGATCAGCCGAAGCAGGAAAAGAAAACATCCAGGGCAGTTGTCAGGATGTCCCAAGGCACTCATAATATGGCATTCTTGATGTGGATACTGAATTCATAGCACCACAACCCAAGGAGTCCTATTTGTGTTTTTCAGGTGAAATCTTACATCCAGGGGACCTACTGGAAATATTTTGCTCTGTTAGTTCTGTAAAGAATCAGTATGCACATGTACCTGAAGATGTCTCTGATTAAATGACATTACCACTGTTACAAAACATACAGCAAGTTGGCTCCATTCCCTTTTACAGGTGCCATGTTCTTTGGAAGCTTGTTTAGACCAAGTTAATGACCTTTTAGGTTACTTCATATAAGAACAAAATGTCTGCCATTATCACAATAGAAAGCTAAGATCTCACAATCAGGAATTTATTTGAAACAAGGCTTTGCCCTGAGACTCTGACATTGTTTCAATGTCAAAGTCTGGTAGAAATGAAAAGTAACTTATCACCAAGCAACTGTAGTTAAAAATCTGGCATACAGTAATAGGTGCTTTGTTTCCCTTTTTGAGTCACACATTTGTACTTTGTGAAATAGCTCAAGCTATGAGATTAGCTCACAAACGCACATGGCACCAGGTGGGAAAAATAATAGGATACACCCTCAAAGAAATCAAGTCCTTAAAATGGAAGTGGTAGGTAAAACAGAACACCTTCGGACAAACAGACTGCCTAAAGATAGAACATTTTTTCCTGATATTTTTAGATCTGCTTTTAGGGCTGCCATTGTATTTTCATACAAAAGTGAGATATTAGTAAATTTTAGTGTTCAGATAATGCTTAAAAGATCCAAGACATGATTGTGTAATCTTGTATACCAGGGTAGGAAACTGTGGTGGCTTTTGGGTGCTATTTTGTGACCCAGGAACTCATTGTGGTCCATACTCCCTGCTGGAATTCAGTAGTGTGCTTCCAACCAGAAAAGAGGAAAATTACTTTCAATCTACTGACAGCATGTGGAAAGCATGCTGTGCGATTTTTGTTTTAGAGACCAATCACATTTTTCTGAAGCCTCTGGTAAATTTGGTTCTTCTGTTACACAAGGCAAAGTGTATTGGGGGGTGGGAAGCATAGTGCTTCAAAGCTGTGCTGTTTAAATTCAGCAGCACAGTACTGACTTCAGGCATTGCAGAACTATGGGAGCTGCATCTTGCTCACCTGGTCCTACACTAGCTCTACATGGGAGATAAATGTCATTGCCTCTGTTACACAAGGCAAAGTGTATTGGGGGGTAGGAAGCATAGTGCTTCAAAGCTGTGCTGTTTAAATTCAGCAGCACAGTACTGACTTCAGGCATTGCAGAACTATGGGAGCTGCATCTTGCTCACCTGGTCCTACACTAGCTCTACATGGGAGATAAATGTCATTGCATTGGGGATGGAATAAACCTAAGGTTGATCAATAATGCCTAACCTAAGTCTGCTTAGTGATTTAATTGCAGCAGTGAACACTAAAGCAGAGATGTTATATCAGGATTTAACTTCTAAGTAACCATGCTATATTATCATTTTGGGAATTTGTCTTCAACTTGTCTACACTGATAAAAAAAATCATACTCATCTTGTAGTTGCTGTGACTCAGACACATGGCATTCTTGGCAACTCAGTTACAATGCAGTTCTTTGGTCTTTAATCTAGTTCAAAAAATCTTGCCTTTTACTGCACAATTTCCCAGAATGTTTAGTATTTTGGCATATGGTTGGCATTGCATCACTGTGGAGTTATGGGGATAGCTCTATGATAAATGTAACAAATTGTTGGAATTGAGCATTCCCACCAAGAAGTACTTTTTTCCTCAACTAAATTTTAAATTTTCAGTTGATTTTTTTTTAAAAAAGAATTGCAGGTGTGCTGATAGTTCCATATCCTCTCCAGTCAATAAAAATATGTATATTTGCATGCATGATGGAAAAAAAACAAAAAAAAATTGAAGTAGACACAGCCATGAAGTCAAAAATAACAGAAACAACAACAACAACAATAATAATTTTATTTCTTATCCGTCTCTTGCCATGGCTCGAGGCAGGTTACAACATATTTTTATTGACTGGAGACACAATCATCTAAAAACATTATACAAAATACACATATCAAAACATATTTCTACAAAATACATATTAAAATACACAGAACAAAGATTAAACATAAGACACAATTTTAAAATTAATGATTAAAACTGGCTGGGTAGGTCTGTCAGAAGAGATAGGTCTTCAAATGTGTTTTAAAGGAATGGAAGTGCGGACTACCCTATAACAGTTTGCCCAGGGGGGAAGAATGTGTGTTCTGTTATGGCAATTTTACCATGATGCATGCAACATGGTGATAATGGAGTCACAGCAGTGTCACTGTGGATCTCTAAAATCTGGTGTGAAACAGATGCTTTTAAACAGTGTAGATAAGCCCTATTAAGACAAATATCTGAGAAATTTTGAAGGAAACCAAGAGAGTTTACATAAGACTTCCCAGATTTTTTTGTTTTTTCTCCCATCCCCATTTTCTTCCAAGTCAGTCAGAAATCCTTTGAAGTGAAAAGGAATGACAAAACTAATCAGTGCATCATATATTTAACTAATCTAGCAGTGATTTTTAAATAATCCCCACTAAGTGACTCTCTGCTCTTGACCTAATGATAAATGTAGACCTAAGTGTTTGTGCAGTGTAGGCTTTGAGAGGGGTAAGTGTACAAAATATGTTCTCAGAGTTGCCAAAATCCTTGTGATCTAAAAGCTCTAAACAAGTTCCAGACTGGCAGTCATGGGCAGTAAATAGTATGGTTGAATCAAGATTTGCTAAAATATTAATATGATATTATCAGCTTAAGTTTTACTGTGCCTATAAAACATTTTCTCCCAAATGTTCAGAAGCGGAGTGGCTTCCTAATAGTTTCTTCAAGCTGAAGGACAACTAGATAAGGTGAAGAGATTTATGCAGACAGATTTCAGAGCAGAATAAAAGGCAGTTCATTGTAAGCATGCTGTCCATTATGGACTACTTCATAATTTATAATTTACAAGTGCAAGGAGATGCTCAGTGTTCTACCTTGAGATAGTCAGAAAGGGGGAGATGTCATTACGGCATTGAATTCTTGCTGGATTTCATAAGCCACCTTGAGTCTTCTCTGGGGTGAGAAAGGCAAGGTATAAATGAAGGTAATAATAATAATAATAATAATAATAATAATAATAATAATAATAATGTCTCTATGTATAGAGAAGGATGGACAAATAAGAGAATCTTGACCATATGCAGTCAATAGCAGAATACCTTTGGAGAGATTCATAGCAGAAAAAGCCCGTTCTGTTCCCAAAACAATGTCCCCGTATGCTTTCTTTCTGGCTTGTGAGGTAACTAAGCAGATTTCTTTCCAGATAGCACAGTTGTTATTTTCTTGTTTGTTTGTTTAGCTGTTCTGCCTTTTTATAGCATCAGTAGCCATTTTGCTCCTTCTACTATAGTATCACTACCTATTTATTGATTGATTTACTTTATTTATACCCTGCCTTTCTCTGCCTCAGGAGACACAAGGTGGCTTAAACTCCGGTAAAATTCAATACCTGTAAAATCAACAGTAAGAACAAGAAGATATCCCCCTCCCATTAAAACAGTTAATTAGTTAATAAACACATCAAAACAGTAAACAGATTAAACATATAAAGTGCATAGTTCCATTGGTGCAAGATCCTTGTTCATAATCCATATTCAAACTGTGTTGAAGCCTGTAGTCACTTATTCTTTGAATGTTTGTGTGCAAAGCCATGTCTTTAACATGCCTTGTGTCTCTGGGGAAGGAGTTCGACCGCCAAGAGGCCACCACTGAGAAGGCTCTCTCATCCCCATCAATTGTGCTTGCGAAGAGGGTGGGACCAAGGGCAGAGCCTTCCCAAACAATCTTAAAGTTCTAGTAGGCTCATATGAGAAGATATGAGGTTAGTTGGACTGGAACTGTTTAGGGCTTTATAGGCCAAGACCAGCACTTTACCTACATCACCCACTGCCACTTATGCCAATATAGTTACAGCAGTTAACAGGATTGTGCCCAGTGTGTCCAGATAGTCAAACTTCACAATGTGTCCTTTTAGATATGGGAGAAAGGAATAAGGGATGTAGGGTGCACATTTAACAATTGAATGCAATAATTCAATCAATGTTGAATTGTATAACCAATTCCCAGAACGAAATGAGAATTGGGTAAGGACACTGACTTCTATAACCAGAGATCTGCAAGTTTATGTTCCCTAAAAGCAAGGCCAAAAAGCAGCAGCAAGTACAAATATTGGTATAGAAACTATGCTTGTGAAAACTACAATACTTATTGAGAGTTGTTTTACAGAGGTTATTAACCTACTACTCTCATGCCTAATCCCTTATTCCTGATGTTTCACCTGCATCTATGGCAGGTATCCTCAGAGGTTGTGAGGTCTCACAACCTCTGAGGATGCTTGTCATAGATGCAGGTGAAACATCAGGAGAGAATGGTTCTAGAACATGGCTATACAGCCTGAAAAACTTACAACAACCCACATCTCAAAATATCATGGAATGCTCTTGACACATACATAACTGTTGTATCTCAAGGAACCATCAATTACCTCAATGAATAACACTCTCTCCCTGGGTCCATCAACACCAAGCATGGGCAAACATTAGCCCTCCAGGTGTTTTTAACTTCAACTCCCACAATTCCTAACAGCCAGTAAGCTGGCTGGAACTCCTGGGAGTTGGAGTCCAAAACACCTGGAAAGTCAAAGTTTACCCATGCCTTATCTATATTGTAGAATTAATGCAGTTTGAAACCACTTTAACTTTGATGGCTCAATGTATCCACTCTTGGGAGATGCTGTTTTACAAGGTATTTAGGCTTCCCTGCCAAAGTGTGGTGGTGCCTCACAAAAGCTATTACAAATCCGATGTTGAGCCACAGCAGTGAAAATAGTGCCAAACTGTCTGATGCTGCCAACTGCCACTCTTTGACTGTTGGGGGCACATTCTCTAAGCTGGCCACAATAATTCTTCATATCTTAAGTACATACTGAATGCCCAACAAAACTATTTTGGGATGACACTACATAAATGTGAAAAGGGATAATTGGCTGTGCCTTTTATCAGTCTGAAAACTGAAGTCTTCTCTTCAGACACAGATGTTTTAAATGAAGAAGCCCACATGTTTGTCATATTATGTTCCTACTTAGCAGGCCCGTAGCCAGGATTTTGTTTCGGGGAGGGGGGGTTTCGGAGGGGCTGAGTTTCAGGAGGGGGGCTGAGTCTGAGTGAAAGAGGGTCTAGCCTAGCAAACCTTTTGTATCATTACCCCAATACCCCCATGCATATGGAATATATTGAGTATGGTGATCAGATCATGATATGAATAAACATAACAGTTTAAATAATGCACCAGTAAGGCCTTTTCGCGAACCACCATGAGAATTTCGGGGGGGGGGGGCTGAAGCCCCTCAAGCCCCCCCCCCCCCCCCCCCCCGGATACATGCCTGCTACTTAGAACATACCTACAAGAACCCTATATCTGGGAGAATTTAGTCATTTAGTTCACACAGCAATATATTATGCATAGTTTACCTAACAAGGGATGGCTAAAAGAGCAGAATGAGTCCATCATACCTAATGCCTAAATGAGTCCTTTTAGTACAGACTGCCATAAAATTCAGAAATCCATTTAATAATAATAATAATAATAATAATAATAATAATATAATAATAATAATAATAATCTTTATTTATACCACACCACCATCTCCCCAGAGGGGACTTGGAGTAGCTTACATGAGGCCAAGCCCAGTAATACATTTGGTACAGGTTGAGAATAGAAGTCAGATTTCTGATTCCTTGTCAGCCATATAGTCTTCTGTCAAAATACCCTTTCCATTCTTGGAAGGAATGATAGAAAAATAATAAATGCATTCAAAATTCAGCACTCGCCACTCTGATTTGGTGTTATTTTCCTGTCCTCCTTCATTATGTAGGTGAGAGAGTACTTCATGCCATTGCCTTCCATCATCACCTTTCTCATGTGGAAAATGATGCATCCAGACAGGTTTCTGTTTTTGTACAGATTTTTCAAGTGAGCAAAACCTTTTGATTTTCCAAGGCTCTTGCTTATTAGGAACTTTTACTCTTCAGACACCTCACTTCCCATGTGAGGAAAGTGATAATGGAGGAGGGAGAGCCCGGAACTCCTCGGTGATGTGTTGAAGATACTTAGGTGAGTAATGCCTGACCATGACTTTATTGGTGGAAAAACACCTAATTGCCTCAACTGCTATTCCTTCAGCCTAGTTACATGATTTTTGTTCTTGTTGTTTTTCAAAGAGCAGATTAAAGAGACAGAGTCATAAAATCTCTTTCCTCCTTTTTTGTTGTGGCAACCTCAAATCAAAAATTATGTGCATTGAGTATAAGGAAGACGGTGAAGTGTGTGTCTGGGGACAAGTTTCCATTTATTTTGCTTCGGTGATTTACTGAATGCAGAAGAGAAAATAAGCTTCTATGCCGGTATTGGGAAGAGAGCCTTTCATAACAGCTATAAAGTCTGAATGAAAATGTTATGGGTAGAGGAAAAGATTCTGTTTTAATCACTGGGCCTGTCTCATGAAGAAAAGATGACATTTATGTGATGTATGCATGTGCACCATTACCTTTTACTATAATATACACATGTCAAGTCATCTCATATATAGCTCTTCTCTCTGGTGGCTATGTTGATGGAAGTATATCTTTTCCTCTCTGGTTTGGGACATATGTTTTCTTGAATTGAAGCAGTGCAAGTTAAGATTTCTGTATTGGAGAGCAATGCAGTTGCTTGGTGATTGGAGTGTGAAATAAGGTTCTGCCAGCTTTGGCTTTCAAGTACCTATTTCTGCTCTGCAGAACTGTCATGATTAACTGGCAACTCATTTGCTATGTATCTTGCTGTGAATATGAGTGGAGGATTGCTAAAACTTTTTACTTTTCTCAATGGAAAAATAACTTCTTTGGAGCCATACAGTTAATACAAGCCAAACCCCTAAAATTGGGATTCCAGCTGCCTTCCACCAAGAAAACGCCTTCATAACTATCTATCAATGCTTCCTGGCTCATGTTCTGCCTTTCTTATAGAGAAGACATGGATTGAACCTATCATGGTAGGTCAATTGCTTCAGAACTAACAATAACACAGAGATAGCCTCAAAATAATAGGTTTTTTTAAGTAGACAAGTGCCTGCCTGAAATGAAAACTCTTTACACAACATGTCATGCTCCTTATGTAAGATCTCACTGTGATCACAACAGGGGCATGGTCCTTTCTCCAAACTTGATGAGCCCATTACACATCTTTCCAACAGCCTAAGATTTGGACAGATTACAGTGGAGGATGGGACTCAGGGGCCATGGGTTAAGATACAAATATTGATTATTTTGAGAAAATGAGAGGAAAGAACAAGGCACAAAAGAGTATACAGGATGATGAAACAAGCACAGATGCATCACAGGAGAAGGTGAAGGCTAGTTATGGGTAAGCCAAGAAAGAGAAGAATGAGAGTATCAGGAAATAATGGAAACATCAGTCCTACCAAGCCCATAGCCTAGGGGACAGTTTATGGGTTCAAAGCCCCCAAACATTTTCAGGCTAAAAAAATCTAGTTAGCATGTGAATTTTAACTGGTTAACCAAAACCCATGCTATGAGAAGTGAAAATTAGAGTTCCTCCAGAACTGCAAGCACTATTGCATCAAATGTTGATAATTTGTCCACACTATCATTATCATTTACATTACAAAAGCAGACCTAGCAGACATAGTGGAAGTGACCAAGTTTTGATGTTACAGATGTTTAATCAACATTTTTGATGTGAAGATGCAATCCACCAAATGTGACATCAGAATCAGACTCCCCAGGTTAAACTTTTTAGAAAACTTAGGCTTAAATACAGTTCATGATATTTCCAGGTATATAACAACTATGATCACCTCACTACCTCTGAGGATGCTTGCCATACTTGCAGGCGAAACGTCAGGAGAAATGCCTCTAGAACATGGCCCTATAGCCCGAAAAAAACCTACAAGAACCTTATGATTACTTGTGCTTACTTTAAAAGTTTATATTTTTATTTCTCCTAAACTATCAAGTATTCTTGAAAAACTAAAGTTATGAGCACCCCAAATTTGTGTCGATTTGGTAATATCACTTTACTCTGCACAGGAGCTGAGCTTGTGTATGAGAGAGAGAGAGACAGACATACAGACACACACAGAGAGAGAGAGAGAGAGGGAGAGAGAGATGGCGAAATAGGGAGTTACATACACATACATACAGACCTAAATGCAAAAGCAATAATCTGCTTGGAGTCTCTGGGAAAACACTTTTCTGTTTTTAAATTATGTTTAACTTCTGGCATTGCCTGTTAGGAAAGAATCTTGTGAAGATGTATTTGGTTACTGAAGAATATATCCATTTGATAACATCCATAGTTCAAAGTCAAGGTCAATTGCAAATTAATTTTACAGAGGAGGCTGTTGGATGAGATACCCCAAAGAAAAGGAAGAACAAGGTGGGGGAACATGTCTCTTCTTGTTAATTGAGATTTGCTCAACTTGTGTTTATACTGCAGTAATGACTGAACAATTCTCTTTATTGTAAGTTGGATAGATCTCGTGACTGTTGAAAGATTTATAAAATAGGCTGGTATTAGCATGGTTGAAAAAATAATAAACACAAGCACTATCAGTTCCAGATGTCCCCCTACACTCTGAGAAATCAAGTGACTTGCCAAAGCTTTACTGGCTCCACACCTTCTTTTAGTCAATCTGGAACAGCATAAACATTTTTTCCCTTTGGGTAAAGCCATATGTTCGCATTGCTGGCAGAGCCATCCAAGCCCATGGATGATTGCTTTGCAGTTGTCTTATGGCTTATCCATTAACAAGTCGGCTGTCAGATTGTTCAAACACTCATTCATTACTAGCTTGTTTTTTGGTAAACACATGTGCTCATGAAACTATTCCTTGGTGAGGGGGGAAAACCTATCTCATTTTACTTGCTAATTTCAGTTACCCCCTCAATTTTTGGACAATTTAGGAGCAAAGAGTTTGTCAAATTGTTGGGGAAAGATGATGCCAAAAAGGAAAAAGAAATAAATCAACTTTGTCATGTATATAGAAGCATTCTCACAGCTCAAAGCAAACAAAATGTAGCTGCTGAGAAGAAGAATGAATTACATGGTTAGGAGTTTAGATTTCCAAATAATCATAGATAAAAATAAATGTCTCCCTGGATGCATGGTATCTTACATGTAACCATTCAAATTGAGAGGAGGGGTTGTAAAAAGCAATAGTAAACCGGATTTTTATGTTTTTATGAAGAAAAATGGATGAAACCACATCCTTATCTATTGTTTAAGGAGGGGGAGAGGGTAGAGGAGGGAAAGGACACAATTGTGTATGTCTAATTCATACACAGGTTTGCGAGCATGTGTGTGTGTGTGTGGGAAGAGATAAAAAGATTTAACATTAAATAAATGTGTAGACTGACAGTGGAAGGCTGATTAAGCCCAACATATGTGCAACAGAACAATATTTGGAAACACATTCCAAAAACTCCCCAAAAATCAAAAGCAGGGATACAATATAGGAAACTAATTTTCTAGGAACAATTCAGAGGATAATGACTATTCCCAGGTCTGGCATCAGCACCCAACGCTTTGTGTGCCCATTAAGATACCAGCACTCATGAAGTAGCCACCAAAACTGATGCTTGCCTACCACAATGACTACTGAAATGGCTGTAACTAATATGCCTTCTTTATTTGCATGCAACATTTCCAACTGGCAATGGTCTCACAGTGGTTTTCAAATATATAAACAATTAATAAAATCCCACATTTACAATAAAAAACAAACCAGAAAATACTTTAAATATTATAACTATTAGAGCTAGAAAGAAAACCTAAAATGAAAAATAAGAGTAAAATCCAAGGGCTGAAAGATTCACATCTGAGAAGACCAACAAAGAGCATTTAGAGCAAGTCTACAATTGCAAGAAAACATAAACTCACCCCAAATTAATTGCTGTATGTCCTCATGATATTTGATTACTTCTGGTGAGTAATATGGTTAAACTGACTTATATCTGCTTCAGGCACAATTGGAGAATACTTTGTAGTTTGTTGGAAAATCCAAAGTATCCAAAGGCTTCAAAGCAGTTTGGACAGTTGGATCAGATCTGATCTGGACTGATCCACTGTCCAGATTCAGGGAAAGGGGGATGGATTGTGCCTGTGTTGCTGCCTCCACCGTTACTGAAAACTAGACACAGAACTCCATGTGAGCTTCTAGACATCATGGGTGCCCCATTTTGACATTAAAAGAGGCCCCTGCACAAACAGGAGGAAGACTGAGAGATTGCACCCTCCTTTCTGAACCTGTGGAAAATTCTGTCAATTGTGGAGTCACCCTGTCTATTCTTCCAAAAAAGCAGCATATGAAAATGAAGTTGATGCTTGCAAGATAGTAGACAGATGAAGATTCCCAGTTGTGAAACTTGATTTTGTATTGTTATAGTTATTGGATTTTTTTTTGCTAAACATATATCTTCAGCTCCAACAGTAGTAAACTTTTCCAAAGAGTTTGGCTATATGTTCAACAACTTCCATATATCACCTCCCTCCCCCCCCCCCCCCTTCAAATAATCAGAAAGCATCTCAGGAATTTGTAGACTCAACAGGATAAAAAAAATGTTAAGCTGATCTAATAAACAGCAGCTTAAGAAAAGGTTCAACTGGGTCTTATGCAGCAGAAGGTTCTTCTAGGCGTGGAAGAATAAAAGATCTGTTATCCTGGTATTTTTGCTCTTTCCTCATGGCAGTTCCAGTAATGATGTAACTTGAAGAGAAAACACTTCAGAATCTATCTATTATCTAAGGGTGAACATTGCAGCTTCATCGTGTTGCCCTTGACTTTCTTTCCCTTCTTCTCTGTTTTTTCTCTACTCTTCTCGAATTTTTCTCTCTTTTCCATAAAGATGTGTCTTCTTTCTTTAACAGTGTGGCTTACTTTATTTTGTCTCTACAACAATAGAGTTACCAGAATAGCAACACACTCTGGGAGTTTCTCATAATTTTCTAGACTAAGACCTGACAAAGAGCTCCCAAGTGTCTGCCTTAAAATAAAGGACACCTACTTCGGGGGGGAAGCTTCTTGGCCAGGGCTTTTAGGAGTGGGTCTTCCTGCTCCCCATTAAGCCTTCATCCCCTCCCTCAAGCTCCTCCTCTTCCTCAGGTCTCGCCTCATCTCCTCCTCCTTCTCTTCCTTGGCAATTGATGCCTGCATCCTTGCCTGCAGGTGACCATACAGTCATGCTGGAGGACCTAGAGAATCCTAGAGATAATATTTTAATCAAATCTGTGAATAATAAAATCCACAAAAGTCAAGATATGATGATGATGATGATGATGATGATGATGATGATGATGTTTATTTATACCCCGCTTTTTCTTGCACCAAAGGATACTCAAAGGACCTCATTGGATGGCAGGTGGCAGGTGGCAATGGTGCTATCCTTAATGGTGAGCCATGGAGGCCATCGCCTCACCTCGTGTTGCCCCGTTCCACATCGTCAGCCAGCTGGCGATCACATGGAACTGGCAACATGGGAGGCTTCCTGTGTTGCCAGCTCCAGGCCTGGGTGCCAGAGGGAAGCTGCATGCACTGTGTACACACCTCGCTTCCCTCCATATGAGTGCCAGGCCAACCACTGAAACACAGCAAAAGTTGGTTTATGCGAAATGACCACCTCCTCCGTTAAGAACAGCATTGCTGCACATGTGATGAGGTCCAAAGTATTTCAATACCATTTAAAATCTACACGTATACAAACATTAAATCTGAATTAAATATCAATGGTATTAAAAATTCAGTTAAAATCCATAAAACCTGATTAAAAACATATTCAGAGCTAAAATGACAGCACCCCTGAATAGCCTCCCCAAATAAAAAGGTTTAAGCCTGCTTTTTTCTGTGTCAGGAGCAACTTGAGAAACTGCAAATCGCTACTGGTATGAGAGAACTGGCTGTCTGCAAGCACGTTGCCCAGGGGGTGCCCATATGTTTTACCATCCTGTGGGAGGTTTCTCTCATGTCCCTGCATGAGAAGCAGGAGCTGATAAGTGGGAGCTCACCCTGCTCCCTGAATTTGAACCGTCAACCTTTCAGTCAGCTTTCCTGCTGGCCCAAGGGTTTAATCCATTGTGCCTCCAGGAACTTCTTAAGCCTGCTGATGGAAGGACACAGGGAGGGCGTGTTTCTGGCTTCCCTGGGCAGGGATTTCCAGAGTTGAGGGGCAGCCACTGAGAAAGAAGTCCCACTCTCTTGTTCCCATCAACCAAGCTTGAGATGGAGATGGAACCAAGAGAATGGTCTCTCATAAAGACCTCTGGGCCTGGGCAGGCTAATACAAGGAGATGTGGTCAGCCAAATAGCCTGGCCCTGAGTCATATAGGGCTTTATATGTCATAACCAGAACTTTGAATGTGACCAGATGACTGTATTTTGCACATGTTAGGGTCTTATGTGAGCTGTAATGTGTGTTAATTTCAAAAAAATTCTGAAATTATCCATCTCACATCTAGCCCATTTAATTTGATAAAAGTGTATAATGTTCTATCCAAAGAACATTTGCATGTTTGTTACTCCAGCCTCCAGATGCTTAATATGCTTTCCAAAATACATCTATTGCATATGGTAAACTGTACTCTGTAGATTTCTTCCATTGCTTACATCAGAGCACCTAATATTCAAGATATTAAAATTCCCTGATGACTTAGCAATATGATTTATCTTTTTCTAGCTGCAAAACTGTAGACCATGTCAGAAAAACCTAGCAATTCTCTTAAAATCATAAAATAATAGTGTTGGAAAAGACCACATGGGCCATCTTGTCTAAACCCCTGTCATGCAGGAAAAACACAATCAAAGTACCCTAACAGATGGTCATCCAGACTCTGCTTCACCAAATTATAACGACCTCACCAAATTGTAACGATGACACCACTACAGATTAGCTCACCAAAAATATAGAGGGAGAATAGTTGTTGAACCAACTGAATATTTAAAAGCTAGGAACTGGGAAATACTGGAACTGAGAGACTTAAAATGATTCTTTAAAAGAATCCGCTGCCACCATATTACTAATGAACAGGCGGAGGTATTATTGAAGATGGTTCTGTGACCCACACTGTGTCACGATATGTTTCTTAGAGGCTGTTAAAAGCTGACCTGAATAATGCTTTGATCACAAAGGTATTCACACTGAGGCTGGTATAAGTTGGTAAAAATAACAAGAACGTTTATTGAACAGGCTTGAAATATTCAGGTTTCAGTAGAATACTGGCATAAAAAGCTTGTGGTTATGTTTGAGAAGAGATCTTAAAAACTTCTGGGTTACAAGTCTTAAAGTTTCAACACAGAAAATTACTTCACGAAATGAATCTCTGAAAGTAACTCCCACCCACCCCCCTTAGGAATCTAGCCAAAACCTGAACTAGCCTTCCTTAGGAAAAGAACAGACCACTAACGGGGTTCTGCTCCACACAGTATTCTAGCTATACTTCTCTATAGCTACTCTGAATCCTAAACAAAAGACTGACCCAAAGTTCTTCAAAACCCCAAACTGCTCTCATTAACACCCAACGTCTTCGTTCTACCTTTTCCAAGCTCCAACTCCCAACTTAACTGGCAAACTGGGAACTCAAACCTCAGTATAAAAGTCACTTTTCCCCTTCAGATCACTTCAGATAACATTTCATCACCTTCTCCACACAGAGGCCCTACTGTTTCCTTTTTCTGCCTTTTTCTACTGACATAACCAAAGAACCCATTTTATTGAAGTCTTGCATGTCTTCACATGTGTAAATATTTTGACATATATTGCTACTCCACCCTCTCTCCTATTTGGTCTGTTTCTCAGAAATAGGTTATACCTCTCCATTGCTATATTCCAATTATATGATTTGTTCCACCAGGTTTCAGTTATATATTACATTATAACTGTTTTTTCATGCTAAAAGTTCTAGCTCATCTTGTTTATTTCCCATGCTCTGGGCATTAGTGTAAAGATATCTAAGCCCGTGGGACATTTCCTTTAGCTTTTTTAAAGATTATTATCCCCTCACCACTTGTTACTTGTTGTGTTTGTCCAGCCCTCTCTGTAACCTTTTGTCTTTTCACTCCAGGCCTTCAGTAACTAGTGTTCCCAAGAATAATGTCACCCTTCCTCACACAAACTATTTTAAAGTCTGCCTAATCAGGATTGCCAATTCCTAAGCAAAAAAAAATGTTCCTTCCTACTTCTGTGAGGTGCAACCTATCCTGTGCCAGTAGGCCATCTTCCTGGGAAAGCAAACCATGGTCCAGGAAGCAAATTGTTCTTCGTAACACCATCTCCAGAGCCAGTTATTCACTTCTACTATTTTTCTCACTCTTCCTGGGCTGCGTCATACAATGGGGAGGAGAAATAAAAAGACCACCAGTACATTAAAATCTTCTAGCTTTCTTCTGAAAGCTTCAAAATCTTTTCTGATCTTTTGAAGACTATGCCTTCTAGTATCATTGGTTCCTACATGAACCAACATGAAAGGGGGAGGGTCAGTGAGCTTGATGAGGCTTGTCAACTGTTGAGTTACGTGATGGATTTTTGCCCCAGGGAGGCAGCATATTTCTCTAGACATCCTGTCAGGTTTGCAAATCCCTGCTTTTGTTCCTCCCAGGAGGGAATCACCTATGACCAATACCCGTCTCATTTGGGGATTGACAGGGTTACTTTCCTGTAAGGTTTTCTGCAGATCTCCTGTAAACTGACCCCGTTGCTTAATTGGATTGTGTAGCTCCAAACTGGCTTCCTCCTCAGAGACATCCCCCTGAATTCATCAAGGATAATCCAGTTAGAAGTGTCCAAGATACCCTCATTCACCGTAGTGTGTTCTTGTTCTGCCTCATCTACAATTGGGGAAAGAACCTCTGCAAATTCAAGAAGGATTCATTCAGTTGTATCTAAGAACCTCTCATCCTTTCCAAGGTGCTGTAATCCCTTATTATCCCTTACTAGTGAGAGAACTTGAAATTGATTATGAAAACCTAGATTAATAGTGGGATTCGCAGAACGATGCCTGAGCCTCTTTTTCTAAATGTGACATTTTTCCAAGCACTAGAGTTCTTCACATTTGAAGTAACCTCCCCATAGCCTTGCCCTGAATGTGGATGATGTATCTAGAATGGTCTGCTGGTCTGTGTCTAAGAAAAAAGTTGAGTTCTTTAATGTCCTTAAGTGTCATGATCCTGGTCTCAAGTTTCTGGATCCTCTCTTCCATTAAAGTAAGATGTTTGTATTTGCTGCAGATGTAGCTCATTAGATGTTCTGTCAAGAAGATGAACATCCCACAGCCCCTGCATACAACTGAAACAGCTTATCCCTACTCCATATCCTGATGACTCAGGTTACCAAACAAGTTTTTACTCAACTGAGATCCTCCATAAAATCTCTCAGTTCACCTGTTCACTATGTTTTCTTCCTTCACACGTTGTCCATGAGTCAGGCTGTAAGGACTCCATCCTCAAGAGAGAAATATCAGTTCTTGCATCTTGCTTCACTGCATCTGCATGATGTCGTATCACAAGCCTTTCCCTCTTCATGAGAAACCCCAGCACATGGAGAACCTTGCCAAGGCTTGACATCTCTAATTGGCAGCTGTTGCTATCACATGGATGGCTGATTAATAAATTAGTAAATTCTCCAACAGCAAGTAACTGTCTGATATTATTAAAAGCTACCTGCTCATCACAGATGCTCACTCTGCTTATTTTCTGCACAAATGCAGTATGAAAAGATTGCGATCCTCATTTATCATTGTTATTGAAGAAAATTTAATATATACTACTTCAGCTGAAGATCATTATGACAAAGAAGTATAGAGAAAGAGGTGGATAATCTGAATATCTTAACTTTTGGGAGGGGTAAGCATAAAAGCTATATCAACAGCTGAATGTTCTAAATTTGATTTATGTTTTGCTTTTCTCTGCTTTGATTTCTTAAACAATTGCACTTTTTTCTTTTCTTTTTCTTTTTGTCTGTGAAGAAACCTATGAATGTTGATGTTCATTATGTTCATGTTATCAGAAGTGTAATGACTGAGTCTGGGTTTTAGTACCTGCATGTTTGACTCAGATAGTTGTTATATGGCCCCTAAGAAGGACTTGAGAAGCTCTAAGAACAATGACCCAGCAAAGAAGCCTCCCTTCCCCAAACAAGCACCCTCCACCCCAAATGTTTATTTCACATGAGGATGGGAGCAGTGAAGACATCACTACTTCTATCTTGGCCAGGTTGCAAGCTCTTGATAAGCAGAGTCACAGTCATAAAAAATATTGCCAGTGGTTCTATAGGGGTGAACAAGACCAGTGCTGCTAATGAAATTTTCACTTGATGAACCCCTTTAACATCATCAGATCCTTCTTAGACCAGTTCAGAGGAGATCTTCTATTCTGGTTAAGGTTTAGTTGGCCCTGGGTTAATGAATCCAGATAGTTCCCCTTATCATTCCTTTTCTGTCTGGCACCTGTGCTGGAAGAGAAATGTACCTCATCAGGATTGACCTTGAAGGCCCCCCTTCTTGGTCCCTTGATACAGTTGTCTGCTTTTAACTTCAACATCTAGGTTAGTCAAGTGAGGAAGTTTCACAGCTGATTGGAGAGCAGACTGTTTCATTAGTCAAACATCAGTTGTCCACCACTGAAAAGATATTGTGAGGAGACAACAAGGATGTTTTCTCCTGTTACATTGTGAACTGAAAAAGGAATGTCCGGGTGATAGAGAGATAGAAATATAAGACTGATATGAACTGGACCAATGAGCTGTCTGTGGTTTTATTTTATGCAAGATTCTTTACCAAGAAATAGCCCCATTGTGTTTATTCGTTGATTTGGTACAGGAACATTATTTATAAGGATTATGTTGATTTCTCACAGCCTGCTTGGCTCCTGTATGATGAAATTCTGTACAATGAAGGCAGCAAATATCCTCGCATAAGCTGGGATCACATACACGCCTGGCTTTGGGTTCAGATTGTGGAATCTGAACCCAAAGAGACCGCAGTGCATTCATAGGGTTCCTAAGGGTAGCGAAATCTGCTGTGCTTTGGATTTTGGTTAGCTGTGTACACACATGCCAGCTGAGTAACTATAATTGCATAGGTTCCATTTCTGGAGGTCCCCATTACTTTTTGAACTACTCTAAAAAGTGGCAATGCTCACCACTTGCAAAGAGGCTCAGTTTGGATAGGTGATATAGGTAATTAGAGTGACTGATCCAGGGAGCAGCTGTTATTTGAAAGACCGTTTCTAATTTGTATTTGCCTTTTCCATGCAAGCATCACTTTTGAATTTGAAATCTATACTTGTATTAGAACATATTCTTAGGGAAAGGACTGTGCAGGAGATAGCTGGGGGGGGGGGGGAGTGTTGGTGCCTACCCATTGCTGCCTGCAATTTTGGGGGTTTCCACAGTAAGAGTGGTTCCTAAGAAGGTACCAGGTGAATACAGGATTAACTAGAGTCATTAGTAGACAGGATAGTCTATTAATGACACCAGACCATCAGAGATGTGAATTGTTAGGTATACTGTCTTTGGTGAGGACGGAACTAATGTTGAACTGGCAAATTACCTTTGCATTTTACTTGTTACCAGTTCACCCTGACGATTTCAGGCTACTAGGCTTTTCACCTAATGGTATGTTTTACATAGTTCATGTCCTTCCTGTAGAGGGCTTGGAGTCATGATCTGCTTTTAGAAGGTTAATATGTTCCTTGAATGGACTATTGAGATTAAAACTGGAGCTTAGGTTATTTTCTTTTTATTGGAGACTTTTGAACATGTGGCTGCACCTTCTTGCTCAAATAAGTTCAGCTCATTGAAAGAGGGGAATTGAGTGCTCCTCAAGCCCCTGGTGGTGCAGCGGGTTAAACCACTGAGCTACCAAACTTGCTAACCAAAAAGTCGGCAGTTTGAATCCAGAGAGCAGGGTGAGCTCCCACTGTTAGCCCCAGTTTCTGCCAAACTAACATGAAAATGTGAGTAGATCAATAGGTACCACTCCGGCGGGAAGGTAACTCCATGCAGTCATGCCGGCCACATGACCTTGGAGGTGTGTACAGACAATGCAGGCTTTTCGGCCTAGAAATGGACATGACTAGACTTAATGTCTAGTCAACATTTACCTAGCACAAGAAGAGTCCTTCCCACTAATTGGAATTCTAAGCATAGGAATTTGATGTTTTAGATTTTTTTTCTAATTTGGTAACAGCTAAGATATTTGTCCATATTAATTTTTTGGTGTGAGAACACAGCTACAGTCTGAATAAATAACTCTTTAACACCTAAATCTGACAAGATTATTATACTGGTTTGAAAATTGACATTATAGTATGTACAATATAATATCCTGTTTATAGTATTCCATGTGACAGGTGTGTACAACCGCTGACCCAATGTTCTTTTCTGCATGCCCATATTTTTATAATTAATTCTCACTTCCTCACCATCTCTCCATACACTACACACAGTGGCTTAAAATATTTCTATATTAATATACATTAAAATATAATAAAACAATAATTGTTTGTCGATATTAAAAAGAATGTAGGAATTAACAATATGCATTTTATTTGATTTACTGTTAGGTAATAGTTTCTTTGGAAAGTGTTAAAGGAGACATTTTAGAAAGACAACAAGATCACTTGCTTTTTGAGATATATAAAGCTCTGTATGTTACATTGGTGCCTTGCATGTTTTTATACAGAGCTGGTTCTTATTTTGAAAGTGGGAGACTGCTTGGTTCCTGTAAATAATTAATCCAGTCCTTATGAGTATATTCAATTTGGGAATTGATACATACTTACTTGCAGTGACTCACTCAACACAAGAAGTCAGACTAGCCTAGCATGACTGAAACTATGCTGCATGAACAGCTGAATAGTCATTTGTATATAGATGTTATGAAAGAGTGATACTGTGAGTAATTGTGAATCTAATTATAATAGTACTAAATAATACAAACATTGAGTGAGGCATGCCAGGGGAGGAGGAAAATCTGTCACTAATGATAAATTACATTTATTCTGGGAATGAGAATGTATCCTTTCCCGTATTTCATTGATGCTTATTCAGTCATCAAGAGTAATGTATTCTGTCTATTCTGCTTTGGCCAGACCTCACCTGGAATACTGTGTCCAGTTCTGGGTACCTCGATTCAAGAAGGATATTGACAAACTGTAATATGTCCGAAGGATGGCAATCAAAATGCTAAAAGACATGTCCTCTGAGAAATGGCTTAGGAAACTGAATATATTTAGCCCAAAGAAGAAAAGGTTAAGAGGTGACATGAAAGCCATGTTTAAATATTTGAAAGGATGTCATACTGAAAATGAGGCACGGTTGTTTTTTGTTGTTTCAGAGATTCTGACATGGAGCAATGGATTCAAGCTGCAGGAAAAGAAATTTCAACTAAATGTTATGAAGAACTTTCTGATGGTAAGAGCGTTTCAGCAGTGAAATACACTGTATGGTGGTGTTTCCTTCTCTGCAGGATTTAAAGCAGAGGCTGAATGGCTATCTGTCAGTGGTACTTTGATTATGTATTCCTGCATGGCAGAGGAGTGGACTGGATGCCCTTGTTGTCTTCTTGGGTATAATGAGGTGACATGGCATTGAGTGCCTGAGTGTAACAGTGCCTTGTAATTAGGCCACAGCATGTACTCAGATAAGAAGGAAAACCTACTTTGCCAAGTGTGCATCACTGACAGTATTCAATATACTGACAGATAATATTGCCAGCTTCAGGGCAATATTCCTCTATGCCTGAAGCCTAAGAGGCCTTGAGGAGACTGCAGACTCATTGCTCCTATAAGCTAGGATGCCAGAGGCCTGTTAAAAATAAGGCCAGATAGAAATGAAGCTAAGGATTACTACCCCATCAGCCAATGAAAGCAGAGGTATCTGGAGGTTGCGCAGATCAGTCATGCTACAGAGAATGCCTACTAGGCTTGGAGGTGACTGCTTGAGTTGCAGTCAGCTATTTTTTATTGTTGTTTTATTGGTTTTTTCCCACTCCCACCCTCCCCTCCTTGTACATCCAACTTATACAGGGTGAGGCAGCATAACTTCCTTTTTTTCAAAACTTAATAAAACCCATTGTATGAATCAGATTGTTTTTATAATGTAGGCTCATATCTAAATTTTTGTTTTACATATTTTTGAAGATCAAATTAGGTGGGTGACGTCCCCCATTCTCTATTTTCCATACACTGAGTAAACCGATTTCTGGCGTTTGTCATGACTTTTGCCATAGCAGGCATTATGTTAGCAATTTCTTCCTGGATGTTGGTCTTTAAATCTTGTAGGTTCCTTGGATGGTTCACATAAACATGGGATTTCAAAAAAACCCATAGAAAAAAATCACAAGGGGCCAAATCTGGAGAGCGGACCAGCCACTCCAAATCCGCTCAAAAAGTAGGCCTCAACGGCAAAAGCATGTTCCTCACTGTTCCAACGCATGATGGCGACAGAACTGTGTCAGGACAAAACTTTATACTCCTGCCTCTTGAATGAGACCACTAGTGCTCCGCTAATTCTTCAAGCGACTGAATGGCGTGCATTTTTAAAAAGGAAGTTATGCTGCCTCACCCTGTACATCAAACTACAGAAGTTACATTTGAAATATCAGTCTCAGTCTTAATTTTTCTACTTCACATCTTAGCACATTCTCTAAATAATTCCTAACTGGTTCCCACATCCTCTTAGTTATTGTAATCTTTTCAATTTTATCTATATTATTCCATTTGCAATTTGTTATTCCCACATTTAACATATTAACTATATAGTTATGCAAATTAGTCAGTGTCCGTTTTTTTTAATCTTTCCAACCCTTCACTAAAACTATATATATATATATATATATATATATATATATATTATTTAGAGTTTTTATAACCCGGTCTTCTCGACTTCCGAGGAGGGACTCAGGCCGGCTAACAACATAAGATTCAATACAATAAGAAAAACATTATAAATCATCAATATAAAATACATTAAAATAAAATTCATACAATTCATACAAGTTACAGCAAAATCAGTTTGTCAAAAAGAATCACAAATTCATCGCCATCCGCCAGAAAGGTCAGCAGTTATTGACTCAGTCATCATTCTGCAAATGTAGTATCCCAAAGCCATGTTTTTACCAGCTTTCTAAATGTCAGGAGGGAAGAGGCAGATCTAATCTCCATTGGGAGGGAGTTCCAAAGCCGAGGGGCCACCACCGAAATGGCCCTGTCCCTCGTCCCCACCAAGCGCACTTGTGAAGGCAGTGGGACCGAGAGCAGGGCCCCTCCAGAAGATCTTAACAACCTTGATGGTGCATAGGGGAGAATCCGTTCAGACAGGTAAACAGGGCCAGAGTCGTTTAGGGATTTATTTGTGCACATGGTATTAATTTGTCAACCAATTATTTCTGTATATTCTTCACTCCTGTTATCCATGCATGTAGTACATTTCTATTAACTATTACTATTTGTAAATTTAGCATTTTATGGATATCTCCTTCAATCATTCTCCAGTAATAATCACTCCTGACAGTCGCATCTACCTAAGTTGACATTCGGAGAGATGGTTCCAGGAGCACTCCCAAGCTGTGAACACAGTCTTTCAGAGGCAGTGTAATCCCATCCAGGACTGGTTGACACTCTTCCATTCCCAGATTAGGTCTCTTGATAGCAAGCACCTCTGTTTTGTCTGCATTCAGTTTCAATTTGTTTTTCCTCATCCATCCCATTACTTACTCCAGTCATTCACTACACAGGAGGGAAAAATAGAGAACAGGATAGTCCATTTGAGAAGGTGATTAGGAAATGTTTGAGAGAGGAGAAGAAAGTGACAGGAGATCTGTACAAACAGATCATAACTGTAAAAGAAAAAAATATTAGGGGAAATCTTCCAAACATGGAGAATGGACATGGGAATCGAGGGGGAAGACATCCAAAGGTTAATAAATAATATAGCAAAAGAAAAGTATATTAAGGGAAGCAAGAAGGAAAATGTTACAAAAATAATAGAGAACTGCAGAACTTTCACGTTTTTTACCAGGGATAAAGGATAGGTGTTGTCATGGTTGTGAACAAAAAGGGGTGTTTAATCATATGATATGAGAATGTGATTGAGTTGCAGTCAGCTAATTAGAGTGCAGCATACCAAAATGCACTGATTATGGGCTTATGGTATAGCCTCCATTGGAGCTGATGGTGAGAGAATTCTGTCCAAAGTTTCCCAGCCACACCAAAGCCTGCTCTGCCTGTCTAGGAGCTACCTGGGCAGGTAGTGTTGCTATAGGTTGTAGATGTGTGTGCAGTACCCATTTCTCCCATTTCATCCATTCTTTTGTTTCTTTCATTTTGTACTGGAGCACAAAACAGGAACCCCTCCCCTGGAACAAAAATAAGCTCACAATGAAAGAAAGTGGGAGCAGGTACCATTTCCTTGCCTGCTTTTTGGGCCACATGACATCACATTGCTGAGTGCTATTTCTCTCTGAGCCCTGCCTGTTGGGTCAATCAGAGCTGGTACAAAAGTAGTATGGTATGCAATTAAAGGAGCTAGCACAGGCAATAGTGAGGGAATGATAGGAATTTCAGTCAAAAAATTATAGGCCTAAATGTTCAGAAAATATATAAAACATACTGCATTTTCTATATCTCTTATGAATGACACTTGGAAACATCACAGCTCTGCTAGTGCAAAAACACAGCATGTCACAGGTTCAGTTTTGCACTTATATGGAATCTCATTATGTGTTTGAAAGTGAGGATTGAGCTATAAGATCACAGGTTTCAGTTTAATTGCTACACAAGTCAAAAAAACTCCAGGTAACTTAAACTCACTGTGCTGTTTCTGAATTTCTATTAGCACAAGAACTACTCATACATATTCAAAGAAGAATGTGTTACACATTTTATGTGGGTATATTAGCTGATGTGATACAATGACTTCTGTCTGTGGGGTTCACAAGAAATGACAGTCATATATTTCAGGGTGAAATTCTAAATTGGAAACTACATTAGCATGAAAATTTTGATATGGTTGAAAAGCCACTAGAAAAGAAGGAACATCATCATCTACATTCAGATAAATTGTTACAGGAAGAAGTAGAACATCTCTTTAGTAAGGGAACATACTTTTTTTTAAAAAAAATACTATTGATATAGTCATACCTTTTCTTCTAACATCAGAATGTATCCAGGTACATGATAGGGTTAGAATAAGAACAGCAGAAAAATCATACTGGATCAGTCCTAATGCCTATCTATCCAGGATTTTTCCTTCCACCATTCAGCTTTAGTAGACAAATTCTGATTTTGTGCTTTTGTGGCTCCCTTTTGTATCCATTCCATTTTTGATCTGTCAATGAGAACAATAAACAGTACAGTATGACTCCCATACTCATGGGACCACTATCTGTGGTTTCACCTACTACTATATAACAAAACATGCAACCTCTATGAATTTTCTAGGTCTTCCAATGTGACTTCATAATAACATCCAGTAAAAATATCATCTTTTCAGTGGTATTCAGTATGATCCCTGGTTTTCTATGTCCACAGTAACTTCCAGAAATGTATCCCTCATAGATATGTAAGACTTACTGTACTACAAATATGGTCACACTACAGACAGTAGATGCTGAACTAAAAGTTTTGTTATCCTAGTAATCATGTGCAAAGAGAAAGATGGGTTTAAATATGAAAACCTTGGTTTTAAACTTCAAAGGACTGTCTTATAGATCCTCAAGTTCACTTACAACTTTTAAAATATCTATTGGCTGATGTTTTTGTTTGTATTTTATCATGTGTGTATTTTATTATCTTCTGTGTCTCTTAAGTTACAGTTTTTGAGAAAAGGTGGGATGTAAAACAATAAACAACAAAAGCAACAACTGATTCTTTGGATCAAATCATTTGACCCAATATTAGCTTCTCATGTTTCTTTTCCTAAATTAAATTCATTGAAATGAAATGTTCTCTCTGTTTGCTTTTAGAAAATAGTTGCACACTCCATTTGCTTAAATACAGATTGAACATTCGTTATCCAGAATTCTGAAATCTGAAGTTCTCCAAAATCCAGGCTATTCTGTGTAAGGTATATATGAAACATAAATAAAAGTAATGTTTAGGAAATATATCCTTATGTATATGCAAAATATCTAAAATACAAAACACGTTCATTGGTTTTTACAAAAAGAATTACTGTTCACTTTTTCTGCCAAAATCATCATCTTCCAAGTTTCATCTTTCCACTTTTACTTTTAATTCTGCTACCCAGCATTTATTTTTTTATATTTATTAATCAATTTTATATATCACCACTCCCCGAAGGCTTGGAGTGGTTTACAATATACATATACGATGCATTACATTTAAAATCAAAGAAAAATTTCAATCAACAAGATTCAAATGCCAGCCTAAATAAATAAGTTTTACAAGCTCTACAAAAAGATAGTAAGTCTCTGAGAGCTCGTGTTTCTGCTGGCAAGGCATTCCACAGGTAAGGAGCCACCACCGTGAATGCTCTATGCCTAGTAGACATCAGGTGAAAGGTCCTAAAATTGGGAATTTCAAGGAAATTCTGATCATCTGAACGGAATGATCTCGGGGGTTGGTAGGAGGTGAGGCGGTCCCTCAGGTACTCCAGCCCCAGGCCATCTAAGGCCTTAAAAGTAAGAATCAGCACTTTGAAGGTAATCCGGTGCTCAATTGGCAACCAGTGCAGTTGCTGCAAAATTGGAGTGATATGACACCTCACTGGAACCCCTGCGAGAAGCCAGGCAGCAGCATTTTGCACTAGTTTAAGTTTTTGGATCACTGATAAAGGAAAGCCTATGTAGAGGGCGTTACAGTAGTCCAACCTTGAGATGACCATAGCCTGGATCACCGTGGCCAGGTTGTCACTGGACAGATAGGGAGCCAGACTCCTAGCCTTATGCAGATGGAAAAATGTGACTCTGCTCGCAGCAAAGGCCTGGGCCTCCATCGTCAGCAGAGGGTCTAAAAGGACTCCCAGACTCTTTACCAAAGATGACGGGCATAATGTCATGCCATCCAGGGTAGGCAACTAGATCACTTCTCCATCTGGGTGACCCAACCAAATGATCTCCGTCTTCGCTGGATTCACCCTCAATCTGCTGGCATGCAACCATCCAGTAATGGCCTCAAGACATTGATGGAAATTATCGGGTATGGAGTCTAGTCGGCCTTCCATTCTCAGAATGAGTTGAGTGTCATCAGCATACTGATAGCACTCAAGCCCAAAGCCTTGCACCAGCTGAGCAAGTGGTCCCAAATAAATGGTAAACAACAGGGGGGAAAGGATAGCCCCCTGAGGGACCCCACATTCAAGAGGGGCCCTCTTAGAGACCAACCCTTCCCTCTCCACACGTTGGCCCCGCTTTGGAAGGAAAGAGCACAGCCATTTAAGGGCCATCCCCCTAATTCTAGCCACGGCTAGATGGTGAATCAAAAAGTCGTAATCGACCATATCAAATGCTGCCATGAGGTCCAATAATACGAGCAGTACTGATTCTCCTTGATCCATCTGGCAGCAGAGCTGATCTGTAATGGAGACTAACACAGTTTCCACCCATGCCCCTTACAGAAACCGGACTGGAAGGGGTGTAATCCGGCTGTGTCATGTAGGAACTGTTGTAGTTGCTCCACTACCACCCTCTCAATCACCTTTCCCAGAAACGGAAGATTCCAAACCGAGCAGTAATTGGAGGGAACCGAGCGATCTAGATCCGGTTTCTTCAGCAGTGGTGATACCACGGCCTCTTTCAGAGACTCTGGAAAAACTCCTTGCTCAAGGTAGCCATGTATTATGTTTACCCCTCTATTGCTATAGAATATATGAATTTGCACACATTTCTCCAAGAGACTGTTCCTTCTTTTGTTCAAATGATTATTTCTAATATTGTTGTTATTGTTATTGTTGTATTTCTTCCCATTTTTGGCTTTTTCTTGTTTATTTGTTTGCCTTATACTGCCTTGGCTTCTTGCTTATCTCCCTCCCTCTCCCTTTTTTTTTGTTCAATCTTGTCTTTCTTTAGATTTAAGCCTATGGGCAGACTATGTCGTTTTTATGTCATCACTGCACAGCACTAGGGTTTGCAATGTGTTGTAGAGCAAGAAAATATATATTATTACAAAAGGTTAAAAAAAGCCCAATGTTTTCATTTCTGTTATTGAAACTTACATTATGGTGTTATCACCAAGCAGGTATCCTGCGCTCATAGCTCTCTCACTTCAAATTATCAACAGGACCAGTGCTTCTCCCACTGAGCGAAGCCTAATGACTTGTGGGGGAAATAGAAAGAAAACCACTCAAGCAAACCCTTTTAGCATCTGCAGTGATAGCTTAACAGAAGCATATCTGACAGCGAGAGAAAAGGGAGCTGTTCAGGCAACCAACACATATGTATATGGTTATACGAAAATGAACTTTTGTTCATGGCTTGGAATGGAATGTTTGGGTCTATCTCTCCCCGCCCCCCATGTTACTTTTTGGAGTACAAGTCCCTACTAAAAACCCCAACGAGATGGACCATAACACAGAATTTCTCCTTAGTAACATTTCAAATCATAGAAAAATAAGGAATCTGGTAGATCACATTGTAAAACTGGTCATTCCAAAAAGTAGCCAAAGCATATATTTCTCAAACATAAAAACCTTGAAGACATCATTATACTAATATTTCAGATTTGAAATATTAGAAATTATAAAAGAGATGCAATATTCTAAGTCAGGTTGGGCAACTACAAGAAGGCAGGAATGAATGTGTTCTGCACCTTCCTTGGGCCACATACCCCTCACAACAAGCTCAAATATTTCAATTTTCCTCCGCAGCCTCTCTCAAGATTTGGAGGCATCATTGATTCACTTCCTATTACTACTACAGAGTAAAATAGAAGTTTTAGAAATAAGTGAGGTTTGGGGAAAATTGTGAGATTAAGAGTTTTCATGCATGGACTTATTGCATTGTTTCAGGCAGAAAATAACCTGAACATTGTGCAGTTTTATTTAAAATGATGGAATTAAGGAGATCTGGGGCCATTGGGAGGCGAGCAAGATTACAGGCATGCAAAAAGTGGAACCAGGGCTATATGTGACCTGCTGGCTGCACTCTGCCCTCCTTGTCCTAATTATAGCAACAGAATATTTCTGCTGCAGTCAAAAGATTTATAATCATCTCCCAAGTCTTTATTAACATAATTCTTTAAGTAATTAAAGGCACTTCTAAGATGATCTGCTGGAAATGCATATCATACTATCTTTTCTTTGTAAAATAGACCCAAATACCTATAAGGTCTGACTTTCTCACCCTGTCCAAATATATGTATATTAATTATCTGGCTCACAAGAGCCATTTCACTGACTCTTTTAGATAAATTAATCTATTTTCATTATATCCTGTCCATCCATTGTTTTCTTTTGGGCATGAACACAGCCAAAGTAGATGTTGATCAATTATGGTTTTGCCATCCTTCTTGTGCACTTCACCTACTGCACTCTTGTTTCTCCTCTTGTTCCTAACTTACCCCAGCACCAACTTTTTTTTTTACAATTTTAATGACAATTTTCCTGCAAATATCAACTGCTCATTTTTGTTCTTCCTTACTCATTTGTTCCTTCCTCAATTACCCCTTTGAAATCTACAGTTCCTCTGAAATGTCCCTCTCCAGGCCCTCTGATTTCTTTAGTTACCTTTCATTTCTCTTTCTCATGAGAATTGTTCCTTATGCTGAAGACTTTTCCAACCATCATGAATACCCTTCTCTTAGGGCTTGTGCGTCCTAGTAAAAAAGATATACCACACTGATCCTGAACCAGTCTTCATAACACACAGGAGTTTTCAGTAAGTATCCTGGTGAGCACTTGACCATCATGGTCACGTCTGCTCTACTCCTGTCATCTTGCTAATCACACAGGCACTCCATTATGACCTCTGCAGATGTGACTGGCAATGACCCGGTGCTTACAGGGAGCTTTGTGTGAACAATGGTGGTGGCATGGAGATGCCTCAATGGGCTAATGGAATTTCAGCCCTACTCCAACACAGAGCCACAGAGTGTTCAGCCTGTTGCATCTCACCACTGTCACAATCATCAGGAGCATTATGTTCCAGACCGTCCCTGGATTAAACTGCTGGTGTAAACATGGCCTTAAACGTCTTATTTCTATGGGCTACCACTCAATATTTCCTTTTTTTAAAAAAAAAAACCTGAGCATATATCCACCCAGTGTTGCCCAGATGTCAAAGGGGCCACTGCCCCCCCCTACTTTCATCCTTTTCTCTTTCTTTCCCTCCCCTCATACCTTTTCTCATTTCCTTTCTTTTTCTTCCTTTCCTTCTTTTTCTTTCTCCCTCCTCCTTCTTCTTTCCCTTCTTCTTTCTCTGACTTTCTTTCCATCCTTTCCTCTCACTCCCCTTTTCCCTTTCTCCAGCTCCGAGAGAGCCTCACAATGCCTCCATGGCAACATGGCTCTTTTCTTTCTTCCTCACTTCCCCTCATATATATGTCAGACATCATGCCTAGCAACAGCCAATCATTCACTTAACAACAACCAATCCAGTGGCATCACAAAGGGCCACTGGATTCTCACCTAGCAATAGCCTTTGTGGTACAGACAGACAGACAGACTGTGTGTGTGTGTGTCCCAAAGTTCTGAGAATATGTCTTGATTTCATTTTCATCTATATTAGGTATGAAAAACTGCAAGGAGTTGAAAGACTCAATTGTCCTCTTAAAGGACTTGGGGGACCATCCTCCCTACAATGTCCCCAGCCCTACACCAAGCCCTACACACATACACATAGTTTTTTTCGTGCCTCATTTGTGATTCACTTGCCTATTAATTAAACATATAGAATTCATAAAAAATAACCCTAAACTAAATAATTTGCCTTTCCTTGGAAAGGTCTGACATACACACATGGTATGTGTATAAAATATTTTATTATGGTTGCCTGCTTGTATATTGGTGTGTGTGCTAGAACCAATTCTGGCATTGATATCAAGTTGGCAGATGAAAAGGACTAGCCTGGGCATGTTTAGTCTGAAGATGACGCTATTAAAAGGTGATGTGATTGCCATCTTTCTGCAACTAAAGCAGAAAGCAGAACACATTTATTTGCTGCTGTTCTCAAACTACTGGATTCAAAATGCAAGGATCTTTCAACTAAACATCAGGAATAACTTCTATATAGTAAAAACTGAGCAATAGTCCGAGGGTAGTTGTATGCACTCTTAGGATTTCATCAGACACTGTATCCGCTTCATTTCTATACACTTAAAAAATGAGTCCCAAGAGCCCATTACATGAAGCAAAAGCAGTCCATGGGTCCCCTGTGTTACTCCATTTTGAACTGCATAGAAACAGGATATTTTAAAAATGGAATAGACTCCAATGGTCTCTTGTGCATAGAAATTGTGAAAAGCCTTCTATCCCTTTTGTGAATGGGATGAGGTGATCTACCATGATGAGGATGAATAAATTAGCTGGATTCTTTACAAATGAAACACCATGACTCAAAGAAGATGATTATGATCCCCCCCTCCGATTTGTGGGATGAGGTCCTGATCCAATCAATGTTTAGCAGACAAAGCTAAATTTAGAAGTTATCTGACTTTCACACCTGAGCAAAGACATAAACATTCACACATGTAGAAAGGATTGTTAAGAAAGGTATTAGATACTTTCTTGAGCAATGTCCTAAAATGTAGCTACTAGGGGTGTGCAATTTTTTCATTACACAACGTAAGTTGTATTAAATTCTTTAAATTTGTACTTACAATGCAATATCCGATACATGGGCATGAGACTCTCCAAAAAACTTAAGAATCAAAACTTAGTACTTTTTCATTTGAATTTTGTAAACCTTGGAAGCCTCCCAAACTCAGTTTTATTATCAGCACAAGCAAGCAAGTAAAGCCAAGCAAAGTGGCTGCCGTTCCTCTTTAAATTAATAGCCTCTCACCATTAGGAAAGAGAAGCAACAAGGAGAAAGCAATGTTCACTAGGAAAGATGCTAAGAAAACACAGAATTCTGGGAAAATTAGTTTGGGGAGGCGAGGAGCCCTATGCCAGAAAATTCAAAAGGCCCTGCCCTACACTACATTTCCCATAATTCACCACAGCATCAGCCCCAATCAGGATAAGGGGGAGATTTGTCCATCTGTAGCAGCAGCCAGTCAAAGTTCCAATAACTTGTTGAATCTGTGAAGAGGAGGACTAATTGATACTTCTAGTAAGAAAATCTCTGTGCTGAGCTGTGAAGATATCCCTAAATGGAAGTTCTATTGGTGAGTATGAGAGACATTCAATGAGATTGTTGTTGTGGCTTTTTTTAAAAAAAGTCTTTTTGTCAAAACTTTTTAAAAAAATCTCTAAACTCAGTAGATGTATGAATATTTCTGAAAGATGTGAGTGGGGAGGGGTGATCCCCTGTTACCTTGTGTCATTATATAACAAATTCTAAGAGATAGCTCTTGTAGTTTTTTTAAAAAAAATGTTTATAAAAACTTTGGAAATTCCCCAAAAATCTGTGGATTAGTAAAACGTTCTGAAACTGAGTTTTACCATTGTAGCAACTTTCGCTCCTATAGCCATAAAATCAGGGAGAAAAGAGCCCCTGAAATTTCCCCACTTACGCAACTACGACAACTACAACTCGCACAACTCGCAACGAAAAAGTAATGAAATTTCATCACTCTAATTATAGTAAGAAAATTTTCACGCTGGTGCCCCCTAATTTTGTAATGAGTTTTGAAACATTTTTCTCAGCGATCATACAGCCCTAGTAGCTACACTTGCATTCTTGGGGTTACGTTAGCATAACAACAGAATTCTGGCCTATGATTACATTCATTCATGCACATGCCTAGACCAGCTGTATTCTGGGTTGCCAGAAAAAGAGGAAAGAACCAGTTATGTATTGCCATACAGCTTTTGCCCTCCTTTTTCAAGCAGTAGCAGCTGACCCTCATAAGAACATACCTAGCTATGTTGAAACTAGAAATAATGCAGTGCAAGATATGGGAAACTCCAAGGCATTCATACAATGTTTCAGCATACAAGAGGCTCAAAGGATCCTGGCCCCTATATGATTGACATAAATCCTTTTGCTCATAGTCTGTTATAGAGAGGTGAAGCACAACCCCCACCACCACCACCACCACACACACAAAGCTTTTAAGTGCTGAAAGCTAAAGCCCCTTTCCCTTTTCCATGCAGTGATGTATAGTCAGAGGCAGCCTGGGTAATTTTCAACAGTAAGCAAACTGTATTTTGGCACCCCCCCCCCCAACTAGAAATAATGCAGTGCAAGATATGGGAAACTCCAAGGCATTCATACAATACTGATATGTATTTTCTGTTCATCGTGGGAGTTCTGTGTGCCATATTTGGTTCAATTCCATCTTTGGTGGAGTTCAGAATGCTCTTTGATTGTAGGTGAACTATACATCTCAGTAACTACAACTCACATATGTCAAGGTCTATCCCCCCCCCCCCCCCCCCAAGAGCACCTCAAGAGCACCCCTGGGCAAAATCAACTATACTGCAAATGCTTACTTTGCGTAATGGGTTGAACCACCCCTATGTATAGTGTCAAAACAATCCCTTTCAAATAACACACATTGTGAACATGCTATCTTGGTATACACAATTTATTGTGAGTTGTAACAAGCTAAAAGAAATCTCAAGTTATCTAGTATCTACATACCCACCTACCTATCATTTATTTGGTCTTCTTTGATATTAACATGAAACAGAAAGTAATGCTAACACAGTCTTCTATTTTACTGTTTCACAGGCTTCTTAAGAATGCCTTTCATTAACTTCCAAGAGGCTAAAATAAGTCCACAAATTTCTGGAGTTGTTCACTTTTCTTTAGCTATTTCCATATGCCTTCTCTATATAACAGGTCTGGAATACTAATTAGCATTTATATTGCAATTTACAAGAGAAAAATCCCTATTTGCCACTACAAGTCTGAAAATCCATTGAAGTTAATGAGGTCACAGAAGCATAGCAGGGAACAAAATGTAGATCTGGTGTACTTTCCAAGGTGTTAAATCAGTGACTTCCCCATGGTCCAGATAGCACCATATTCTTTGCATGTCCATATTTCTAAGTGCTTAATTTTCATCATTCAGTAGCAGTCAGGTGGTAAAAATAAAACTACACATTTCACTCTGCATAGCTGGATGGGCTGTCCCCACCTTTTCAGTCTAAGTAGACATATATTGCAATCGGGATGGAGGCATTTGAATCTCCAAGAAACTTTAGGCTACATGATTTTTCTCAGGCGTATGTATTCTGAGGACCTAGGAGAACATTCAATTCTGAGTCTAACTGACACAGGGCTTAGTATAAGAGTATTCATAAGGGATCAATCAGACCACTGAGAATAGAGATTAGAGAAAAGATGCTGCAAACAGGATGCAAATAATAATTATCATAATTATATCATCGTCATCATCTGGGTGCCATGCCAAAAGATCTCAGCCAGTATTTGGAAGCAATAAACATTGACAAAATCATGATCCGTCAACTAAAAAGCCCACCTTACTTGGATCTGTGCGCATCATTCGAAAATACATCACACCATACTAGACACTTGGAAAGTGCTCAACTTGTGATTTTGTGATACAAAATCCAGCATATATCTCTCATTTGCTGTGACATACTGTGTGTTTATGTCAATAATAATAATAATAATAACAACAACAACAACAACAACAACAACAACTTTATTTCTATCTCCTCAAAGGGACTCAGGGTGGATTCCAACAAAAAACAGCAAATATTCAATGCCATAGTGCATTCATAAATGCAAGTACAAATAACAAACTAACAAATCCCAAAACAAACCAACATCTAAGACAAAATTATATTATACAACCAAAAATTAAATAATAACGTAACCTGATACAGAGAAAAAAGCATGGCAGAAGGGAAGAAAATCATGTGGTTCTGTAACCATTTGGTCTGGTCTCACCTTTCTTTAGCTTTACTTCCTTGACTACCAGCATGTGGGCACCAAAAGATTTTCTCCAAAGTAATACTGCTTAACTCTGCCAAAGGTATATTTTGCAACACATGATCTTTTATATTAAAATGTTGAATATCTATTTTTCTTCTTTTCTCATGAGTGCTTCTACACTAATCTGGGACAATTATGCCCTGGAACTATCCCAGTTTCAGCATGGGGCCATTTACACATACCTGCTGAATTGGGGTCATGCTATGTCATTAGCCCAGCCATCTAGGAGGACTGAGACCCTATCATCCCACTGGCCTATCCCCTTGTTGCCATCACTACTGCTTCATTTGCCAAGGAGATCCCTACAAAGACCTTGGCCCTTGTGTTCATGTCTGCTGAAGCTATAATGAGGCACCAGTGTGATCAGCAAGTAGGGGTAGGTTGGCACTTTCCTTATTGATCACATGGTTTGGTGCTCCAGTCTCACCTCAGCAAATACAACCACAGTGGACAGGTTCTTGTAGGGGTGTCTTTGGCCAACAAGGCAGTGATGGTGCCATGAGAATGACCCATTTCCTTCTCTATACTAATTAATGCATGGGAAGGTTGATGGTAGTGTGCATGTGGACAACGAATTGGACAAAATGGGACCTGATCCAATTGTCCCATGGCTGAAAACCTTGAGGAAATCCTAGAATTTTATAGACACTCTAAAGTATTCCTCGATTTTGCTTACTGTGAAACAAAGTTGGATTAAGGGCTAAAGGATTGGATTCTCCTTGGAAGATGTTGAGCATCATGAAAACTGCTAGTGAGGGTTGCATTAAATTTTTAAATTACATTTAAAAATAAAGAAATGCATACGAACATCAATAATAATAATAATCATCATCATCATCATCATCTTTATTTATATTCCACTTTATCTCCACAGAGGGATATATGAGACCAACATTCACTGCCTTTTACACACAGACATACAACACAGACAGAGGTAAGGGCCTTCCCCATCTGGAGGTGATGCTCAACTCTGGCCATGTGGATGTGCTCTTGTTCAATTTTTCCATGCCGAGGAGCCTGTTGTCCATACACATCTCTGATTGTGTTGCTGGTATGTCTGCATATTTGTATGTGGTGCCCTTCCCACTGAGGCAGTACCTATTTATCTACTTGCATTGCATGCTTTTGAACTGCTAGGTTGGCAGAAGCTAGAGCCGACAGTTGGGACCTCATCCCAATTCACAGCTTTGAACAGCCAACTTTCTAGTCAGCAGCTTTCCTGCAGCTAGCAGTTTACCCGCTGTACTATTGCAGCTCTAACACACATCAGCAATCAGAACCAAACTATCTACAAGTGTGAGTCATATAATTTTGCTCATATCTTTTAGAAGGGAAAAAAAACCCTGAGCAATTTGATGATCTCTACATTTTTCTTTTAAGGCCAAAAATATAATTATGGAAAAGTTCTAAGTTAAAAAAATAGTGCTGTCAGCTTTTTTTCCTCCTGAAAGATAAAATATCACTTTAAGATAAGGAGGTTACAGATAAAAGAAACATAAAATTAATATTTAAAAGCAATATTACAAATGTTTAGAACAATAGACTATTCATTAACAGGAGGAAAATTAAATATTATAATTAAAAGACAAAATTATCTTACCAGTACTAGACATATGCTATTAAATTATTTAATTCATCTTCCTGATTAATTCATTCTGTGATGGACATTAAGATAGGACGGGATAATAAATCAGTAGATTAATAAGTGTTCAGAGGTCATATGTGAAGAAGAGCTGATGAAAAGCTAAAGATTCCTTCTTCACCCTTCTTGGGTCAAAACATATATAAGTGTTGGAGGTTGTAAATTCTTATTTCAAAGTGTCTAAAAGCAGATTTACACTTTTTGCAGTGGATCGAACTATCTAAGATAACTAATAGCCAGTTTTTACTCTTCTAATATAAGTTTTAGAGTGAGAAATGCAAAACTATTCGAACATTTTATCAACTATGGATTTCTGAAAATGGTCATTTGAATGTCTTAACGCCCCTGGTATTCCTACTAGAGGGTGGCTTCTGGGCCAGACTACTTTTCTTTTACAGTAATATTCTGCATTTACTATACAACACTAAACATGTTCCCTTGTGTATTCAGTGTATCCAGGCTTTCTTCACTGAAACTGATCGTTCAGATCCACTTCAATCATATTTTGGCATGGAAACCTTTTGTCAGAAGACAAAAGCAGAGAGACTATTGATTTTAATTAACCTCTTGTTTTCTGAGATGGGAATGGCTTTGCAATAGTTCTCACTTGATGATCATTGCTGGCAGATAATGCTAGATAGTTTCTATATGAATCCATATGGATGACATTTATATTTTCTGGTTCTATAGATTTCAACATATGACGTATGCTGTTCAACTGATGAATAAAACCATTGAGTTAGATCGGGTCAGAGAATTGGGATTATTCTAAGAATCTTTGCTCCACCTACCCTATATACTTAAATATGACAGATAGTACCCAGGCATGGGTCTCCTTAGTGGTAGCCCTACCATTGAGAGGAACATCTAACACATAATGACTTTTCAGCTCCAATAAAATATTTTTTTATTCTAACATGCTCTTAAAAATTGCTCAACTTTTTTGCTGCCTGCTTGTACTTTGAAGGGTTTTTTTCTGTCTGTGACTTAAAAAAAAATCTATATAACATCTGTTGCCTGCTACATTTTAGTCCTGCTCATTTCAGATTGGTAGTTTAATTATATTGTTTTTGATTGTGATCTTATGTGCGTAGATTTTATTGGATGTTATTCATGTGTGATTCCCATTTCCTCAGTACCTCACAATGAAGATTCAAGACAACAATATGGAGTCAAATCAAGTCATGTCTTTATTGAATTCACTAAAACTGCAACGAATGCAGAACATTTTATTCCAAATAAAATGTGGTTTGTTAATATGGAGAAATATAATGGTTTAAAATTGGCAAGAGGGTTAGACAAGACTGTATTTTATCATCCTCTGATTAACTTGTATGCCAAATATATCATATATAAAACTGGAGCCCCCGGTGGCACAGTGGGTTAAACCCCTGAGCTGGCAGGATTGAAGACCAACAGGTCACAGGTTCAAATCCGGGGAGAGGTGGATGAGCTCCCTCTATCAGCTCCAGCTCCTCGTGCAGGGACATGAGAGAAACCTCCCAAGAATGATAAAAACATCAGGATGAAAAAAAAATCATCCAGGATGAAAAAAATCATCCAGGCATCCCCTGGGCAATGTCCTTGCAGACGGCCAATTCTCTCACACCAGTTTCTCAAGTCGCTCCTGACACTATCTATCTATCATCTATCTATCTATCTATCTATCTATCTATCTATCTATCTATCTATCTATCTAAACTGGATTTGACTTGGAGGAAGGAAGTGTGAAAATTGTGGCAGTATGTTCAACTATTTAAGATAGCAAAACACAAAGTCTTGTAAGTTGAGGAAAAAGTGCAAAGGCAGTTTTAAAGTAGGACAATTTGGAAAGCAAAAAATATTGACTACAGACAATTGATACAACTTTGAAGTAGATGATGAAGACATTGAAATAGCTCCAGGTTTTCTAAATCTTGGCTCAGTCATTAATCAGAATGGAGTCTGCAGTCAAGACATAGGACAAAGACTAAGATTTAGAAGGGCAGTTACAAAAGAAGTAGACAAGATCCTGATATTTCAAGACATTTTGCGAAATCCTAAAGTTAGGATTCTCCACACAATTTTTATGTATGATTCTGAAAACTGATCTGAAATGTAGAGCAGGAGAAGAGCTCTACATAGGTCATGGACTGCTAAAAAAACATATAAGTACATCATAGAAATGCCAGGAAATCAAAAGACTCTTACTTTTTGGGAGGAGAGCAAAGTCCAATCTCAATAAAATAGTGAAGAGTAGAGACATCACACTGGCAAAAAAGATCCACATAGTAAAAGCAATGGTATTCCCCGTAGTAACCTACAGAGCTGGACCTTAGGGAAGACTGATCGAAGGAAGATAGATGCTTTTGAACTGTGGTGTTGGAAGAAAGTTGTGAAAGTGCCTTGGACCGTGAGAAGATCCAACCAGTCCATACTCCAGGAAATAAAGCCTAACTGCTCATTGGAAGGAAGGATAGTAGAGGCAAAGATGAAATACTTTGGCCACAACATGAGAAGAAAGGAAAGCTTAGAGAAGACAATGATGCTGGGGAAAATGGAAGGAAAAAGGAAGAGGGGCTGACCAAGGGCAAGGTGGCTGGATGGTATCCTTGAAGTGACTGGCTTGACTCTGAAGGAGCTGGGGGAGGCTGACAGGGAGCTCTGGCGTGGGCTGGTCCATGAGGTCATGAAGAGTCGGAAGCGAATGAATGAACAACACATCATAGAACCAATCAAACCTGGACGCTCTTTAGAACCCAAGCTGAGACTACCAAGAATATATTGTGAGAAGACATGATTCACTAAAAAGGCAATAATCTTCAATAAGGTAAAAGAAAGTAGGAAAAGAGAAAGTTGCATCACAGGTGGATAGATAGATTCAATCAAAGAAATCACATAGTAAACAAAAACTTCTGATCAGCACATGAAGTTGACCTTAACACATCCTTTTTTGGATTCCTAATGGAGTTAACGCTGGTCCCCTTCCCTTTCAAATCAGCTACATAAAGACAAACTCTAATAAATTTGCACAGTATTTAAAGGATTCAGTGTTAATGGATACCTCTTTCCTATTTGTTGTAGGGTTATGGGGAAACAGGAAAATGTGTGACATGTGGTCACATGTGGGAAGTGTTTACTAATGAGAACAAATCAGCCAGTGAAGCACAATGAGAAGTTAAATGGACACAATGACAAACTTCCACATCAAGAACTTATTGACTCAATACTTGTACCAGCACATCTAAAGATAAGCAAGCAACCTAATCACAAAAACCACTGGAATCGCCACGCATCATAGTAACTCTGGTGGTGCCTGTCAGGGGGCATGGGGAAGCCGTCATCCGAGGTCCTGCATTGTCTGGATCACTCAAGGGAAGCCTCCCATGTTGCTGCCATGGTGATATGCACCATTTCACCTGCCATTTCTGCACAGAGCCCCACAAGGAGTAGCTGTGCATCATGGAATGTGAGCCAACAGGCTCTGTGCTTAAAGAAAAGGAAAAGTGGAGCATGCCACCAAATTCACCCATTTCTGATGTGGTCATTGAAACTCTAGAAAGCTTTGTCGTGACAGTCTAGTAGTGCAGACCTTGGTCAATAATGCTGCTGAAGAAGAATCAGACACATCACAAGCTGAGAGAAGGTAAAAAGAACATGAAAGGAGGCATTTTCTCTTAAGTCTGATTTCTATTTATTATACTAACCTATAAAGACTCCAGGATCCCTAGTCTGCCAACAAAGTCACGTTAACTTTTGGAAAATATTTTTAAGATAATGTTGTACAAATGATTCTATAGTGCTTAAATATTTCTCTATGAACTATCACTAGTTGCAAAGGTTAATAAAAAAATCATTTTCTGAGAGAACTGTTTTTTATTCTCCAGAATTATTGGCACAGCCTAAAATGAGGCTGAATATAATTGTTACACTGTGACTACTAGACAATAAATGCAGAGGATTTGGCACAGGATTTAAGTTCTGACAGAGCCACGCTGTCAGTGCCAAGCTTGACAGTGGAAACCAGCATTGCTTAAATAAGTGGAAATGCACAAGTCATTTTTGTCTGCAATGAACTGAACAGATAAATGCTGTCATTCTGCATATATAACCCATGACAAGTCCAAGCTTAATGGTTTTTAACTGAAAATCAATATTTCTTTCACTTTCAATTGATTGCCTTACCAGCAGGAGAAAATCCACTGCTTCATTTTACTTTTCATTAGTACAATACCTTTTGAATGTGTTTTGCATGACTCTGCCACAGGTGTTTATGGCAGACTTTGGCAGAGCTGTGCGCCTAGTTCAAATATGTGTAGGGAGGCTTTAAAAAGCTACATTGCCTGCAGATTCACTGACTGCAGATAAACTCCTGAAAATATAATGCTTCATTTTTCTAAAATAAGGTTTCTACTCTCTATGATAGACATGGAGTAAATGAGTTATCAACTTTCATTTCTTTTTGGTCCATTCTGTCATATGCTCCATTCCTCTTCCATTCCAGTTTAATAAAGAGGTTCTCTACCATTAAATCCAAAGTCGATTCTTTCATAGTTTATCTTGGCTTTCATTTTTTTTTCCATTTTCTGTTACAGTATGAATTGTGCATCAGTTAAAGAGTACTCATCAACTAATTGTAAGATATTTCTATCCATGATTCCTTTAAAATGTTTTGGCACATTTCTGGACATGTACACAGACCCTTGAAGGCAAGCCTTTGGAAATAGTCATTTTAGTGTGGGCAGCTTCCAACTTCATGCTGGCTCTTTGAGCAGGAAGAGACACACAAAGCTAGTATGCTGAACAATTTTGCTAAGCATACTTTACTACTAACAAGAATGCATCCTTGTTGTCCCTATGAACACTTTCCCCTGTTACATTGAGGACTTTAAAACAGAAGAAAGGGGAGATGGAGTCCCAATCCTGGGAAAAAGTGGAATAATGATAATAGTAATAATAATAATTATTATTATTCCATACTCTCCAGCATCTGACGTACTTTCAAAGCTTGATCCCATATAACGCAAACAATGGGATACATAAGCATCCCAACCACAGACAAATGACTGCAGATGAAACCTTTCTTAAAGAAAAATATTCAAACCATGATACACAGAAATCAGCTTTTAAAATGAATGCCATCTCAACACACTGTTTCTTATAGTCATAAAATGGAGCTGAATGCAAGTGACTTAATCTTAAACTGTAATTTACACTAATTTCATTATCAAAGGAAGCAATGAATAATTTTAGTGATTCCCAGTTTTCAAAGTCTATTCCCAATTCAAGATTTGTTTTTTTTGCACAGAAAGCTTTTTTCTGCGCAGAAAATGCTGTTCATACACAAACATTCTTCTTTTTACATTTAAATAAACGATATATATATATATATATATATATATATATAAGAATAAGTTCTCATCTGCAAAGATTCCCATGAGCCCAAATTCTACTTCGTCAAGATTTGAGAACTGTGTTTTTGATTATTTATCATATATTTCCAAAAAATATTCCAAGTTCAATATACAAGGAGACACATTTTATTCTGCATGAAATTATAGCTTTACATAGCTAAAAAACAATTTCTATGAACCAGGCCTACCTTTATATCTCCTTTCCTGTGTTTAATTCTTGGCATGAACAGAACTTCTTTGGGGTAATTTGCTAATTGAGTGGGTTGAGGTGGAAAAATGCATTGTCGGTCTTTAAAGGACTCCAAAAGGTGTTGCTTAACATTTACTGTATTTTTCATGTGGTATCTGTCAGTTTTTATTATGTGCCCACTGTTCTCATAGAAGAACAGTCACAGGCACATATTGTCTAAAATCTCTGTTTTGATATCTGTGAAGACATACAAAGCTGCAATTACCCAGAGATGAAAGTGGGGTGGGGAGCTTATCTATGATATTGACAGTGGAGTGGCAATGAAATGTGCCACATTGAATGGAATTACTCTTTTATCATGCCATCAAAAATCGCAGTGGAGTTTCAGACTGAGAACCCAAATAAATGCTTTTGTTTTTCTAAACATCTTCAGAGACAAACGTACAAACTGTGACAGTCATGACATGAGCTATTGGAATCAGTCCTGATGGGTAGTTCTTTTCTCATCTATATATGAGTTCCACAAACTGCTCATTTAAACAATCAAAAGTACAACTTCTTGGCTATTTCGGGGTTGCTGTGCTGTTGATAGATGATTTTCCTTCCAGTTATTCCATGCTTGGAACTAATTCAATTTGCCTGTTTTCATACTCTATTTGTAAAGGTTCTGAGCTTTTGCATCAGAGGGTGCTTCCAGACAACACCAAAATCTGCTTCAAGGCAGGTTAAAATAAACTGCTTTGGCGTGGATTTCTGTCCCAACTGCCCCCCAAACCCGGGCTTTCCCGGGGAAGGAGCTACATGTCATCCCGATTAGAATCAGGATGACGTGAAACTAGCCCAAAGCCCCTCAATTTCATCCAAAAAGTTAAAGAAAAGGTACCTGGCTGCAATAACTTTCCTCTTTGCATCTTCCTGGTTGTTGCATTCTGGCCTAATATCATCTTTTCACCCAGCACCATACAAGAGTCCAGTGTTACTAACTAAAACGTTTATTGAAGAATGAAAATACTAAAAGGCAAAAGGCAGTGTAAAAAGCAATGAGCAAAAACGAATAGGAAAAGAAACTTTCAAAAAGCAATAGTCCAAACATCAAAGTTCTGTTCAAAAGAGAGAAGGTGCAAGAAAAACCCAGGAATCAAAACATAAGCATAATTTTATAACCAGGAATACAGGGATTTTTCCAAAACATGAATCCATGAACATGAACATAAGACTTTCCAAAAGTTCTTAGACATAGGCTTGAATGTGGAACAAGATCCAAGATGTACATGGTAGCGTAGTGTTGCCTGCTCTAACCCTTTCAGAAAACAATATTTTAATTTAAGGTCCAATAGCCATGAAGTCATGCCTTTGACATCTGGTCAAATCCCCCCTCACCCCGTCTCTCCATGTGTCATTTCCCCCTTGATGCCACACCACCATCCCTTGCAATTTTGCTCTAAAAGTGAAAGAAAAGATATCTAACCACCATAACTTTCCTCCTCATGTCCTCTTGGCATGAAGAAATGATGCATGAAGAGACAGGAGGGACAAGGAGGAAAATCCTTCTTCATCTCCCCCCATCACCACCCCGGTCTCCTCACACGTCATTTCCTCATTCCAGAAGGATGAGAGGAGGAAAGTTAGAATGGCCAGGTACCTTATCTTGATGTTTTAGGATGAAATTGAGGGCTTGGGGGGACAGGGGGATGGGTGTCATCCCATACCTTTGAGCTCCAGGAGCCCAAAAGGTTCAGGATAGCAATGAAGGCTCACCCCCAGGTAATCCCAAGGCTATCCAAAAGTGAATCTTCACAGGATCAATCCCCCATTTTACCCGGGATCTTCAGAAAGGTCCAGATTTAATGGGATATCAAATTAATTCAATTTTACCGGAGGCAACATTTGGACACCTCCAGTAAAAACGTAGACAGGTCCCTGGTTTTGGACCTGTTTGGATGGGCCTTAAGAGAGAGAAGAACAGCCAGGCACATCTCTATCTTGCCTGAAAGTCAGTGGCTGGTGACAGCCCCTTCTTCCATATCACAACTTCCATTGCTGCAGCCTTTCAGAAATTGTAGGCTATTCGGGACTTTATCACATGAAGTTACCATTCCAGTCAAAGATAGCAGCTACATACCAGCATTAGCACCGTTGCTTTCTCTCAATTCACTTGTGATTTCTTGTGAATATGTTGTGAATATTGCTCATATCTCTAATGCTGCAGTACATAGGCCTCTGCTTTGATCCAACTCAGTCCTTTTTATGGGAAAATCCTTTTACCTGCACTATGGAACAACAGATGTCTCTAGATGTTTTTTTTTCCTTGTAGAGTTCTGAGTCTGACAAATATCTGATCTCTTAAATCATTTAACTTCAAAACTGAGTTTTTAAATATTTGAATAGTTACGGCCAATGTGCCATAATCTGAAAAGCTGTATCTCTGAGGTATGTTTGTTTGATTTCTTTGCTGCTTTCTATTTGATTTGCCAGCCCCACCATCTGCACTCTTCTGGTTTCGGAAGCTGTAAACAAAGGTAGAAGATGGCATGCCTGGTTGCTCAAAATGCAGAATACTGAAAAGGCCAGCATTATGCACAGTAATTCCGTGAATATCAGAGGTATTCATATTCTGGTATTTCATTTTGTGACACTGTTTGCAAGACTAATAGAAAAATAGTGTGACCTTGTGCTGCAATGTTGACAAAAATTGTAACATCTGCAGAAAACTGCAGGATAAAAAAGCTGCATTGCATATAGGATATGGTTGGGGGGGGGGGAGATCAAAATGTCAGTAGATATGTGTTTGCCTTTACCTTAAATGATAAAAACGAAAAACTCTGACAATGCAGTGGGTAACAGTATGAAGCCACAGTAAGTCCCATTATATTTGCAATAAGCCTTATTCCTTGTGGAGATGAAAATAGCTAAAACTGATTTGTTGGCATGGATAAACACATCCTCCTAACTTTTTGGGAGTCTCCTTGACACTTTAGCTGTGGTTAATATTAGGATGAGTGCCTGCCCTACAAAATTTACTACGCCATGACTAGGTGGCCTCAAGGCTAAGGAAGCCACTATTGTGGCTTCCTTAGTATCCTCTCCAAACGATGAACTTAATTATATATCTGATATAACAATTGAAAGAATTACTGCTATCATGTGAAGAGGCACTTGACATGTGCTATATAAAGGCTTGACACTGTTGCTATTATGCCTGGTGTGACTTGTTCTACATTGCAACACTGCTATGGTGAAGATTATTTTCATTAAAAAGAAACATCTAAAATATAAAGAATGGCACTGATTTCATTCACTTCAGTAAATTTATTCTTTAAAAGGTTATTGACACATATAAATCCATAAAAGCAACACCATTTACAATCTGTCCTCTGCTTAAATATCTCTTGATCTGTTCCATTTTCTTTCTGCCATTTCCTTGATGACTTGTTGTAACCCTGTCCTTCAACAAATGCTACAACAGGGCAGTCGGGAACTGTTATGTACTTCCAGTATTATTGCATTTTCAAATTACTCCTTGTTTCAGGATATTCAAATTATGAAACAGTCATAGCAACAGAGGAAATGATAATGTTATTTCTTGAACTCCTTGTAGACCAGATTGTACACAAACTACACCATCTACTGAGATCCAATAATAGACTATTCTCATTGGAAGCAGGCAAGGTAGTTATAAAGTGCTTAGTCAATTGGTAGTGAGGTAAAATATTTGATTTAATATTATTTAAATTAGATGGGGTCTTCCACCCTTAAACTCATGAATAATATTTATTAAATGCATGAACAAAAAGCTTTATCAACTAACAATTACCATTCATGATTTTAGTCCAACTTTCCCTCACACACTCCATATCTGTTTTGAGCACTGGTAAGCAGAACATTATTGTTCATCCCATTTCTTGTCCACTGTACCAAAAATGGTTTGCTTGCTACCTCTTTCCCCTGCTTATACCCTCATCTCCTTACTTCCACCTTTATGAGTTTACTGCATCCCATCTGGATACCAACAAAAGGCCCAGGGTTAAGATTTTCAATAGTCTGGAATAGATTAGCAGCCTCCATTTCATGCCTGGTGTACATCTTTATATATAAAAACTCGGCCTGTGTATGTTTGTGCTCACAAAACTCGAAAAGTAGTCGGTCAACTGTCTTGAAATTTTGACACAATGTTGCATACCACTACACATGCATTTTTGTAGTGAAATGAAATTTCAACACAACGTTGTATGCCAATATGCATGTATTTTTAGAATAAATGAAATTTTGACACAGCGTTGCACTCGAATACACGTGTGATGTTATTAGCAGTTCTGGAATAGACAAAATGGCCACAAAAATGATCCCAGCACCCAATCTTATGAAAGTTGTCCAGAAGAAAATCTGTGTGACCTATAGTAAACAAATACAGCCTAGCTTTCATTCTACCTCACCAGTAATAGAAATAAAAACTGAGCTCTAACCATTTTTTGGGAATCAGCCTGTGTTTGTGTTCCAGGATGATAATGATGCTTTTGATGTGGGCAATGCTGTGAGAAATGCTGTGAGAAACGATGAGGGAAATGATGGTCCCGAGGCTAAGGTGCAAGATGGAGATGGTTTGGTCAATGATTTTCTTGCAGACAATGACAGAGAGGTCCCATTGCAAAGAGCAGTTTCTTGTGAGAATGTTCCTGTTGGGCATTTTACTCCCTCTCTCTGTGAGCTCTCAAGATTTGGATTTGGAAAACAATCTGACACCTGGAAATTTTAATGAACAGGCAGAAAGGGAGTTGACAAACAAGCGGCTATAGTTCAGCCAGGACCGACAACAAACTCAAGGTTTACGTTGCTCCTAAAGGCTTCGTCAGATAAAAGTCAAGGGTGGGGGGAAACAAAACCAGTTTCTGGGTTTTGGGAGATAAGGTTTGCTTCAAGGGAAAACCTGTTAGATTAGGCATTGTTTGGAAATCAAATTCATGTGCTGCGGAAATCCTGATTAAGGGGTCTTGTTCTTGTGGCTACTTTTAGCCTTTTGGTGTTGATTAGCAGTGTTTGGATTGTCTTTGCATCCTGTTGATTCCTATCTGGATAAATATTGCCTTGGATTGCTTTTATATCTTTTGTGGACATTGCTTTGAGTTATTGCATTTTTCTGACCTTTTACCTTTTGGAACTTTTCTATTATTTACAAGCATTTCTTTCCGCTGGCTATTTTACTAAGCTTCAATAAAAAGGATTTGTTTCTTCACTCAACGTGCGGTGTATTTTAAAATCAGAGGGCTTTTTCCTGTCCTGGAGTGCAACACCAATCATGGCACAGCTTTCTTCTTACCACAGCAGTACAAGAAATAACAACCAATCACAGAGCAGCTTTAAATTCACCACAGCAGTAGAAGAAACAACAACCAATCACAGCACAGCTTTCCTTTTACACATCAGTTTAAGAAATACCAACCAATCACAGAGCAGCTTTCATTTTACCTCAGCAATCTAAGAAATGAAAGCAGAGCTGTGATTGGTTGCTAAAGGCAACACAAATAGTACAGGGGAAGTCAATGTGTGTGGATTTTTAAAAAAATGCCAGTATCTGTCACCTGGTGCTGAAGAACACTCGGGCATCCTTTAGACTTAAGTTGTAGTGCTATATTCATTAATCATCTGTAATGTCTCGCCCATGTTCAAACAAAGGCCGCAGTTCTTGACATGCAATCACATAGGAGATCAAACCACACTGATCAATACCATTTAGATGGAAATGAAATTGTTAGAGTCAGAACTTCACAAAAGTGAGTAGAAGAATTTGCATCTCAGCGGGAAGGAAGACTAGAAGTCTTACGAGTTGAATCAAGAAGAAGGAGAGCAGCACAATTGTCTTCATAATGCCAAGAACAATTAGATCAGCAGCAAATAAGTATGCAGTTGCAACATCAGAATGAACAAGCTTCATATCACCAAATTGCTTTTTCATATGAACCGAATATTCAATACACTACCTCATGTAAATTCTTACAAATTGGAAAAATGGACACGGTTTGTCAGCACTGCAAAGCAAGGAAATTTAAAGAAGAAACCCCTGGAATATGCTGTGTGTGTGGAAAATTGAATCTTCCTGAACTTGAGCAGCCAAAAGAGCCACTGAAAAGTTTGTTAAATAGAATTACTAATGATTCAAAACATTTCCTCAAAAAAATTACAAATTACAAATCCTGTTTTCCGATGACTTCATTTGGCGCAAATGTTACAGTGGAACATTTTATGCCAACATTTAAAATTCAGGGACAAATTTACTACAGAGCTGGCTCTTTGCTTCCTTTGCCCAGTGGTAACCATCAGTTTCTCCAAATGTACTTCATAGGAGATGAAAACTACCAATTGAACACATGCTACCAAATCACTACTGGAATTAGAAGGCTTATTGTTGAGTTGTTGCATTTCATATCAGATTGAGCCACAGCAAAGTGTGGCCGGGTTTAGCTAGTGTCAGATAAAATAATTAATTATGAAAAGAAGATTACTCCTTCCATGCTTATGTCCATGTTTGTTGTTGTAACCTGGTAATGAACTAAGGTAGCATTGCATAATCAAGAATTTGAAATAAATTTCTTAGATTTTATCACCAAAATACTGTGGTCAGAATTTTGTTAGTTGTATACACTTCTGTTACCTAAGAATATGCAAAGCCCTGTATATTTTGGCAACGCACCTTTAGATTATTTGACATTTCATGATGCATACTCCCCCTGCAATGCCATAGGAGTGGTTTTGAATCCTTGGACTCACTTCTTTAGACCTTTTCTGACTAAGGATATCATCCCATTTGGAAGGAGGGGTGGGTGGGTGGGTTGTTATGGAGAACTATCATTTTTAGCATTGCATTTGTGCCTTTCCATACAACCAGATAATTGCTGTCTCCCTCACCAAATATGTTACTCCTTCTGATTTATAATAATAACACTTTTGTTGTATTCCATCCTATCTCCTCCTCAAGGGGACTCAGGGAGGAGTCTAGCATATACAGACATATACAGACACAAGGCAAACATAAAATGCCTCAAAACAATGAAACACAGATATACAGATAAAGGTAAAGGCTTCTCCTTCATCTTCGGCTCTGGAGAGTGGTGCTCATCTCTGGCTCTGGTGGGAAGGGGATAGTGTTCATCTCCAGCTCTGGGGTGATGCTCATATCCATTTCTAAGTAGAAGAGTCTGTGTTGTTCAGAGACATCTCCTAGGTTATGTGGCTGGCATCACTACATGGAGCACTGTTTACCTTATTGCCGAGGCAGTACCTATTGATCTACTCATATTTGCATGTTTTTGTTGGCAGGAACTGGGGCTAACCACGGGGGCTCACCGCAACTCATGGATTCAAACCACTGACCTTCCTATCAGCAAGTTCAGCAGCTCACATGTTTAACCCGTTGCGCCACTGCGGTCCCCAGCTTAACAGAAGTAATGTGCTCCATTTTCTTCATAAAATGTAACAGAGACAAGGACAGTTGCCAACACACTTTCAAGTATCTCCCTTTCCCCACTTCCAAGCAAATTGTGTGATTTGGAGTGGATAGCTATTTGACTGCAAAAATGCCTATTTCTAGATACTTTAAAACAGGAGTCCCATGGACAACTACAGAAGTAGTCTTAGGTCATTTGATGGCCTCCATGGGCTCCATTTTTAAAGTGTCTAAAAATGGGTAAAAGACCAGCCTGTGATTTATACTGTAGAATTACACTTAGGGTTTATCTACACTGTAGAATTACTTCTGTTTGACAGTGTCATGGTCCAATGCTATGCTATCCTGGTTTAGGGAATCTTTAGCCTTCTTTAGCCAAAGAGTTATGGTGCCTCACCAAACAACAAACTCCAGAATTCCACAGTAATGAGCCATGCCAGTTTCAATGATGTCAAACTGCATTGATCCTATAGCATAGATGCACCCTAAGGATGGGTGGGAGGGGTTTGGGCACACCAGGCTATAAGTTTTGAGAAAGAAAAAGAAAGCTGCCAGATTTCCAATGAGTCATGCCATATAATTCACAAGAGATCTAGGAAGGTGATAGCAATTTTCTACTTCTTGCTGCATAATTGAAGCCAGCTGGTTTCTGGATGCACCCCCTCCACATTATCAGGCAGTAAGTGATCAGAGGAACATATCCTTGAGTGTGAAAGTTGCCTACAAAGGCAATAGAACTGCATGGAAAGGACATAAGGGTTCACTGGGTAATAGTGGTCAATAATTCCCCAATCCTGAGGGAATAACAAGCAAGGAGAAGTTTTGCAAAGATTAGGGTTTGTGTCAGAATTATTGAAAGAGGGAGGAGCAAAGTTTATTAGCTCTTTAGCACTGTCTCTCGCTTGATTAAGAACTTAATTAATAATTATGAAATTAAGTTAATGCTCGATTTCAATTTAAGTCAGTCACCAAGGGCAGATTTATTGGCAGATGTGTTAATAAAGAAGTCTGATTTACTTTAAAAAATAAAGTTGTCTCCGAGATAAAAATTGATGAAAATTTAACCAGTTAGTTTCCATATCTTATTCTAGTCTAAGACACAGCTTTGGAGCATCGCCACATTGTTTTCTTGTAAGAATATATAGTGTGTATATTTAATAATGTTTGGGAATCTTTTTCCATCACATTTTGAAGGTCTTTTTTCTATCCATACCTCTGGTCAGAACATAAATATAGATGCAATTTGCGGTTAAATATTTGTGAAAGAAAAATGTGTTAGACAACATTCACACATTTAGAAAATATATGCAAAAATATGCATTTCTAAAATATACACAAAGACGTTTAATAAATGAAAATATAAGTCCATAAAAATATTTAAAAGTTAATTTGAAAAACATGAACAAAATGGATTGTTCCCCACTTAAAATCAGACTGTGTACAGAACTGGGATGGAATTAAGACAAGAAAAGAGGAGTTTCACTTAATAAAATACAATAGGCCTCCACATCCATATCATTAATGCAAGGCAGCATGATTTTATTTTTTTAAGGTCTACACTTCTCTTTTAATCACACATAATTGGTCAAGACCATGAGCAAAATCCTACATTTGTAGAGAGCAGAACATGTTTATTCTGAAGTTGATTTCAGTGAGTCTTTTCCAGGTGATTCTAGATATTAGATTCATCTCCAAACCTTTAAACTGCAGCAAGTAGTTTTCTAAATCAAAAGATATACTGACAGAAGGATTTTTCAAATTGGTTGCTTCCTGATACAGATTGTTCAGCGGTAATGACATAGTGTGTCATGAAACACTGTCCAGAGTAGTAAGAGCAAATTTAAAAACAAATACCATATTTGTGTGGAGGGAAAAGAGACAAAGAGGGAAAAACTTCAGAATAAACATGTTCTGCTTATTTCCCTTTTAAAACAGCAGTCACTCAACTACCTCTTATCTGTTACAAGAAGGGAAAGGACTTTTTAGATTAGAGTATCAAGCAGTAAAACAGCAAGCTGATATGTAGCAACATGTTAAGAAATCAGATATGGAAACTCATGCCAAATGAACTTTTGAATATAAATAATACCCAAGTATTACAGGATGTGTTGTATTTTAGCTTTTGACAGATATATGATGCACTTTGTTAACTCTGGCAACAAATATATAGCAAGATGTGCCAATAAAGATGTTGGATTTGAAAGCACATGTCACAGTTTCTGTGCTGTTCCCTCTCCCTAAGACATCTGCTGCTTTGTCATTCACAACTCTATAAGAGAAAACATGAAAAACAAAAGGCTAGTGACAGTAACCCTTCTGGAATGAAAAATCCAGTAATTAGCCAATAGTTAAATCAGGGTGGGAAAGCTTTCCTGGATCACAGTCAAGACCTCTATTTATATCTATTACTGCAAGTATAAGATAGCAGGCGGAGTAGTATTCATCAAACTTCCCACATGGTCTGTGCCAGAAAATAATCATTTAAAAATCAATTTAATTTGTATTTTTAAATGAATAACATTCCAAATTTCTCTAATTTCATCAAAAAAGTAAAAGAAATAACCAGACATCGGGGGAGGGGAGATGAATGGGTGAGACAGTAAAGCAACAGATTTGTCCATTTAGATCTCTGTGTTTATATTTTCCCATTGTGGTTTTGAATTACTCTATATTCAACCAGAGACCCAGCATGCTGTAGTAGTTTGAAAGTTAGACTACAACTCTGGAAGCACTGTCATGAATAACTTTTCAATAAGCATAGGCCCTTTTTATTGCAATTTTCCAGTAAGAGAAAAGGTATCAGAACTTTTACAGAACAACATTTAGACACACAGACATACAGATCCTATGCATTTACATTGAATTCACAAACAACCTACAGTTACATTGGCTATAAACAAAGGTGATTACATTTTTTACTCAGCATTCAAATTACTCATACACATTCTTTCATCCTCATGCATCCAAATATTATCATATACTTTCTCCCTCCCTGGGGAAGCACCTACTTAGGCCAGACTCTGTTTTCCCTGGAGCCTGTCAATGCACAATTCCAAAACATCCAAAACTTCTAAAATACCAAAACTTCTAAAATGCCAAAACACATCTTTTCCCTGAAAAAGAAACAAGTAATGAGACTTTTGCTTTACATTGCAGATCTGTCACTCCCAAGTTACACCATCTCTCTCCTTCCCAAGGAGAAGTGCATGGTGGGTGGGCCAGACTCCTCTGGTCTGCCACACTGTTTGGATTGTAATAAAGTCTCTTATATAGCAATATTTCTTGTTGATGTTTCAAAGCTGTAAATTGATGATTGATGTTTTTACAGCCTGAAACATCCTGGCTTCATCTTAGTTCCTGGCAGATGCTGACTTTGTTTAATTGGTGTTGGTAAACGTAAGGAGCCTTGTGTTGACTTTCCTCTTAATGTAAGGAATCTTGTGAACATTTCCTTAACTTAAAGAGCTATTGTTTCTGAAAATGAAAAGATGCCCCCCCCCCCCAAAAAAAGTTCAACAGTTAATCTTTGTCACTGGTCATCAAATGTTGACAGGCGTAAACAGATGTAAACATTTCTCTTATCACTATCACAGTTCTTATCACAATTTACTATGGCAGGTCCACTCCCTTAGGCTTCAGCCAGCCAGCTAAGGTAAGGGATTCATTACAGAGGGCCTTGCTGATTTTTTTGGTTTTGCTTTTCTTCAATTAAACTGTTTTAATTGTCTTAATGTAGTTTCCTCATGATTATATAATGCATATAGATAAATAACAATGAGATAAACATATATATAACCAATAGACGTGCAAAATAAGCCAAAGATTAGATACTAATAAGAATCACAAAACAAAGCATGTTAAATTCAAAGTTATGTGATGACAGATATCTTTCAACATTTAGTAAAGTAATAATAATAATAATAATAATAATAATAATAATAATCTTTATTTATACCCCGCCACCATCTCCCCAATGGGGACTCGGAACAACTTACATGAGGCAAAGCCCAAATGACAATTACAATAAAGAAAAACCAAAACACAAATTGAAAACGCCAACAATAAACATCATAGTTACCTAAAATATATGAATTCATAACAATATAAAAATTACAGTATGCACAGGCACAGTAATAATGGGTGGACTACATGTAATGATTAAAAGACAAACGGATTAAAACTAATTAAAAAACACGGGCAAGATAAAAGAGAGAAGCAGGTAATTTATGGAGGAGGGCTCATTTTAGCAGGAGTTGTGGAATCAAGTTTTCCCATGAGGGGGGATGTATACGTATATATTAGGCCTGGGTAACAACGCAAAAATTTGTTTCTAAAATCGATTTGTATTTGGGGGGTTTTTGCGTTTCGATATTTAAAATAATTACAAAACTTTCCTTTAAAAAAGTTCAGTATTTACGAAATTTCGTTAATATTAATGAATCGATTCGTTAAGATGGCAAATCACCCCCGGAACTTCGTTATTAAGACGGGGGTCGATTCGTTAGGGTGATAACAAATCGATTCGTTAAAAAAGAAATATTTATCAGAAATATTTAAAAATGGAAAATTAACAAAAAACTTGCCCTCTTGTGGAGCAAACACAGCCACAGGACAGGGAGAAATGCACACACAGGCACACAAGATTCTTTTCTTTTTTAGATTATTTTTTGAATTTTTTGAAGAATAAAAGAGAAATATTTATCAGAAATATTTAAAAATGGAAAATTAACAAAAAACTTGCCCTCTTGTGGAGCAAACACAGCCACAGGACAGGGAGAAACGCACACACAGGCACACAAGATTCTTTTCTTTTTTTAGATTATTTTTTGAATTTTTTGAAGAATTAAAGAAAAATATTTATCAGAAATATTTAAAAATGGAAAATTAACAAAAAGCTTTCCCTGCCCTGTTGTAGGGCGAAAACAGGGCAAAGCCTCCCCGCTGCTCCCAGCCCAGGTCTCACAACCGCCCTCGCTCTCCCAACAACAATGAATGAATCAATGTGAATGAATGAATGCAAGCAATGAATGAATGCAAGCAATGAATGAAAGCAAGAAATGAATGAATGCAAGCAATGAATGAATTCAAGCCAAGCCAAGCCAAGCCAAGCCAAGCCTCCCTCCCGAACCTCCCGTCTCCTCCCTCGCCTTCGCAATGAGCAATGCGGCCACGCGGAGCCGCTTTTAAAGGGCAGCCCGCCCAATCACAATCAGCCACGGTGCTCCCAGGGCACCCAGCATCCTCCATCCCTTAAACGTCATTTCCGAAACAGGCGGAAGCTCGTAAAAAGGATGGAGGATACCGTTTCGATATTGAAAAACCCTTCCGGGTTTGAAAATATGTTTTGAAATCATTTTGTAATTGTTAAAAATAACGAATATTTAACGAATTACAAAATTAACGAACGAAACCGCCCAGGCCTAGTATATATATATAAAGTTCCTCCATGATAAAAAAGTACTAAATGCTTTGTCCCTTCCTGACACCTGATTTGAAAAATATTAGACCTTGAAAGTGTATTTACACTTCAACCCTTCTTTCTTCCATGTTTTTCTACTCTTGAATGAAAAGTATTTACTGCAGGCACTACTAACAATCAATACTACTATAATGGTGTGTCCTTCTCTCTTACAGATACACACTTTTGTTGCTTTTGACAACTACTTGCATGACACAACTATCAATCACTATGCAACTATAATATACCACAGGCTGTGAATTCTCACTTGGAAGTAAGTCCGATAGAAATTACCGAGACCTTCCGTTGGGTAAAAATGCATAGGATTAGACAAAATACATGACCTCAATATCTCAAAGGCATCAGATCCTTTCTGGTCTTGAAAACTAAAGAGAGTCAACCTTACTTAATAGGTGAATAGCAGACTGGCAATGAATACCAAGAACTGTAGGGCATATTTCAGAGGAAGAAAGTAGCAAAGCCACCTCTGAGTAATCCTCAACTAAGAAATATCTGTGACATTCATAGGATTCCCATAATTCGATAGGCATCTTGAATGCACACAAACAAAAAGTACAGGCATGCATAGTGTTTTCATGGTATCAGCTTATTGTTGCATTTCTGATAGCTCCAGAGCATTATGCATTATGATAATTTTAATAATAAAGAAAATGAGTTCTGAATTTCTGTTGAATCCTTTAGATGACATCTTTAATTTCTGTTCACACCTTGTCCAATTAGTACAGTTACACTGAATCACTTACTCAAGTTGGTGTGCAATATACCATTTCAAGAACCTAATATTCTTGGGCTTTATGGATTTCAGCTCCCAGCATATCTTCATAGATCATAACCTTTAATCCACACATCAATCTTGGTGCTTTGTTCAATTACTACCATTCACGCTACTGAAAAATGAGAAAGGGGAGCTCAAGGGAAGTTTGTGCAAACCTGCAAGTTTCTCAGTCATTTTCTTAAAAAAAAACTTACAGAACAAAACAAAATTCATTTAGTTGTTTTTCTACCAGAATTCACACTTCCTGTCTATGATATATTACATTTAATCATGTTCTCAGTACTGCTAGAAAAATACTGTCTTTGATTTGTTTTAGAAAATTTTATTAGCATGGAGTGTAAAGAATTCTCCAAAGAATTCAGAGCTTTGGATTGATTTTTATAAAAGATTTCATAAATTGTGCAAGAACTGATCAAAACGAGCTTTTTCAGATTTATTCTTTAAGAACTTTCCCCCCTCTACTGTGTGCTTGATATTTTGGCATTTTTGTCACTAGCTGAGGATCCTAGTCTGTGATCAAGAATAATCATACCAAAATGTACAGAAACGATCGAGTAAACCATCCTGACAGAATGTTCCAAATATATTTAGGTTTCTGGTTTAAATATAATCTCTAAGCCTGTCATTTGAAGTAAATTGCTCCAAATGTTTTTCCCCCAGAAAGTTCATGGGAACTTCTAAGATTTTGGCAAGTTTCCCCAGCTTGGAATCTTCCTAAGGCATGCCAAAATTTCCTTTTGCCATTGTTTGATTTATTTAACTCTCTGTGATTTACCAGATACTAGTTAAATGTGTGTTATCCTTCTCACAAAGACAAAGTTTTTTGCAGTTTAATAAACATTCCCCTTGTTTCTTTGATGGAACCAATTGGGAACTAACATTTATAACCCAGGAACAGAAATCATAGTAAATAAAACCATCAAGGACCATCTAGACCAGGGCGCCTCAAACTACGACCCGGGGGCTGGATGCAGCCCTCCAAGGTCATTTACCCGGCCCTCGCTGAGGGTTAACCTAAGTCTGAAACTACTTGAAAGCACACAACAACAATCTTATCTCATCAGCCAAAAGTAGGCCCACACTTCCCATTGAAATGCTAATAAGTTTATATTTGTTAAAATTGTTCTTCATTTTAATTATGGTATTGCTTTTATGTGTCTTTTTCACTACAAATAAGATTTGTGCAGTGTGCATAGGAATTCATTCATATTTTTTTCAAATTATAATCCGGTCCTCCAACAATTTGAGGGACTGTGACCTGGCCCTCTGTTTAAAAAGTTTGAGGACCCCTGATCTAGACCAACCCCCTTCTTCCAGGCAGAAGGGTACCATTCAAACTTCCATATTGAGTTGAAGGCCATCCAATTTGGGATTTCTTCCCAGAACAGAGATTTACCTATTTATTAGAGAAGTATGAGTCAATCCTTCTCCTTGCATCTGGCTGCTGTTAGGGAGGAACAAATCTCTCTCTCCACTATCCTGGTTGGTGCCTTCTGATGCTGATGCATTCTGGGAAATGTAGTTTAGGACAGGACCTTTTGGATTCTCTGGCATAGAGCTCCTTCCCAAATTACATTTCCCAGAGTTCTCTGATGTTCCCAGAAAACACTGCTCCCTTCTTTACCACTTCTAATGGTGATTTACAAAGGAATTGGAGCTATTTTTCACTTTGCATGCATGCATGCATGCTTGCTTGCCATAAAATGAAAATCAAGATGACTTTGGAAGGGAACCTTCTGAGATTTACAAAACTAAAATGAAAAAGTATGGGGTAAGTTCTATTCTAAAATATTTGGTGTGGGCCATGCAAACATGCTGGATATGACTTCCAACTTACAAAACTTCCAATTTTCTTCTGAATTTTGAGACGTTAGAATTTTTTGCTCATGCCTACTAATTTGCTTGCAAAAAGGCTGTAGAGGACATTGTCAAAGGCCTTACTGAAATCAAGATGTGCTCAATCCACAGCATTCCCTTCATCTACCAAGCTTGTAACTCTATCAAAAAAAGAGATAAGATTAGTCTGGCATGACTTGTTTTTGAGAAATCCATGTTGGCTTTTAGTAATCACAGCATCCCTTTCTCAGTGATTGCAGACTGACTCTTAATGATCTGCTCCAGAATTTTTCCTGATATTGATGTCAAGCTGATTGGACTCCAAGAATTCTCTAAGATTCCAGTGGTTCTGAAATGACTTCTGTTTGTTCCTTCAATACTCTTGGGTGTAGTTCATCTGGCCCTGGGGACTTGAATACATTTAGAGTTGCTAGGTACTCCTGGACTACTACTTTACCTATTTTAGATTGCATTTCTCCTATTACCTTGTCCACTCTGTACTGCTCTGGATGATCCTGCATACTTTGTTTTTAGATTGTCAAGGTGTCCAGAGCTATATGAAAATTTCTAGTGACACTCATTTCATGGAATAGATATACAGATTTTGATACATTTGAGGAAAAATAAGTCTCATAAGAAACATTACACAATTTCATTTTGAATCAACTTTTTATTCACGAGTGAATTTATGGGGTTTCGTTAAGGTAATATGGGCTACCTCTTTTTAATCAGGTTCAGAATAGTAGGTACAGAGATAGTAGATATATTGTTAGACTCTTCACATGCTATGAAGCTGCCAGTTCTTTGAATCAAATCTGCAAGTGGTGGCATGTTGTTAGAGATATGGAGGCACTTGTTTTCAAATTCAACTGCAAGTACTCATCAGATATCAAGCACAGAAGGTTATGGACATCAGTCAGATACTTTTATTGCTGAGACATTAAATATCAACACCATGAGACTTGTGTGCATTGAGAAATGTAAGTTCTTCTCAGTGCCTGCTCTCTGGTATCTCAAACAGCAGGTGCAGAATCAAACTTGGAATAAAGCCTCAATAAATATTCGAGAGAGAGAGAGAGAGACTGTCTCCAGTTTCTAAACTCTGAGATTCTAGTGAGTTATCAAAATGTTTGTATCTTAAAATGGAGAAGTTTATATGATGAAAAATGTATCTAATATAATTGGCACTTTAAAAATGATACAAAACTATGTAAAAGCTTACAGCATTATCTTACTAAGTAGTTCATAATAAATAGAAAGCTATATTTAGTGGAGATGGAGTGGGTGAGAGAGGATGGGTAAGCTGAGTGTTACAAGCAATTCATCCAACAAGCTCAGTTATGGAGACAAATGATCAATAATACATGATCAAGTCCAGGTCATTGCCCCCTCTTCTTTTCTTTTCAGCATGATTATCATGGCACTGTTAAACTCTATGTGTGGCTGCTAATTTGTCCATAACTTAATATGATACTCCAACTGTTCATGTTAACTAGGATAGTTGGTGTTTTCTGGTACCAATTTAAGTGAAACAGGAAAATTCTACTTTGCCATTAGGAAAAATGCTGTGAAATGCCCTTTAAAGATATTACTGTATACATTTATGTAACTGATTACAATTTTAACTCTATCGTCTGGCTGGATTTATCACTTAAATCAGTCTATTGGCAGGAAATATGTACTTCCTTACATTTTGTATTGAGAAATGCTATCATTATTATAGTAAATGAATGTGAAACAGGAATAATTGGTAGAAATTTAGGATGGGTGACAAATCTACCAACCTATTATGACTACATGTTTTTATAACTCGAAGCAATATGTCATTTTCACTGTCTTCTCTATGGAGTTACTTGCTTGCAACTAATTCTTAACCTCTTTCCTGGTTTTTTTTTAAAAAGCAGTGTGTCCATCCACAATTGCTTACATCTTTGTTCCTCATCACTCATTTGTGGAAATCTTAAGTAAGTTAGATACACTGAGTACATGCGTATGACACTGGTTAACTATTCATCTTATCACAGATAGATCTGAGAAATATTGTTTCTCTTGAAATTTTGTTTCCAATTTTTAATAAATTAACCTAAAGGTCACCAAACTTTTATCTACAAGTAGTTATGAGATTCAGACCACCCAAAATTGTGAGTGATCTACTTGTCAGTCTCAGCTACAGGAGATGCCTTGAATTGGCCATACCAAGTAAAAGATTGGACTGGTCTTTTCAGTTGGATCAAACACAGAAACATATTACTTATTCTTGAAAAAATCTCATATAACACACACTATGAATTAAACATAACACCTATGATACCATCATTGAGATTTTTAAATAATTCAAGAAGACAAGATTTCTAGTTCACCAATGTTATTTTCTATTCAGCAAGGGTAGAAGATTCAATAGCCCGGCGTGTCTTATAATGTAACAGAGAGACTGCCTTTTAATGCTTTGCAGTAATATTGACTTTAATAGAATGGAGAATGAGGCTTTGTGTATTATATAGAGAGAACATGCAAATGGATGGCTTTGCATGTTCTCTCTATATAAATTTAATAATACTGAAACTTTCATCTCCCGATGATTTTTTAGTAAATTGGACACTTCCCTTTCTGCTGCCTTTCTGACACAACACGAACTACAAGGAGGGGTTATATGAAAGAGTTTGCATAACTGTGTAAGTAGCTTAAATACACTCCGTTGTTCTCATGGGAACCTTAGTTGGGGATGTGGGGAATGTTACTATTTCTACAGATTTCTATTTTTGCCTTGCCAAGAAATAACATTGTTAGCTTCGATTTCTCATTAGTAAAACAGATATGCAATTTTTGGCTGTAATGATAGTCTAAATTATTATTTGAAATGTCATTTCCAACCATAGTTTAGCTTCTATTGTTGCTGAATCTTCTTTTTCATTTAAGACGCAAATAACAGGCTCAGTTTTGCATGGTTCTGCTCTGAAAGTGGGAAATCAGATTTTTTACGAATACTATCACCTAAAGTATATCCTACTCTGGAGATGTAGCCCTGCTCCTTCTCTATTCAATTTTTTGCATTGTACTTGATAACACAATGGGGTTTCAGTCTACTAAAGAGAAAAAAAAGGTTATTTGTAAAAACTTGAATCATAGATTTAACACTATATTAAATGCATTAAGGGTGCATCTATACTATAGCAATAGTGCAGTTTGACATCACTTTAATTGCCACAGCTTAATGCTGTGGAATCAAGGAATTTGTCATTTGGTGAGGCACTAGCCGTTTTTGACAGAGAAGGTTAAACATCATGTCAAACTTCATCTTCTAGGATACAATAGTATTGAGGTATGTCTGTTAAAATGGTGTCAGACTACAATAATTCTACAGTTTAGATGCAAGCAGAGTTACTTTTGTAACATACTTCATACAACATGCCTATTTAATATGCTTTTGCAATTAAACACTATTGAAGTTATATAACAATACTTCTGGAAAGAAAGGATGGAATGTTTGACTTTGACTTCAGGACTGTTATAACATTTTAGACCATATGAAGTCATATAGAGACAGCCTTTATGGAAAGGGTGGAGAAAGGAAACTAATGAATAAATGAAACAGTTTTCCAGCCAATAAAATATTCATTTTATTCACAATCTGAAAATTGGCATCCTGCCAATTCACTTTTCATGAATCAAAGATTCTGCATTCTCAGTCATCATATTCCTTCCTATATTTTAGAACTGGCCTAAAAGAGTTCTACATTGTATCTATGCATTTTTCTCTGTAACGTTATGGCCTTTCAGTTGCTAGCAAAACTGGAGTGAATGATACTGTAAATTGTATTGACAGATTTTTTATTCTTAAACTGACTTATATTGTATCCATATCCTTGTACAAATTGATGTGTAAGATCCTGTTAGATTAGCAAGATGAATTGTTGGACATGCAAAAGAATACTAAATGTCACTGTATTTATTTTGGTGAAGGTCAATCAATACTGCTGGCTGCAGAATTCACATGAAACGAACATGCTTTTTTTAGATACTAGGGTTTTGATTGGAAAATGTTGACTTCTCAATACCAACGAAAGAGGCAAAATGTCAGATTCCCCAAATCAATAACCTGATATACTTAGAAGGACATTGGTACTAACTAGAAGTTTGCTTTCTATTAGGACACTATATAATGTGAAAACAGTTAAGTAATTTGTTTAGGAATTCCTGGCATAATTTTAGCTAGTTTTTTTAATTTGCTTTAGAAAATAAAGGTTTTAAGTCTTGTGGGATCCAAGCACAGATGTCTACCTTTGTGACATTTCATCTAAGTCAAACAATCTAAGCCAGGCTATTTACTAGGGTTGTGCACTGATCCATTTTCAAAAATGGTCTTCAGGTGGTTTGGCTGTTTTGCACACCTATAATGGTATAGGCTCAGCTGCCATGATTTTTCTGACTGCAACAGAACAGTGCCTGGCAAAAAATTGCTACTTTCAGTTTCTTTCAGTTACACATGGAATGTAGGGAGGGAAGCAGTTTCAAGAAGGAAAAGGATCCCAGAAAGGGTGGTCTCCTTGAAAGACAGAAAGGAATAGGTCAGAGGACCATCATTTCTTAAGCCCTTGCCTTAAACTCAAGTCTCCTGGAAAAACATAAGGGTAATGGACCATAGGAAGGAGAGTTTCTTAAGCCTTTACCTTAAATCCAGGGTTCTTTGATAGACAGAAGGGAAAGGAAAATAGAAAAGATGGCTTCTTAAGTCCATAAAATGATGGAAAAGGGGAGCCTTGTAAGTTCCCCATTGTCATCAATGATCTGGATCTTCCTGGATCTTTTGGTTGCTGATCTGAAAATGGATTTTTCCCTCTTAGCCAATTTTGTGAATATAATTTGGATACTGAAAACAGATTGTGGTCCAGCCGAATTACACAACCCTACTGTTTCCTGTCTCCTCACAAATCTGTATGAAAAGATTGGCAAGAGGCAAGTGAATGGAGCGATACTTACTGACCGGTATCCTGTTGAGGACTATGTGTAAGTCCCATTTTGGATAGGATCTAGAGTGCAGTTTGTCTGTCTTCCAAAGAATCTCTCACTGTCTAACAACTGTTGCTGTTCTTTCACAAGAAGGTAGAGAAAAGGGGAGAAGGTGATTCAGAAAGAAATGGCAAGTGCATCTTCTCTTATTCTTCCCCTACTAAGTTGCTACCAGCATACTTCTCCATAATCTGAGTCATCTCCCCCTAGGTCTTTCTTAGAGCCATCATGAATGGATAGATAGATAAATAGATATTGATTTGAGGGAAAGTAAGAAAATAATACAAAATCATGGTACTTTTGAGTTTTGTTTTGTTTTTTGTTTTGCATTGTTTTGTTTTTTTGCTGGAATGAGGAATGGAAACATATTTCACTAGGAAGGAAGGATATATTTGTCTTCAACTCAAAGGAAGAGAAGTCAAAGTAATGCGATGGGCTGAGGGAGGAAATAGTGTCATTAGAAACTAACAACCTCATCAAACGGGATGATTGATGCATCCTATGCCACTTCTTCTCCCCTTTCACCACAGAGCCCTTCCCATGATGCACATTACTGAGCCAGGCTTAGTGGTGAAAGGGGAGAGGAAGTGGTGCATGCTGCAACTGCAGCAACATGGGAGATTTCCCATGTTGCCTTAGGAGCAATGGGGGGAAGCTGGGCACCAATGTTTCCCTCCATGAGATGGGGGTCAGGGTAAGTCACACAATGAGGGGTGTGGAGCAACGGGTTTTCCAGCCCCCCCCCCTGCTGGAACCCCCATGAAATTCCACAATGCATGGAAAAGCCTCAGCTGAATGTGAAAAGATTTTAACACTGTACAAATGTTAGAAAGCATTGTTCAATGTATATATAAACAACAACAAAAAAGAAGAAATAGAAGAAATACTACACTCTTGTGCACCTTTTCATATATGACCAGAATAGCATCATGAAATGAATATAGGCTGAATATTCCTTACCCTAAATGTTTAGGACCAGAGGTTTTTGATTTTCAGGTTTTTTAAAATACTTGCATTAGCATATATGTTCATAATGAGATATCTTGTGAATAATACGCAAATCTAACACATAATTCACTTGTATATTTGATATACACCTGATACACCATATGGACTGAAGGTAATTATAATTGTAATGTTTTTAACAATCTTGCACCTCAAAAAAAGTTTGTGTCCATTCATCCATCAAAAAGCAACAGTATCATCTATGAATGATCTATGTGGAATTTTTTGGAGTATTTATGTTTTTGGGATTTCAGCTAAGGGATGCTTTACCTATATTTGAATAGATGGATGGATAAATGTACATTTATTTATTTATTTGTGGTATTTGTATACTGCCCTTCTCAACTCCGAAGGGGACTCAGGGCGGTTCACAATGTTGGAACAATTCAATGTCATCGATAAAAAACAGTATAAAATTGATCCTCCTCTGATAAAACATTAAACATTATTAAACACATACAGTTTCAACTTATCAAACACAGCTTCATAAGTATTCAACAGAAACCAGCCCACTTTTTAAAAGAAAAAAGAAAAAAGAAAAATTACCCAATTTGTAGCTATGGCAAATGCCAGAAATCATTATTCATAGTTACTTCTGACTTTACCAGTAAGTATATAAATATTGTTGCAATTTTGTCAGAACATTACAAGCAATTGACCATAAATATGACTACACAATCTAGTTGTAAGTATGGCCTTGGCGGGATTTACTTAAAAGTAGCATTGGTGGGTTGCTATGAGTTTTCCAGGCTGTGTGGCCATGTTCCAAAACATGGCCATAGAGCCCAGAAAACTCACAGCAACCCAGTGATTCTGGCCATGAAAACCTTTAACAACACAGATTTATTTTAGCTTAATATTTAAAATAATTCATTGAATTCAAAGTGTGAGAAACTATTAACACAAACATGTATGTACCTTTTGCTTAACTGACATATAGAAGGATGAAAAGGTTATTTCCTCCCCCTCCATATCTTTGAAAAATGTACACAAGCCCTCTTTATTTAGTGAAAATAACATGTTGGAAAGTGCAGATGTTGGAAAAGGCATGCCAAAGTACACAGAAATTTCAACAGTAAAAATAAAAACTCACAACTATGTACAAAGCAAGAAGATAACAGACATCAGATTCAGGGGAAAAAACAAAATCAAGGCTAAAATATTTGCATGTGTCTGTTCCAAGGTCATGGAAATACAGCTTAAATATTAGAACCTAAATCTAATAATTAGTCCCAATTTGAATAGATCCACTGGATCATTTCATGATAGTTAAGTCAATGCCTATGTAAAACCCATTGGTTAACTCTAGGAGGGTCTCATAATTGGATTTAGGCTTAGTAATCCAACTTTTGGCTTGTTTTATCACATTATACTTTCATATTCTTAGTTAAAAACAAGCAGGAGGGGATTTTTAAAATCCCCTTTTCCCAGCTGTTGGTAATTGTTTTTAGGCTGACAAATACAAGTTAAAGAGAACAAATGAGTAACTAGGATTAGGATGCAATCATGGTTATAAACATTTATATTAATTTACCACTGATCAGACAGCAAATGTGTGCAATTGGTTTTAATTTATAATCTGGGCAACTGCACATGGAAACATATCCTGCTTCTAATTATAATGGTCATTTGATCTACACTTATATCATTTCTTGCTGTGAATTGTATACAAAATACTTCAGATCTGCCATTAATTATGTTCCCGAAAAAAATATTGTAAGGCTTAGTTAAACTGCAGCTCCAAAGTACTTACAAATTACAATATTTGCAAATCTAGAAGTTTGACACAAGAACATTGCAGAAATCCATGCATGTGTTTGATATAAAAAACACCAGCATTAATAATGTACTGCATTGTTACCTTACAGAATAAGTAAATACTCCTTCCTTTTTAATTTATGAATAGTTACTCCTTCTTGCTAGATAACAAAAAATGACACTGTTATTAACAACATTGACATTTCATGCTTTTGTTTCACTTAATATTTCACATTCGGTTTTCAAATTGTGTCCTGTCCCAATCGTTCTTCCTGTTTTGTGGAGCAAATCTCAGGCTAAAGAAGAGAGTGACAGAGGAATCACAAAACTACCTGGACACAAAAGATCTTCAGTGGGTGTTTTTTTCAGGAATTATAAACAAACAAACAAAAAACCCGCTTATCTGCTAGGAAGTTCTGGTTATGGGGCAAATGTTCCAAACAGAGAAGAAGAATGTTTGCTGTGGCTTCAAAGGACTGTGTATGAATGCTTCTTCAAGGAAACAATGGGGGAAGGCTTTGCCTTACTCACCCATCAACCCCTTTGAATGTTGATATCAAAAAAAGTTAGAAAGATCATAGCAGAACCATAGCTTAGCAGAGTATGGCTCCTGAACTTATGCCCTCTCAGCAGTTTTGGATTAGCCATTGACTTCTCCTTCTGATGAGCCAATTGCTCTAGTCCCATCTGAAGATATTTCTGATATTTTGGGTCAACTATTGGGGATTTGTGCTTCTGTCTATTCAGGGCTGATAGATGGCATGGTCGCTAATTCAAGAAATTAAAAAGAAAGAAAGAAAAGATTTCTGACAAGTTTAAGAGAAACAAGGTTCACTAGAAATTGCTAAAGTTCGTTTACTAGGTTCTTAATTGATGCTGGAGTTAATTTTTTTAAAGTGAAAAATCTGTTTAAATGTTTTTAACTGGGAATTTTTAAAAATACTGTTTATATTTAATCATGCTTATATTTACATATTTGTATATTTTAAAGTTTATGCTGATGCTTTTATGTTGAGCCACTTTGAGTCTCCTTCAAGAGAGGTAAAGTAAGGTATAAATATAATAATAATAATAATAATAATAATAGGTTATTTAAAAGAATTCAGATATTATATTTAAGGCTCACACAAAATTTTAGATTTTACATATTCATGTAGTGGTAAGACATTATTTTTTCAGTTGGCTTTTGACAATTTCCATGAGCCTGATTTGTGGTTACAGTTGCTTATATCTGCTGAACTACTGATCTGCTTTTGGGAGACATTTTATTTATTTATTTATTTATTTATTTCTGGTATTTCTACCCCGTTCTTTCTCAACCCCCGAATTTATATTTGGCATTTATATTTGGCAGCAGTTTGATGACACTACATATAACAAAGCAATATAATAACAATTAAGACAAATAGGACATTCATTAAATAATAATAATAATAATAATAATAATAATAATAATAAACAGTATTCACAGCCATATCATCATTCCAGTCCAAAGTGCCATATCCAAAGTGCTATTTCATACATTTATCTATCTTTTCCACAGTAGCTCAGGATAAGGTATTCACACCTGATTACGAAGTAAGGGGCACTTTAATACATCTCAACATGCTAATTTAGACACTAACGCTCAGATCTGTACTCTTTTATTTTGTGTCACAGATTTGAGGAGTGTCTGTAAAGTCACATTGTTTCTAACAAAATTGATAAGGAAATGAGGGCTGGCAGGATACTGGGACCATCATTTATTCTACTGAGCATCTACATGGTAGAACAAATGCATTTTGACACCACTTTAACAGGTATGGCTCAATCCTATGGAATCATGGGAGAGGTAGTTTGATGAGAGACCAGCACTTTTTGGCAGAGAAAGCTAACCTAAAACTGTAGCTTTCACAATTTCATAAAATTGAGCCATGTCACGTAAATCAGTATCAAACTTCATTAATTTTACAATATAGATGCACCCCCGGTCTCTTAATTGGGGGTTGTAACTAATGTGTCTCGTGAATTTGGTCTTCTCCATAACCTTCTTTTACTAGCCATAGATTCTGTATGTGATGCTATTCCAAAATATCTGTGCAAAGCACATAATGTATCTTCAGACAGCCGCATCTAGATGGCCAGTGCAGTGTGTATTTTGACGTAAATGTCATATCAAGTTTGCATTTGAACATTTTTTTCAGAGTGGCCTGAGAACTTTCTTATTTTAATTTGTTAAGTTATTTTATGTTGAAAAAGCCCTGTCTATTGAATATTCTTTTTCCTCTGCAGTATTTAAATGTTTCTATTCTTCTTTGGCTTGAAAGCACGGCCCTTATTTGGATGACTTTTAATTGCCAGATCCCCTGAATTCTGTTAATGTCAAGTTCTGATGCCAGCATTTTCTCTGTTGGCACAGGGTCTTAGTGTCCTTTTATGCAGTTAGCAAACTGAGTGTCCTTTATGTATCATCACTAAAATTGATTTTGTCCAGCAGCTTTGTGGACTGCCTTAGCAGAAGCTTTCAATGTTGAGAATTTTTTAGCTCTTTACTCAGAAAACTACAAGAATGTGTAAGACATTTGAACTGCACATGTAGAGCTACAGCTCTTGTCAGAGAGCTTATTTATTGCTTGCCATGGCCCTTCTTGATTCACGCTGTTTTTATTGGGATATATTCTTTGTTTCCCATGAAATTTCCACACAGCCCCATTTTGTATCCCCACAGCACCTCTGACAGCAGTAACTGACACCGTGGAGCCCATTGCTCTCTGCATTTGCTGTGTCCTGGTGGAAACTAATGCTGGAGCTAGTAAGATGCTTAAAATTGCATTTTCCACACATGATTTGGATGCAGCCTATCTGAAGAACCAGGCTTCCCATAACAAGCATGATTTGGCTCTGAATTCTTCAGGAGGAGCTTCTTTTGATCCTACTGTATCCAAAGTTAATTTGGGACTGCTTCACACAAGGGTTGGGGAGGAGGAAGTGGGGAAAAGTGGAGGAAAGTAGAGGTAATGTTCTTCTTTTGTTCCCTACCATCAAGTTCTTGTGCCTTTCCGTCTTCTATAATGCCACAACAATATCTTCTAGGCAGGCCCGTAGCCAGGATTTCGTTTGGGGGGGGGGCTTAAAATTTTAAGGGGGTGTGGCTGAGTTTCGGGGGGGGGGGGGCTGAGTCTGAGTGAAAGAGGGTCTAGCCTAGCAAACCTTTTGTATCATTACCCCAATATCCCCATGCATATGGGATATATTGAGTATGGTGATCAGATCATGATATGAATAAACATAACAGTTTAAATAATGCACCAGTAAGGCCTTTTTGCGAACCACCATGAGAATTTGGGGGGGGGGGGGGGGCTGAAGCCCCTCAAGCCCCCCCCCCCCCCCCCCCCCCCCGGCTACATGCCTGCTTCTAGGCAACCACCAGAAGTAGCTTTGCATCATAAGATGGCCTCCAAGGGACTCCATTTGGCAGCACAGGGAAACAGGGGAAAGACTACATTTGATGAAGTCCTAGGTGATGATATAAGACAGGGTCGCTTTCATTGTCAGTCCTAGGTTATAGAACTACCTTCCAAGTGAAGCCAATTTGGACTTCATCATCCTTTAGTAGCAAGATAATACTTCTTTAAAAGAAATCAGAGGAATTATGATAGTTATCTGTGTATTAAATGGAGAAAATTGTATTTTTCTCCTGAAATGTTATTAAGTTGGTAAATTTGGTAAAGCAGAAGGCAGTAGAAAAAGAAAAAGATCACTTAACAGATGGATAGACCCAATCAGTGAAGCCAGCACCCTGAGATTCAAAAACTTGAAGTTTGAAAATAAATACATGTTTTTTTTCTTTTTTTTCTTGGTTTTATTGATTCTGTTATGGTTTTATTATTTGATTGTTTTATTATATTGAAATTGTATTTTATGGTCTTGGTACCAACTGTAAACCGTCCCAAGTCGCCTGCAAGCTGAGAGGGATAGTATATAAATGCAGTAAATAAATGAATAAATTAATAATGGGATAATATAAAGGAAAAATGAATTAATGCAGGCTTTACCTCTCATTGTAAAAGTGGAGACTGAAGCTACAGTTCCATATACAGTACATATATCAGGGAATATCTCTCACTGAACATAGTCAGGATCTACTTTTGCACTGAATTACATATTATTGCACTTCAGTTGTATATGTGAATGTGTGGGCATGTGCATGGCTTAATTACAAAATTTGTTGGTTCTGATTGAATAAATTACATGATTAAATCTTACACTGGATGCAAAACAGTGTAGGTTGTATTAAGAAGTCATTATATTTGTAACTCCAAGCAAGGCATTATAATTAAGAAGCAATTGGCTGAAATTAACTTTGAGACGACATGCTTTTAAACAAGATTTGTTAAATGAATCTGAACAGTTAACATGTGCCTTTTATTCATTCACCTATTATTCTCCTACACACACCAAAAGTATGTAACCCAGGTTTAAAAGCTTAAGTGTTAATGAAATAGAGCACATGAGAAACACCCACACTGAGCTGTCCCATTGTATTCAGGTTGTGCCAAAACCCATTATTTTACAATATAAGCAGCTGCTAATTGAAGTAGAAGAATGAGTGCATGGTTTAAAATGTGTTCCTTGTTTCATAATGTTTTGTGTTTGATTTTATTTCCTACCACTGTGTATGATGGTTGTCTTATGCAACATTCTAGCTCTTACCAATACTGAGTATTAGCAAACAGGTACAGAAAAGAAGAATTTTTTTGTTTGTAACATTACGACTAAATCTTTAATAGCTATATCTCACATGTTTAGAAATATTGTGGGAAATATTACACCGGGATACCATTCAGTCATGCTTTTGACAGTTAAGGGATCTTTAATCTCTCCCCCCTCCTCCTCTCTCTTCCTCGCTCCCCCCCCTCTCTTTTTGCTTTATTTATTTATTTATTTTTAATGGCCTGAATTTTATTGGTAATCATAACTAGGGTAGACTCATTGATTCAGTGTGATACACCTACATGTTGACTCAACATTGAAAAATGGATTTAATGAGTCTATTGTAACTCTGGGGTCATCCAGAAAGGGCCCATATCCTGGATCCTCTCACATTTTTACTGGAGGTGTCGCCTCCAGTTAAGGAGAATTAATTTGAGACAAAGCAGGAAAACCCTGCTTTATCCCAAATTAATGTGGTAGCCCATTAGTCCTGGAACTACCCTGGGTCCTGTCCATACACCCATCTCACACCTTTTGGCTTCCTTTGAACACCTGCTTTACTACATCTCTCTTCAGCAGCACAATTGTGCTGGTTTTACAAACAACTTCTCTTTAACAAAGTTTCTGTCTGGATATGGCTTGAACATCTTACAATACTAGTTAGTACTTGGTATATTAGTATGTAGAAATCCAAATAAGGTGATAAATAGTAAGGCTCTTTGCTGTGTGTGTGTTCTTTGGGACTGTTCACAAATTTATACAGTGTGTTGTCACATAGATACACTGTCATGTATGTGTTTCACCACCTTATAAGGCTGTCAGAGTCTGTTTGGTGATAACATGTAGACAGGACAAAGTAAGGCAAATACAATGTCAAAAGCAGTGAGTGAGAGAGAGACATTTGGAAGAGGTGCAGAGTGAGATTATATTGGTTTAGCTTTTTAACCTTTTAAATATTTGTAAATATTTTATACTGATTTTGAACAGCTGGTGCAGACTATGCAAAAGCAATCATTTTCTTTAAATTATCCAGGATCACAAAAATTACAGTTGAAATTGAAAATCAGACCCAGTTATGAAACAGAGAGAAAGGTAAACAATATTGATAGCTTTTTCTGGATAGATTTTATATTGGCCACGAACATACACAGACACACAGTCTCTCCTGTGGAAAGATTATAGCAATAGAATAACAGAATAGTGAGATCCAAAGTGATCACAGTAGAAACTGCTACTCTGCTTCTTTTTCTAAAAAGCTTACTCCTAATTTCTTTGCCAGTAAAATGTATTTTCCATTCATTTTCTGCCAATGTCTTTTAAAATAAGCGTGACTGCTATTGTATTTACTATCTGTCACTGACCAAATTATTCACTGTGGTGAGTCTGGATCAAATCTGCCAACACTTATCTTCTGTTTGCAACTTTCCATATTTTTTTCCTCTTACTGCCAAGACTCAGAAGTCAACAGGGAGAAGAACAAAAGAAGAGTGTAATCCAGCAGCTTGTCATCAAAAGCAGCTAGGTTTATTTTTAAAGCCTAAGAGGTAGTCATAAAGGAAACTTTATTGTTGCAGTAGCAGCTGGTACTCCTAGGGCCAGCTCAAGACATTTTAGTGACTGAAGCAAAGGATAAAGTGGTACCTTATTCCCTAGATTATACAGAATTGAACTGACAACTGAGCCTTATTTCATGAATACTAGTAAATTAGTCACATCTTCCACTTTATTTGAAAACAGCAGATAATGTTCAGAAGACTACTATCCATACCGGCTGTGATATTCTAGAAATTGCGGTGCTAATAAATAACTTTTCCAAGCTCTGTATGGAATTACTAATTATAGTCTGCAATGATGGGTAGCTAGCTAGGATGCTGGCATCTGCTAACTGCCATCAATTTCATGTTTTCCACCTATTGGTAGAGCCACCTCTTGGTGGTGTTCTGTCTTTATAATTCAAAGTTTTGTGTGAAGATTCAAACAGTAATTGATATGTGTATGAATATATAAAATCTGGTTTTTAATTGTTATTTGCTACCTACATATCCTCTGGCAACAAACCACACAAGAGATTTTTTAAACTATTTTGGCTATATTCACATTTCTCTCATGGGCATATTATCTCACATCTCTTCCGCAAAATATATTTACCCAATAATTCATGGACTGTAGAGAGAAAATAAAATGGAATCCAATGATAGATCTCTTGTGGATTTTTACTGGATCAACAAGCTTATGAAAATTCTGAAACCCAACTTTTCTGACAGTAGGGGTGGCAAAACGATGTGTGTATTCATACACACAAAGAAAGAGACATGGACACTTACACTGCTGAAGTGAAGAAATGATAACACGAAGTGATTTTCAAAACAGAATCCTCAGCTGAAAAATTAATTGACTCTGGCTTGCAATTTTGGGATTTTATCAAGAAAGAAAACTGATCCTTCAAGCCTGTTCTCTACTATCTTTCTCATTTTATTTTGTAATAGTACAATGCCCTCCTGACTAGTTTCTTAAATGTGCTGTTTTTATTTTTGGTATACGGAAAATCCCTGTTTGTCTTAATGATTCAAATATTTCTCAGATGATTAAGTTTCTCTTGCTATTTGCATTCATTAGAAATGTAATTTGTATTTTTAGCAACATTTTCTCACTATTTATACATTTTAAATGACATCTTATCGCTTGCTAACAACAAATCAGGATTTAATTCTGCCTGAGTATTTATTTTTCTCATTTTCTATAATCTCCAAGTGTACTGAAGAGATATGATCCTGTTAACTCTCTATTGTTATATTATGATTGTTATTATTATTTAAAAAGAAGGTTCCTTCTTTTGGAATTAATATTACAGTGGTATGATTTCTGAGTATTATTATTATAGGGGCCCCCAGAGGTGTAATGGGTTAAACCCTTGTGCTGGAAGGACTGAAGACTGACAAGTCAGAGGTTCGAATCCAGGGAGAGCGTGGATAAGCTCCTTCTATCAGCTCCAGCTCCCTATGTGGGGATATGAGAGAAGCTTCTTGCAAGGATGGTAAAACATCAAAACATCCAAGTGTCCCCTGGGCAATGTCCTTGCAGACAGCCAATTCTCTCACACTAGAAGTGACTTGCAGTACCTCAAGTTGATCCTAACATGAAAAAAATGTTATTATGCTCCTACCAGCTTACATATATGTTGATTTTGACATTAATTGATGCAACATTATTTGCATTGTGTGGCCAAATTCCGCAGTACTCAACTAGCATAGATACAAACTATGGGTGTATCTACACTCCAGAATTAATGAAATTTGATACCACATTAACTGCTGTGACTCAATGCTATGAAATTATGGGGGTTGTAGTCTGATGAGGCGCCAGCATTCCTGGACATAAAAGACTAAAGACTTTACAAAACCACAACTCCCACAGTTCCATTGCATTCAGTCATGGCACATAAAGTGGCATCAGATTGCACACTACAGTGTATATCCGCCCCCAGTCTGAAGTGTCAGCTGCTCATTTTCATCACTTCATTTGATAACAGAAGTTGACATGGGCAGGAGCAGCCAGAAGGCTTGGAGGCTGCTAAGATGGTTGAGCAATGAGTCCTCACAAACTAATACCCATGCTAACATAAAGTCAGATCAGATAGCACACCAACTCTTGAAGAATGGGAAACTCAACCTTGCCACCAAAGTAGGAAAGAAACCAATAGTCAGACAACCAGATAATAAGGACAATGACCTTCATGAACCTTTTTCATCTATTGAATGGGACATGGCTCTTAATAAATGTAAAAATGGCAAAGCAGCTGGCCTGGATGATCTACAGATGGAACAAATCAAGAACTTTGGTCCAAAAGCAAGGTGCTGGCTGCTGGAGCTGATGAACAACTGCACTGCTCCCTGTCAGATCCCCAAAATCTGGAAGCAGGAGTCATAACCATCTTGAAGCCAGGCAAAGACCATAATGATGCAAAAAGCTATAGACCAATCTCCCTGTTGTGCCACCTTTACAAAGTTCTGGAGAGACTTATTTTGCATAGAATTATGGAAAAATAGACCCATGTCTAATCTCACAGCAAACTTTCTTCAGGAGGGGCAAAAGCTGCACATCGCAAGTGCTGAACCTGACTCAGCATATAGAAGATGGCTTTGAAAGGCAGCAGATGACAGGAGCTGTCTTCATAGACTTACCAGCGACTTATGATACTGTAAACCACCACCTCCTCCTGAGAAAAAAATGTATAATATCACAAAGGACTACCACCTCACCCGCCTCATAGGAAACCTGCCACAAAACAGTTCCAGGGCCAGAAAAGCAGATGTCGAAAACAGAAGAACGGCCTGCCTCAAGGGAGCGTGCTTGCTCCATCAATGTTCAACATTTACACAAATGACCAGCTACTGCCAGAAGGGACAGAGAGTTTCATCTATGCTGACAATCATTCCATCACCGCTTAAGCAGGGATTTTTCAGATGGTTGAACAGAAGCTCTCCAAAGCTCTAGGTGCTTTTACTGTCTATTACAGGGAAAACCATCTGATCCCTAATCCATCTAAAACACAGACATGTACTTTTCACCTTAAGAACAGACAAGCATCCCAAGCTCTGAGGATCACCTGGGAAGGAATCCCACTGGAGCATTGCAGCGCACCCAAGTATCTGGGAGTCACTCTGGACCGTGCTCTGACCTACAAGAAGCACTGCCTGAACATCAAGCAAAAAGTGGGTGCTAGAAACAATATCATACGAAAGCTGACTGGCACAACCTGGGGATCACAACCAGATACAGTGAAGACATCTGCCCTTGCACTATGCTACACTGCTGTTGAGTATGCATGCCCAGTGTGAAACACATCTCACCACGCTAAAACAGTGCATGTGGCTCTTAATGAGACAAGCCGCATTATCATGGGGTGTCTGCGCCCTACACTGTTTAGCTGGTAATGCACCACCTGACATCCGCCAGGAAGTAGCAGCCAAAAATGAAAGGACCAAGGCAGAGACATCTCCAGCTCATCCCTTGTTTGGGTATCAGCCAGCACATCAATGACTTAAATCAAGAAATAGTTTTCTAAGATCTACAGAGACACTCACTGGAACACCTCAGCAAGCAAGAGTCCAAAAGTAGTACGCTAAAACCCAGAACCTCAATCAATGGCTGATACCAAATGAAAGACTCCCTCCTGGGCACACAGAAAAGTAGGCAACTTGGAAGGCGCTGAACAGACTGTGCTGTGGCATCATGAGATGCAGAGCCAACCTTAAGAAATGGGGCTACAAAGTGGAATCCACAATATGCGAGTGTGGAGAAGAGCAAACCACAGGCCATCTGCTGCAATGCAACCTGAACCCTGCTACATGCACAATGGAGGACCTTCTTATAGTAACACCAGAGGCACTCCAAGTGGCCAGCTACTGGTCAAAGGACATTTAATCCACCTCAAAAAATCAAGTTTGCAAACTTTGTGTTTTGTTTGCTTGCTTGCTTGTTTTTAATGCAGTACAACTGTTTGGTTCACTCCTGACACGGCCGATAAATAAATGAATGAATGAATAAATAAATTTTCATTACAGCAATTGCATGTATAGATGGGAGATTAAAACCATCTCTTCCAACTATGTTGTTAAAAAACTATTCTCTCTGCAATTAGCCAAAGGGAAAAAAGTTTCCCTGTGTGCTTCTCATTAACTTTTTAAAATTCTCTAACAAAGTTGCTAATTATGCAGTTAGCATAACTTCTCATTTGAGCCTTACATCAAATCCTGGACACCACCCACAGGATTTAATGCACTTCCTCCTTTTCGTCTTGCTAAAAAAAACTTTTCCAAGACACTGTTTTTCTCTTGTCTGCAGAGATTTTGTCACTTTGTCACCATTTGAACTAATGCACATTTTCTCATTGAATGTGACAAAGCAACATTTTATATCGAATTCCCTTGAATTTTATGTCATTTAAGTGGAGTTATGATTAAACTTTTTGTTCAGAAGGAATGAAAGGTTTCTTTCCTTAATTTCCATCAGGCTCCCAGAAGCAGTAAGGATAAGCACAATATTAAGATTCATGACTTTGACCATAGCAGAGCTGTAGATATGTAAAACTAGAGAAAAGCTCTCATCATGACAAATCTCCTAGACTAAGTTTAGGATTTTAGATCAGTCACTGTGGCAATTTCTGTATTAGCTGCCCACACAGAGATAATGCAAGTTGGATGTCAATGCATTTGCAGTCACAAAACATGCAAAAAGTGTCACTGCCACCTCAAAAGACTCTTGAATAAATATGGATGCAAAACAGATTGATTGACCTTGATTTTTCTAGAATAATATTCCCAAGAGAGTCCATAAGATTTAACAAATGAATATAAATGTGGTTTGTTTTTTTCAAGTAGCAGATTGGACATAAAATATTAGCACAACATTACTCCATTCATAATTGTCTCATTAATGAAGCCTCCACAAAAACAAACAAAAAGATGATCAATGGATGAACAATTAAGCTGATGGATGGGCAGAAGTGCTGACCATAAATACCTGGGACACCATCAATATTGTATACTTGTTAGACATTCAAAAGATCATGTTAATTACACTATGTAACAAAATTTGAAAGATTTTCTGTTTGTAGTTTGAAAGTGTTGTTTCTGTTTAACTTTAATGTCTATACTTAAAGGTAAAGGTAGTCCCCTGACATTAAGTCCAGTCATGTCTGACTCTGGGGTGTGGTGCTCATCTCCATTTCTAAGCCGAAGAGCCAGCGTTGTCCGTAGACACCTCCAAGGTCATGTGGCCGGCATGACTGCATGGAGCGCCGTTACCTTCCCACCGGAGCGGTACCTATTGATCTACTCACATTTGCATGTTTTCGAACTGCTAGGTTGGCAGAAGCTAGGGCTGACAGCAGAAGCTCACGCCGCTCCCCGGAATTGAACCTGCGACCTTTCAATCAACAAGCTCAGCAGCTCAGTGCTTTAACCCACTGCGCCACCGGGGGCTCCAATGTCTATACTTAGAGAGCAGTTATTATACTCCATAAACTTTGTTTTTGTGGCTGCCACAAACTATGTTGACTTGGTTGAGACTCGATGAGATATTCATTGAAAAAATCTGCTGTAGAATGTCCCACAAAAACTAAGTTTTTGCAGTTTATTAAACTTCTTCCATGTTGTTATGATACAAGCAATATGGAAATGACATTTATAATTTATAATCCAGGAACAAAAGTCATGCTATTTAGTGTTTTGTTTCCATTCTGAGCACTTAGTTTAGTTTCAGAGTACTGTAAAACCAGGTTCAATAATGTGCAAAATACCCCTGATATGATTTAGGTGCCTGACTGAGTGATTTATATGGGGCCTGCAATTTTATTAACATCTGAATTATAAATTTTCACACCTCCCATTGATTTCTATTGGAGAGACAAATGGTCAAACTTTGTTTGTGTCACAGATAGGTCCCTGGACTACAGACACATGACACCCTGCAGGAAGGGGATTAACCTGATGACAGTGGAAACGTCTGTGCACATCACTGCCTGCTTTAATATATGCAATATTGGTTATGTTAGTGCTATGTGTAGTGAATGACTGGAGGAAGTAATGGGCTGGATAAGGTAAAACAAATTGAAACTGAAGGCAGCAAAACAAAGGTGCTTGCTGTCAAAAGTCCTAATTTGGGCATGGAGGTATGCCAACCAGTCCTGGATCGGGTTAAACTCCCCCTGATAGACTGACTTCACAGCTTGGGAGTGCTCCTGGAACCATCTCTCCAAATGTCAACCTAGGTATATGTAACCGTCAGAAGTGAATATTATCAGCTTTAGCTGATACGGTACCTGCACCCTTTCCTAGATTTGGAGAACCTAAAGATGGTAGTGCACACACTGGTAACCTCAAGGTTAGACTTCTGTAATGCATGTAACATTCAGCTACCTTTGTATAAAATTTGGAAACTCCCGTTGGTTTAAAATATGGCAGCTTGATTAGTTACAGGAACATCCAGGAGGGAACATCCATACTAAAGTCACTCCACTAACTGCCAATCAGTTTCTGGGAAAAGTACAAAGTGTTGGTTTTGACCTTTAAAACCTCACATGATTTGAGTCCAGATTACCCACAGGATCACCTTCTCCCATACAATCCATTCTGAACACTTAAATCCTCGAAGGGGGGGGGGGGGTACTCCAACCAGACAGAACTGGACTGGTGACGGCCACTCACAGGATCTTTTCATTGGCTGCCCCAAGACTGTGGAAGAGATCCAATAGCTAAAAGTTGTCAGAATTTAAAATACACCTGTAGACTTATCTCTTCTAGCAGGTCTATCTGATTAGTTTTTAATCATGAATTTTAAACTCACAACTTGGGTTTTAATCTTTGTTCTGTATATTTTAATATGTATTCTG